>NC_084797.1:13157952-13475452 GCF_963169125.1 Humulus lupulus | reverse complement strand
TGGAGATGGTAGTGATGAAGAAGATATTAATATAGGTAAGAAATGCATAGCATGTCAATTACCTTGGTCATATTCAGCCTACTCTTGCACATCACTCATGTCCAAATTTTTTTCATAAGACATGTGTAGATAAACTATCTCAAAAAGTTCAACATCATTTTCATTCACACAAACCTCTTTCTCTTCAAATCAGTAAGCCTCAATCTTGTGATCTTTGTTGTAAAAAGGATTGCAGACTCATTTTCATTTGTCGTGAAATCGGGTGTACCTTTAAGATTGGTACTGAATATGCATTTCTTGATACAATTGTAAAATATCGAAGTCATGATCATTTGCTTTGTCTTGTGGAAGGAGCATCTTGTGACGATATCAAGTGTGATGCTTGTCAAAAATCTTATGAAGAGTTGGAAAATCATGCTACATTTAAAATTCAGTTGACTCGATCATTCCTATTTTGTTGCATGGAATGTAATTTCAACCTTCATTTTATATGCGGTCCATTGCCATCCACTATTAAATAGAAGTACCACATACACAGCTTGACTCTTCTTGATTCAGTCGTTGAGGATAATTGTCATGAATATTATTGCGATGTGTGCAAAGAAGAAAGGAACTCAGATTTTCGTGTTTACAACTGTTCTAATTGCCGATATGTAGCGCATATACATTGTTTGATCCCTTAGGTACAAAATCTCTTATTAAATAATATTTAGATATATACATGTCTTATTTTAGGTTGATACATTATTTAATATCTCTTTTACTATGCAAATATTCATATATGATTTAATATTAATTGAGTAGTATTTGTTTTTAGAAATATTAAGTGATTTTGAATTTGAGAAAATATTCCACATCGTAAAAAATATATATCAAGTCAATTAACCACTGCGTGTATTTTTTACTTCTAAGTTATTTAACTATTATTTACATACACATGATTTTTGTCACTTACCAACTTAACATATATTTATATTTTTAATTAAAAAGAAGTCCAATTGATTACGTAGTTATAAAAAAGAGCAATTTAATTATTTATAATATGAAATTTCGTATAAAAGAAATTGTTTTGTAATTAAAATATTTTTATAAATATTCAATACAAAAAGCATCTTAAGAAAAAACCAATTTGCAAAATTAATGATAAAAAAACAAATAAATAAATTGGGTGTTTGTCATAGAAAAACAAATAGTATTCCTTAAAAAAAAGAACATAGTATTGTTAACAAACAAATATTATAATATATACGAATATACATAAACAATTTTGTATTGTAAAAAAATAGAGATATTACGGTATTCTTTAAGCTCCAGACAATGAAATTGTAAATTTTATAAAGTATAATAGTATTATATGTGAAAATTTATTTGTAAATAAAAAGTAATAATATCGATTTAGATAATTGTAATAATTTAATAATATGTGATTTAAGCGTAGAAGGTATTTTAAAAAATCTAATATATATATTTACTTAGTTTTTATACATATTTTTATTACAAGATACTTACATTTAATGTTATGTATCAAATTATGAAGTTAATCAAATGAGTCAATGACATTAGTAATGATGTGGAACTTTGGGGTTTAGGAGAAAACCGATGGAAGTGGAACATTGCAACTGATGAAAAAGATTATAATAATAATACTCAAAAAGAGACTGTTAGAGACTTAATGAATTATCTAACCCAAAAAAAAAAAAAGGAAAAGCTACTTCAACCACGGACTCTAAGGGGAGATAATTTTAGTTTGAGAAGAAATTTGTATGATTATTAAAAAAATACTAATTCTCGAATTCATCAATTGGGATCTATTGAAGATTTTGAAACAATTAGAGAATTTTTTCAAAAGTTCAATAATTTGCCTTGGATGGACTTTTATTGGGAGTTGTATTACTATACTCCTAAAGAAGGTATAGAGATAGGGAAGTATTTAAGGCAAAATGTTAGGGAAGTGGATGGTAAGTAAAAGGTACCCAACATATTGGCTCCTATTTTGAAAACATTGCTCGACAGCTATGGAGGAGATCTTGGAGGTGGTTCAAGTTTGAGCCCTGCAATGAAGAGTGTAACTGCAACATCACTACTAATTGTCATTGACCAAATGTGTAGAACCAAAATTGAAGACGTCACATGGGATGATCTTAAACAATGGTATTTTTATCTAGATGCCATTAATTGGATTGCAGATTTTAAAGTTTTCCCATACTTGTGGGATTTGAGAGAAATTTCGTTCGAAAGTAATGGACTTTCAAAGTCATAAGATTAAAACAAGTCTACAAAAATCTTAGAGAAGAGAAGATTGAATATTTGAAAGCTGAATAAAAACGATTGGAGGAGAATCTTGACGAGTTCAAGAAGATAGACATAAATGGCTTCTTGAGAACTACTGCTTTGCCGCTAAAGAAGATGCCATCGACGAAGACTTCTATGTAAGCATTGCTTCGGAACTAAAACACAAGACTGTTGGTGACAGTTTTTTTTGAGGTTTTAGATAAAAGATTCAGCTAAATATGTGTGTGTGTGTGTGTGTGTGTGTGTGTGTGTGTGTTTGTGTGTGTGCATCGTGTGCTTTCATTTTTTTCATGTTTCTTTCTTTCGTTATTTTTTTCATTATTTTGTAATTGCTCTACTAAAGCTAAGAATGTGTAAAGTTCAGTACTTTACATATTTTCTTTCGAAACAACTAATAAGGAAAGCTTTCTTGGTTCCATTCCAGTATCACAATTACCTGTTCTTTAATGGCATTTGAGTCTAAACTTGCACAGATCCTAAACATATAAGAAGACAATCTATATAATTAGTGAAGTTGAATAAGACTATTATCAAAGTCAACCATGAGTTTGTTTAGTTTCTTGTTTGTTATTCTCTGTTGGTATATTGATGTATCCTCCTCCAAAGTGGCAACATTGGCCGAGGAGGGAGGCGATAGCATACGAGCTAGCTCAACCGCATCTTGGTTGCAGTTGAATACGCGGTCAAAGCAAAGTTATAATTTGAAAAAGATGGTCTTCTACGTCATTGAGAAGCAAAACAAAAAATACAGAATTTGAGGTTTTAACACAAAAGGAAAAAAAAAAGAAAAAGAAAAAGAATTTGAAGTATATATTACTGCTTTTGATGAGAAAATAGAATAATAATTTCTCTATTATATGAACTAGTAAAATATATATTATATATTCAATATATGAAGAGTTTAAATATGTGGGAAGTAAGAAAAAAAATGATGTTAGAGATAGAAACACTTTTAATAAATTTTATACTTATAAAATTTAAATTATGTAATTTTTTTATTAAAAATAATAAACTAATTAAAATATAATAAAAATATAAAAGTTGTGAACCTAAGTGATACAATTGATGAAGTTTGGGGAACCCCAATTACTATTTACTCAAATAAGAAAGTAATAAAAAAAGAAATATATTACTTAATTATGCCAAAAAGAAACAAAAAATAAAAAGAAGAAAACTATGAAATGGGTAAACAATTTGTACTGTATTTATGAAGCTAATAAGAATAAAAATGATTTCTATCTTTTATGTTTAATAAATAGATGAAAAAGATAGTCTTCTAAGTCATTAAGAAGTAAAAAATAATAATATAAGAAGGAGTCACATTGAATATTTTCTCTTTATAATTTTCCATGAATTACTTTTGTTGGTCAAATAAGAAAGTAATAATAAATAAATAAATATATTATGTATAATGTCAAAAGAAACAAGAAAATAATGAGAAATGTTGGATGCTTATGAAATGGGCTAACAATTTTCATTTTAACAAAACCAATAAGAATAAGAAGCCCCGTCATCTTTAATAAAGAGAAACAAAAATTTACAAAAATACATATTGAAATTCTGTTTTTAGTAATTACCAAATTAATTAAAGTACGGAATGGTAATTAACTGTTTCCACAGATTCCAGTTCTGTCGGGACAGAATCCAAACTTGTCACGACAGAAACTGAACACAATAAAAAGACAGTACAAAACAATAAAGAACACAACGAATTTTTACAAGGTTCAGAAACCCTTTCGGATAACCTACTCCTTGGGGTCACGCCCAGAGAATAAAACCAATTAATAAAGAATCACAAGTACAAAATATTGACTTAAACAAAACAAGACTCCCTCTTGAGATTTGCCGTAACTTTGTTGTACTTCTCTTCACTAATCTGATTTTGATTGAAACGCTCAACCACTTGAACTTCCTTCAATGGCCAGCGAGTACTTGCATCCTCCCGACGCAAGGCTTGTAAAAAATCTTCTCCCGAAGACTATAAACGTTGTGTTCAAATTACAATGTGTATTCACTCATGAACGTAGTATAAACTCACCACTAAAAACTAAACACTCATATTTCTACAAGATCACGTGAATACTTATGATCTTGAATACAAAGAGGAACTCTCACAAATATTACAATTATGCTCACAAATTATGCATCTCAGAGTTCACCTTTCTCACTGCCTTTAGAGCCCTACTTATAGAGTCATTTTTCGCGCTCATAAAGTCTGAGAAAGAATCTCCTAATAAAGGCAAGAATAATTGAAGATATTCTTGATTGATGAAGAGTTGCCTTTTTTAGAAAATGCTGATCCAACAGATACGATTTTGGTGAGGACAACTCAGACTTGTGTCGGATCAAAAACAAGCTAAAAAAGGAAACAACAATTAATGACATTAAGGATTCAGTTTCCTGTTTTTCAATTCTTGAGCTGCACGAAAATATATAAACAAATATTCCAGAATTGACTTTGGGTAAGTACTAAATATTTGCAATATATAACTTCCCTTTATAAACAAATTGGGACAATATAAAGCTAAATATTGTCCAAAATTCACAAAAAGGGAAAGTGAATTTCCAAAAATTACAATAAAGGGAAACAACCAATTTATCTTTTAAGAAAAAGATATTTCTATAAACATGCCAATTATAGGATTTACACATATAAAATAAGATTTTACAACTATTGATTTTATTGGGCATTAGTCAAATCACAACAATTTCTGCACAAAAAAATCCAAATCACACAATTGCTGGCGAATTTTTTGATAACTTGGCATACAATTTAAATTAATTGTCAAGCTCTTTTTCTTTTTCTTTGTATGTGTACTTTCTATCTATGTTACATGCTTTTTTTCTATTTTTGTTTTATATTTTAAATCATATATATATGTGTGTGTTGCATGTTGTCTTTTTCAATATACTCAAAATCAGATTATTTTCCACAAGTTCATTCTTCCCATTTTCAAAGCTCAGTAATAATAATAATTGGCATGTGATGAAAAACAAATAAAAAAACAAAAGGAAATATAAAATATAAAATAATTACAAAAAATACCCTATTGAATTTTATTTACAAAAATATCTTCTCACGTCTTCAAAAAATACCAGATATTAAAAGTAATATACTTGAAATGAAAAAAGTCACATAGTTATGAATTTTCTATTTTTCTGAGTTTTAAAAAGTAATTTTTTGGTTACTTATGATGCCGATAATACTGATTGGTTAATAATAAATGGATCATGAAAAAGATAGTCTTTAACTCATTGAGAAGCAAAACAAAAAATGCACAATATAAGGTTTTAACACGAAAGGAAAAAAAAAAGGAATTTGAATTATATATTACTACTTTTGATGAGAAAAATAGAATCAGAATTTATCTGCTACAAGCTAAGAATAAAGTAAAGTTAAGAGATTAAAAAAAAAAAAGAATGTATGTATGTAACTTGGTGAATGAGAAAAATTGTAAATATCACTTTAATTTGGTAAAAAAAGAAACTAGAAAGAAATGAGAATTATGAATTGTTTAAGAAATGGGTAAATTAACCATTAATTTGTAATGTATTTAAAGTTAATATGAATAAGAATAGTTTTATCTTTTATTTAAAAAAAAAATGTGTGGAATTGAGAAGCAAATTAAAAACAAAATGCATCAAAACAAGAATTTGGGTTTAGGCTATATATTATTAAAAATTCGGATAAAATTTTCTCTAGTACTGAAGCTCTGTTAGGTTCAAATTAGACATATATATAGAGACAAGGTTGATCAAATAAATAAAAAGAATGTTATATCACTTTATTTTGATAAAGAATGTAAAAAAAAAAAAAAAATAGTATATTGATTGCTTATAAAATGGGTAAACTTTTTCATTTTAGCCCAAATTCATAGTAAAGATGTTTTCTATCAATTCAACATTTTTTTATTTGACAAAATAATTAATGCAACATTTTATTTATAAAACTGCCCATTTTTCAATACAACATTCAATGCTTAATTTCTGTTATAATTTTCTACTTTAATTTGTTATATATTATTATAAGTTACTGGCTTATTTAATTAAGAGAAATGTTAAAGGGTATCAGTTGTGTCTAACACCACAAGGAAGTGGCATAACGTTCTTCGTGCAACATTTTAATGATAGATATATATAATAGTATAGCTAACTTCATATGATTTTACATATTTTGCTGTATTCAACATTTTAGTCATCAACATAAACTATATGAAGATCGGTTCCCATTTAAATTTTAGTCATGAGCATAAATTACAAAGAGATGATTTTGATAATTAGCTTGATTGGATTGTAGAGTTTAGCTTGATTAGACTTTTAATTAAAACTCAAAAAATGGAAGAAAAAAAAAGTCTCAAAAAAGCTAAATGACAAGATTGAATTTATGAAAGCTGAAATAAAAAGAAAAAGATAGACACAAATGAGACTGTTTTACAATATTTAAGCTAAATATTTGTGTGTCCATGCTTGTGCTTTCATTTATTATGATTATTTATTTTTAAGTATTATCGACTGAATTAATATATATTCATGCCAGTTGTTTTATTTTTTTAGAATAAAAATCATACCCCATTTTAAAATCAAAATCAAAGCTCAATATCATTTGTTTGTTCTTCTTCCTTAAAAATCAAATCATACATAGTACCAAAAATCCATACAACACAACAAAATAGAAAATCTAGAAAGAGAGAAAATAATTCACACAACACACACCAAAAAGCATCAATAACATATCCTTGGACAAATTCAGTTACAAGTTTGTAACCCCCAAATATTACTCAATAATGTGTAGATTTTATGTTACACATTTTGAGTTTGAATTTCTCAAATTCATAAGTGATATGATTGTTGGAGAGATGATTTTAACTCTCATAATGTGTTTGGAGGTTACAAAGTCATGTGGGAAGAGGATAGAGTCGTTTGGAAATTGCAAAATTGAGTTTTGTTGAAATTGGAGTTGTGGCCACGGCCGGCCACGGGTGTTCCAAACCGTAGCCTAGAGAACCAAGGCTAGCGGCCGCAGCCAGGAACATCTCTGGCCACGGCCAAGGACGCTGGCATCCAACTCCAATTTCTTTTTTCCATCTTGAACGGTTCTAATAATTCATGTAACTCCTAAAACTCTTTTTAATTCCATAAACATCCAATTAAATATTAGTTACAGTCATGGGGTTGGTGGAATTTGACATTCAAAGGGTGTCTCAAAACTCTATAAATAGGAGCATATTGCTCACTTGTAAGACATACCATTGTCTATCCACTAGAGCACTTGATTAGAAATACACCATAAGACTTGTTTATTCCAGAGAACTATTTCCATATTAGGGGTCAATTTGCCCAAAAATAAAATATGAAGATCAACTTGCCAAAACATGTAAAATTTAGGAACCTCCCATACAAATAAGCCTAAATAGATTAACCAAAGTTAAGTACAAGGATCTATATAAAGAGTATGACAATATTATCATTCCACGACAAGTCATTGCCTGGCCCTAAAGCACCTTTAGCAATAGAATTACCCAAAGTGTTAGATTTTCTAACAACATGACAAAATGTTACATTAGGGAAGGAAGACAATGAATTTCTAATATCTAGAATAAGATCACCAATAACAGCGAAATTAAAAGAGCTCAAACGAAGTCATTACCATTCCACAACAACTCATTGTCTAGCCCTTAATGCACCTTCAGCAATAGAGTGACCCAAAGTGTTAGCTTTTCTAACAACATGGCAAAAGGATACGTTAAGACAGTGAATTTTTAATGTCTTAAATAAGATCAATAGAAATAGAAAAGAGAGATTAAAATAGCTCTAACAAATTTTATCCACCACTAACTTAGCATCAGTCTCCACTTGAGTGATTAGCAACCTAATAGTTGAATATTGCTTCAAAGCAAGAGCAAGAGACACACACTAAGCTTCCAAGAACAAAGCAAATAATAAACCTATGATAGGAACAACTAAACTAGAAATAACATTTCCTTGATGATGTCAAACAACTACACAAAGAGCATTTATTTTATGATCCTTAGAAATAGTCACATGTGTTCAACTTTAATCCACCCACATCAAGAGGCTACCAAATAGAATTGGTTATGCATAATTTAGAATCCAAATTAGGCTTATTTGTACGGTAGGTCCCTAAAATTACATGTTTTTCCAAGTTGGTCCCCAATTTTTTTTTTAGAAAAATCAGTCCCTGGACTTTTAGTTTCCTTGCAACTGTGACCCTCTACCGTCTTAAAATGTCATTTTGCGTTAGTTTTGTTGACATATCTATGTGTTTTGCCAAGTTGGTCCCCAAAATTTTAGATTTGTGCAAGACACATGTACAACAAATTCTAAAGTTGGTAAAAAGAACAAAATCTCAACAAAGACACTACAAGTGGGAAGACTTTTTGAAATTACTTTGTTTGGATTATGCATTGTTTTGTCATATGGGAACTTGATGAAGTCCATTGTTTTATAACTTTTTTTTTTAAAAAAAAAAATACTTTAAACTTGTTCGGGTGAATATTTTTTATGTTGTTAAGCCTATGTTAATCTTTTTTTAACATTATTAACATTTATCCTTCATCAACACCGCAATCTTTACTATAAATGCCAAAACAATTACAATCATTACAATTGAGAATCTTTCTCATGTACTTTCAGAAAAGGGATGTTATATTATTTTAAAAATATCATGTTAGATTAAATAATGTGACAAAATATGATTTGTCACACCTTGTAACATATTATTGAAAGTCACAAAATTGGACACATGTGTGTGCCCAAATGTAACATATTTTGGAGTTACAAAACCAGTTACAAATTTGTAACTCCCAAATATTACCCAATAATGTGTAGATTGTGTGTCATACATTTGAGTTTAGATTTCACAAAGTCATTATGAAATATGGCTGTTGGAGACATGTTTATATAGAAGGTCCTATAATTTTACTTCGTCTTAAGCCTCCACTACCTACGGACCATCCCTGACTCCACGTACACTCAAGCTCTCAATCTTCAACGCACAGCATTGAGAAGTTTCTCTTTCTAACAATTAACTCTCTTTCTAGATTGTAAAACAAAATTGTGTTATGTTACAAATAAAATGGTTAATTGGGTATTTATAAGGGAGACTACCTAACTAACTTAACATAATGAAAAAACTGTCATCGTATGTTGAAACTCTAAAAACATAAACGTCTACACTATATATACTTTCAACATGTTAATTTTAGCAATATTTTCACATTTCTAAAGTATCTATTATACTTTTTTTTTTCTTAATAATATTAGAAACTAGGAAGAAATAATATTTTCGAACTGAGACATACAAACCTATTTCCTTCTCAAATTTTTTGTCCTCAACTTCTTTCTTTAACAATATATAATATTAAATAGTATATTCACGTATTATAATTACATCATATTCTAGATTTTATTTTTTTAAGTATAATTTGTATATGAATATTAAATTATAATAAACTAATAAAATAATTGAGAGAGTTTGAGAGAGAGAAAAAATGGTTGTTAATAGGAGGGGTATTTTTTACTAAAGGATGGTTGGGGTATATAAGTGTAAGAATTATTAAGGTTGGCATATTGAAAAATTACAGTATGTCAAAGAAGCATATATTTGGTCAAATTTTCCAAAAAATATTACTATGGGTCACCTGATATGTCATCACCTTCTAAATTATATATAAATTAAGACTAATTGATGCAATAATTTACTTAATTAAGGATTCAAATGCTAAAAATTATAAATTAGGACTAAAAGGTAAAAGACAAAACAGCATATGAATTTTACTTGCAAAAAAATATTAATAAAGATATTAGTGAATTTTACTTGCCCTAGTTTTATGAGATTATAATTATATAATTGCTATTTTAATAAATCATTAATTTAATTTTTATTTTCATAAATACAATTTTAATTCAAAAATTAAAATATAAAAATAGAAATTAATATATTGATAACTTGTTAAAATCCTCTAAAACATGTCACTAAAAATGTAAATACCATAAATAAAATAATTTAAAATTATGCCATATATAATCATTCATATATAAGTACCAAAATTAATTTTCTTACACTTAAAATGTGCAAATATATATATATATATATATATATTATTTTTACTGGAGAATTATTGGGGAAAAATATTTATTATGATTGTGTTTGGTAAAATTTTTGTTTTTGAATTTTTTAAACACAAAAATAGAAATATTATTTTTATTTTTGTTTTTTTATTTTTATTTTTAAAAAATAAAATTATGTTTGATAACTATATTTGTTTTTTTGTTTTTAAAATTAAAAAATAATAAATGCATTTAATAATTTTTATTTTTTGTTTAACAATATAAAATAAAGTGTTAATTTGAAGAAGAGAAGGAAAAAAAAAACAAAAATCGAAAATGGTTTAAAAAAATTTTAAAAGTGAAATTTTTTTTTTTCAAAATTTAATAAATTTTAATTAAAATTTTTATAAATAATAAATAAAAATAAAGTTACAAAATACTATTTTATATTTAATTTTTAAATTTTTAATTAATTAAATAAAAAACTATTTTATAAGTGTTACCAAACTCTCCTATATTTTCGTTTGCAGAAGATGAAAAGAATATAAAGTAAGAGAAAAATAGAGCATAGCTGAAGCCCAAGTTGTAAAAAAGTCCATCCTAGTATAAAACAAACTCCTCTAAAAAGGCTACTTTTTCGATAAATTAATTTCTAGACAGATTACTAAATTAGATAGCCATACAATATGTATAGTATTCCTGGTTAGAGTTCAAACAAAAAAAACTATAAAAAAGTATAACTTCCTTATCATCATATTATACGTATAAATATATGATGAAAAGTAAAACCCCCAAGTACTTCATCTATACATATATATACACCCTTAAATTAAATTTATAACGCAAAAATGTAGTTAAAAGTGGAGAGAAGGTGTGACTTGATTTGTCATCATAATGTAGAAACTATTCTGTGTTGGATCCTTGTTTCATCATAGGTTCCGTTCCACATCGTCCATCAACTTGCTTAACTTTTTCTTTGTCTTTTCATAATAGTTTAAAACTTGCCCATGATGTTTGACATTTTGTTTTATCTTATCATCGATGGTTTTCAATTCTGATTTCTGGTCTTGGAGCAGCTTCAAATTTTCTTGAGAAAGAGCCATTTCATTGTTTGTCGTGACAACTTGAAAACATACTCCGGGGTCACTGAGGACAATCAGAGGACAAATCATTTTAAGGTAACAAAATCATACAAGTGAGATAGAAAAGAAAGAAAAGAGAAACATACCTAAATCCAAAAGACATTACACCATTTTCTTTTAAGATTCCACCATCTAGTGATACAGCGCCGTGTTTTATACAAGCACTGGCTGCTAGCATGTCTTCCCTGGTTTGGTAAACTTGGAGCTGACCAAGAAGGCGATAGAATACGGTCTCTCTAAGACCATTGCCTGAATTGTTGGTTATGGATAGCTGATCTTCATCTAAATCAATCATATTTACGGCAAATCCCAGAAATCCTTTTGGAATGGTTCCATCAATAAAACAAGGAAGTGGTAAAGCCAGCTTCCCCTGAGGGTGATCTTCAAAGCCACCTCTGTATGGACTGTCAAAGGAAAAATAGATAAAGTTAACAGAGATTATTATTATTATTATTATTAGAGAAATTGGTGAAAATATGGTTTTGCACTCTGACCTACTTTTGATAATTTTTTGCAAAATATCTAAATTTTTCGACCACCTATCTAAATTTTCGACTCGCAATCTAAATTATGAGAGATCATTTTGCAAAGAATTATTAAAACTAAGCTAAAGTGCAAAATGACGAAAAAAATAGGCAACTTTGCTAAGAAGCCCTTATTATTATTATTTTCTAAATAAGCTCGACAAGACAAAAAAGATAATGTTGAGTCAGAATTAATTGTGGTCAACAAGATTCTGGTGTCACCTTATATTGTCAAGGCATATAACAGTAAATCGACCATTTATGGATTTCCCAAGAATGGCTGCTTCAGCATGAAGAGCATTGCTGCGATCAACTTCACCAGTATGTGTATACATTTCAAGATGAGCAGCAGATTCAAAAGATCTGGTGACAACAGCTAGCATTTGATCTACACCCAAATATTCTGACAATATCCTACATGTAGACAAAACAGCAATTTAAAACAGAACAAAGAAAACGATCAATTGAAATGATAGAGTTTAGGTTGAGAAAATAGAAATACAAGATGTTTGACCTGCTAAGCTGGCTATATTGAACTCTACCAAGTAGAGCAACCACCCCTATTATGTCTTTCATTAAATGATTCTCTGGCTCTTGGAATGGAACTACCCTCGAAATATTGCAAAGAATGGCAGCAGCAGAGTTACTGATCTTTTCTATATCCTCCATTACTTCCTCTTTTGTGGACAAATGATTTAAGAATCCCAACGAATGTGATTCAGTGGAATCTAGAAATTTCACAACAAATACATAATATTGTTAAGTACTTCAATTGACACAATCTAAATTTAGAAAAAACATGGCCTACAACTAGAAAAACAAGGTCCAGGCCATGCAATAAAGAAAGAGGGTGTCTTATCCATTGCCATATAGGTTATTTAGCCAAAAAAAAAATTTTAAAAGCAAAAAATGCGTTCAGGTATAGCTACATCACACTCCTATACAATGATCACCAACAGATAAAAAAGAATAGCTATAGATGTGCTAGCAAGTCAAAACCTTGCAATTCTTTTATAGTTTGCTCAACTTCTTCCTTCTTTTTGTTTAACTTAGCACATTGTTCTTCCACTACTTGGATTGCCAAACCAGTTTTACATATCTTCTCTTCAAGGGCCTGCAGTGACAAAATGAAACTTATGAAACCCAAAATTCCAACATGAGATGTGTTCCCAAAGGGAAGATCTATCCTTCCTAAAGCCTGTGAAACTTAATGGTGGTTAATCCAAGCCAAGATATAGACTGCATATACTTTGGAAGTATATTAAAGAGAGATAATATTTGCAGCACCTTTTTTTTATTCTCAATGGACATGATATAGTTTACACCAACTTGATTAATTGAACTTGGGTCCTGAAGAAGCAATGCATGAGTAGATGAAACCTTATTATGCTCCAAATTTGGAGTTGGTATCGCGGGTTTGATCATATGAACCTGCAAAGAGTTTAACAATCATGGTTGAAACTACTTCAAGCGTAAAAATAAAAACATCACATATAGCTTTTACAAAGTTGTTCCAACCTTAACATTCACACTAAGGCTTGAATGACGAGAGTGGAAAGCTGAGAAACAAATGGTCCCCTCAGTTTTAGATAAAAGTATAGCAGGAACAACACATCGCCCATGCTTGAAAGTATATCGGGTGGACTCCTCCATATCAAGCCAATCAGCCTTAATTGTGAGCATATGTGATAGACCAGTTTTTTCTTCATCGTGGATAGTTTCATCAACAATACCCTCAGAGTTGACAATTTCTAAAATGATGTTTTCCAGTATGGAACCAGTGGTAAGAATCTCAGGTACCTAATAACATATTTTTTTATATATGTAAGAAAATGGTGGTAGAAAGATATACAGCATTGATTGAAGCAGAAAGGCAAAGCAGGAAAACACTGACCTTCGATGCAATTCTTAGTTCCCGTCTCTCAATCTGAAACTCTTGTTTGAAAAACACTTTGTTCTTTAATGATACAGAGAATGATACTGCACAAGACACAGATACGGAATGAATAGTCCAAATATAGTATAACATGTTGCAACTTGTAAGTCAATATTACATATTTCTTTTGAGTACATATGGCAATCATTCATCACTTGACGATGTTCTCAAGCTTTTGCTTAATTGACTCAAAAACCCAGATTTTACAACCATATAAAGACAATAAAATAAAGGTGATTTGCGGCATAAATGTTTAAGACTTATATACTATATTTTTTTTTTAGACGGATTAAATACAAAACGTTATCAATACTATTCCTTTAAATACTATGTTAAATATCTTATTAGTCAATTTCATATTAATTTAAAAAAAAAAAAATTCAACATTATTTAAAATCAGAAACAATAATTAAAACCTTAAAAAAAAAAGACTTTTCTGATTTTTTTTCCTCTCCCCCCAATATTTCTCTCTCCCTCCTTCCTCTCTCTCTCTTTTTCCCGTCTCTCTCTCTCTCTTCTCCCTTCTTCTTCATCTTCTTCCAGATCTTTATTCTCCCTTCTTCATCTATTCTACTTCTTCTTCCCTATGTTGAAACAGGTGGCTTCAGGCGAGGGGCGGAGCTTCAGGCGAGGGTCGCGGAGCTTCAGACGAGGAGCGCAAAGCTTCAGGCGAGAGTCGCGGAGTTTCAGACGAGGGGCGCAAACCTTTAGGCAAGGGGCGGACCCAAGGGACGACTTCTTCGGATCGAACGAAATCTAGGAAGATTGATCCGAGATTTGATTTGTGTTTTTGGGATTTCTGGGATTGATTTGGGTTTTGTGATTTTTAGGTTTTATCTTGGCATATTTGATTTCTAAAATGGGATTGATGTTGTTAAATTGATTTAGGATATGGATTTTTTAATTATTTAGGTGTGTCTTTCACTTGTTTGCATTTGGATCTGATTTGGTTTAATTTAAACTAATGTTGTTAAATTAATTTTTTTTAACTTTATTAAATTATTGTAAAATATATAATAGGGTTTAATAAAAAAAGGCAGTTCTTTTTTAAAAATATTTTTTTAATGTTTTAATTATTTTTTCTAATGGTAAATAATGTTAAAATTATTTTTAAAAAAAATAATATGAAATTGACTAATAAGATCATAACACCTGGCATCCTAATCAGCCATGAGAGTATTTAACGGAATGGTAGTGACGGAATTGGCCAAATCATAACGTTTGGTATTTAATCCGTCGAAAAAAAAAATGTGGTATATAAGTCTATAAAATTAAAAATATGTGGTATTTATGCTGCAAATATCCCTAAAATAAATATACACTTCAAGAGTTGTATACGTAGTAATAACATAGCAAATATCCCAAACATCCCCATGATCCAAAACCAATAAAACCCAAGTATCAAATCTAACAAAAACTCATCAAAATACAAAGTCTAATTTAAGTTTAAAAACTTTAAAAAAATTTAGAACTTAAAACTTGAATTACCTCCAATTGAGTTATTTCCAACTAAATCATCTAGCTAATAAGCTTCTAATCTTTCCTAGGATCGTTATGTCTCGATCCTCGCTTGAATCTGAGTCCTAGAACTCAAGTTTCCTTCGAAAATGCGATTGGGAGACGAATATAGAGCTTAGAGGGAGAGAGAACGTTCTTTTCATTTCTTAAAAGGTTACTTCAAGCTTAAGTAGCCTCAAACAAATCTTAATACTCGGGGTCCCAAAAACACCCCCAGGGACAAAATAGTCAAAACCTCCAGAATTTCCCCATGATCTTACTAACTCCCAATTTATCATCAAATACTTATTCTCATTGCCCAGTAACTCGGTAATGCACTAAATACCCATTGACTCACTCCGAGTCAAGAATAAATCTCATTGTGACTTTCCCACTAGCTTACCTCTTAGGATCGTCTCGTGCTGGGTAACCTTGGCATAACCAAATAATAATAAAACACCACACACATATCACATATATGCCAAATATGCCCGAAATAGCCAAAATATGAAAATCACCCAATTAATCAAAAATGGGTTCGCATGCATTTTTTTTTTTTTGAAATAAAGATGGAGATTTATTAGCAATTGTCCTTCAAGATTACATCAAGAATAACAGGAGAGAAATCAACACTCCTGATAATACGATCAGCAACAAGACAGGATGCTCTAGCAAGAGCATGAGCAACACTGTTCGCAGACCGCTTAACAAATAAAATATTAATCTTCTTAACATCATTCCACAAACTCTTACAATCAGAGACTATACTCCCAAAATAAGAATCCATTGAGAGTGAACTACGAAGAGCTTGGATAACTGTAAGGCAATCAGTCTCGATAATCACTTGATTCCATGTTTTCTTCTTAATCCAGCTTAGTGCTTCCCTCATCCCCATAGCTTCTGCCCGTTCAGGAGACACCACCCCCTGCCTACAACATGTAATAGCCTCCAAAGCATGACCCTGTTCAGTACGAGCAACACATGACATGCATATTATCATTAAGTAACATAATAAATCAATTATGGTCATCCCCGCCTCCTAATCAAGGTCCTAAACCTTATTAGGAAATTTGGGTCATTACATTAGCGATTTGAATGGACGGAAGAATGTGAGCAAGCTTTCCAAAAGCTTAAGGCACACATGGCCAATCCTCTGATATTATCAAATCCGGTAGACGGATAACCCTTGCTCCTCTACCTGGCCGTCTCGGAGCATGCCATCCGTGACACGTTGATATGCAAAGACAGCCGCTCCTAACATCCAGTTTATTACTTCTTAGAGTGAAGTGTAGATATTCGCTCATGGAGAAGCTGGACTTTTGTCTGATGATAGCTTAAAGGAAGCTCAGACCCTACTTCCAAGCACATCCCATCAAAGTTCTCACTAGCCAGCCTTTAAGACAAGTCCTCCAAAATATAGAGTCCTCCGGGAGACTCCTTAAATGGGAAATCGAGCTTAGTCAATTCGACATATCATACCATCCGAGGACTGCCATCAAAGGACTAGTGTTGGCAGACTTTATCACAGAGTGCACTGGAATAAATAAAGTGCCCGGGAAATCTCTTTCTCTTGGGCCAATATGAAAGTTGTATGTGGACGAGTCATCCAACTAAAATAGTGTCGGAGTAAGACTAATCTTGGTATTACCCGAGGGGCACATAATTCACCATTCCCTAAGATTTGGGTTTGGCGCCTCGAACAATGAGGCTGAATATGAGGCCCTCCTAGCTGGATTGCGAGTTTCTTGAGAGCTTAAAATCTAAACCATGACCCTTTAAAAGTTAAACATCAAGGCTTAAAATCTAAATCACAACTCTTCAAAATTTAAACTACAAAGCTTAATGTGTAAATCACTTGGCTTAAAATCTAAAACACGACCCTTGAACTTTAAAGCATAAGGTTTAAAATCTAAATCAAAACTCTTTAAAATTTATACCGCAATGCTTAAAATTTAAACCATTAATCTTTAAAATTTAAACCACAAGACTTAAAATTTAAACCATGACTCTTTAAAATTTAAATCATAAGGCTTAAAATTTAAACCACTATGCTTAAAATCTAAACCATGTCTCTTTAAACTATAAATTTAAATTTTATAGCATAACCTTTAAAATCGAAACTAAAACTCTTTAAAATTTAAACTACAAGACTTAAAATTTAAACCACTACGCTTAAAATCTAAACCACGTATCTTTAAACTATAAAGCATAACGTTTAAAATCCAAACCAAAACAATTTAAAATTTAAACCACAATGCTTAAAATTTAAACCCCTAGGCTTAAAATCTAAACCATGTCTCTTTAAACTATAAATTTAAGCTATAAAGCATAGTATAATGTCATAGTTTTTTATCTTTTACTAGGAATTCACTACATGGAAAGCCTTGTTAGTGGATCATTTATATAATAGTAGGAGAATATAACACTTTGCTCAAAATTAAGAGCAACTGAGGAATTTGACCCTTTGCTAAAAATATTTGATGAATCATTCATCAATGAGAATGCCATCAATGCAATCAAGTCCATATTTGGCATTTTCAATAAGAAATAAGAAAATTGGGTTCTTCTTTTTTTATTTTTATTCATGGATGGACTTGAGTTGTTATTATGTTCGGCATATATATATATATATATATATATGTGTAAACTTATGTAAAGCTAACAAAAGGGTTGGCTGAGGATTTTGGTTCCGAAGAATCAATTTGTTTTTAGTTTGTTGATATAGTTTTACTTTTTGAACAAATGTTGTGTAGTTCTGAAAAAAAAATTCCTTCATTATTTCAAAATTTTCATCATCATATTACTCATTTTCAAAAGTATTTTATGTAATTTTATTTGTTAAGGCAGTGTGGATCTTGTTTTTTTTTAAGGATTAAATGAGAATTTTATTAAGAAGTTTCAGCTGTTACAATATGATAAATATAACATATTTAGGAATCTATACATGTGGAACAATACATATCAATGATGGAACTATTGTAGTTTATATTTTTTTTTTATGTTATACTTCTTAATGTGAGTGTTGATTTTCATAAATTATCATTCTACTAATCCAAGAAGTAATTAATGTATTATCAAAAATCAATTTGGAAGTCAAATTAATATGTTTTTATGTTCAATATTATGAACAAAAATGGTAAATACATAGTCGTTTAGTGCAACTAACTATATTTATGTATTAAATCTTGTAGCTTTGGTTTGATTCATACATTGTAAAATTAAGAAGCATGTTGTCTCTCATCACTGGTGTCTTACTGAAACAGGTCTCTAAAAAACATTTGACTGGCAAAGTTGTTGCATTATTCATTACTGATTGTTCAAGATAATCTAGTGTTGTACCTGACAAGGGAGCTTACATTGCAGATTCATAGCTAGATGGAATATTGGACAAGTGTGATAGAATCATCAATTTATCTATTGGTATAAAGAAGATGGCCATCGACGAAGACTTCTCTGTAAGCATTGCTTCGGAACTAAAGCACAAGACTGTTGGTGACAGTTTTTTTGAGGTTTTAGATAAGAGATTCAGCTAAATATGTGTGTGTGCATCGTGTGATTTCATTTTTTTCATGTTTCTTTCTTTTGTTATTTTTTCATTATTTTGTAATTGCTCTACTGAAGCTAAGAATATGTAAAGTTCAGTGCTTTACATATTTTCTTTCGAAACAACTAATAAGGAAAGCTTTCTTGGTTCCATTCCAATTGGTCCCTAAAATTACATGTTTTTCCAAGTTGGTACCCAATTTTTTTTTTTAGAAAAATCAGTCCCTGGACTTTTAGTTTCCTTGCAACTGTGACCCTCTACCGTCTTAAAATGTCATTTTGCGTTAGTTTTGTTGACATATCTATGTGTTTTGCCAAGTTGGTCCCCAAAATTTTAGATTTGTGCAAGACACATGTACAACAAATTCTAAGGTTGCTAAAAAGAACAAAATCTCAACAAAGACACTACAAGTGGGAAGACTTTTTGAAATTACTTTGTTTGGATTATGCATTGTTTTGTCATATGGGAACTTGATGAAGTCCATTGTTTTATAACTTTTTTTTTTTTAAAAAAAAAATTAATAACTTTAAACTTGTTCGGGTGAATATTTTTGATGTTGTTAAGCCTATGTTAATCTTTTTTTAACATGACTAACGTTTATCCTTCATCAACACCACAATCTTTACTATAAATGCCAAAACAATGACAATCATCACAATTGAGAATCTTTCTCATGTACTTTCACATAAAGGGATGTTATATTATTTTTAAAATATCATGTTAGATTAAATAATGTGACAAAATGTGATTTGTCACACCTTGTAACATATTATTGAAAGTCACAAAATTGGATACATGCATGTGCCCAAATGTGACATATTTTGGAGTTACAAAACCAGTTACAAATTTGTAACTCCCAAATGTGTAGATTGTGTGTCACACATTTGAGTTTGGATTTCACAAAGTCATTATGAAATATGGCTATTTGAGACATGTTTTTAACTCCTATTACGTGTATGGAAGTACAAAATTATATGGGAAAGGATTTGGGACATTTTTGGAAAACTGACATTTTGGTACTGAAAATGGCCTATGGCTGCGACCAGGAGCATTGGTGGTCGCGGCTTGGTGGAAAGCGAGCCACGGCCACGGCCAGGCATGCTATTGGTCACCGCGAGAAATGTGTGCAGCCAATTTTCAACTCTTTTTTCCACTTTGAACGATTCTAACACCTCAAGTAACTCCCAAAATTCATTTTTAATTCCATAAACATTCAATTAATCATTGGTAACAGTCGTGGGGTTGGTGGAATTTGAAATTCAAATGCTGTCTCAAAACTCTATAAATAGGAGCCTAATGTTCACTTGTATGACTACATCATTTTCTATCCACAAAGCACTTGGCTGGAAAATACACCATAGAGGCTTGATAATTTCAAAGAGTTATTTTCTTGAGAGATCCCTTAGTGGTTAAAGAATAGGGGGAAATAATCTTTTGGACAAAGGTTTTGAACCTTGTTCAAGTTAGTGATCCCCAATACTCTACACTTTGGTTGTGTGAGAGTTTGTGTTCTTATTGTTGTTTTCTTCATTCTTTTGTTCTTAATTTTCTTATTTACTTGTATTATTATTGTTTTGAGTTTGTGATCTTCCTCTTCTACCTCTTGATCTCTCTTTTTCCAAAACTCCAAGCAAAGTCGGCCCTTGCTATAGGCAGAGGAGGCGATGACCTTGGTTCCCCATCTAAATGGTGTCCCCAATTTTTAAAATATCATTTTTATATACATTTTAGAAAACTATCATTTTTATAATATATCAAAATAAATAACATATTTATATAGAAGGTTCTATAATTTTACTTCGTCTTAAGCCTCCACTACCTACAAACCATCCCTGACTCCAAGTACACTCAAGCTCTCAATCTTCAACGCACAGCATTGAGAAGTTTCTCTTTCTAACAATTAACTCTCTTTCTAGATTGTAAAACAAAATTGTGTAATGTTACAAATAAAATAGTTAAATGGGTATTTATAAGGGAGACTACCTAACTAACTTAACAGGATAAACAAACTCTCATCGTATGTTGAAACTCTAAAAGCATAAACGTCTACACTATTCATACTTTCAACATGTTAATTTTAGCAATATTTTCACATTTCTAAAGTATCTATTATACTTTTTTTTTCTTAATATTATTAGAAACTAGGAAGAAATAATATTTTCCAACTGAGATGTTACAAACCTATTTCCTTCTCAAATTTTTTGTCCTCAACTTCTTTCTTTAACAATATATAATATTAAATAGCATATTCACGTATTATAATTACATCATCATATTCTAGATTTTTATTTTTTTAAGTATAATTTGTATATGAATATTAAATTATAATAAACTAATGAAATAATTGAGAGAGTTTGAGAGAGATAGAAAAAATGGTTGTTAATAGGAGGGGTATTTTTTACTAAAAGATGGTTAGGGTATATAAGTGTAAGAATTATTAAGGTTGGCATATTGAAAATTACAGTATGTCAAAGAAGCATATTTTTGGTCAAATTTTCCAACAAATTTTCCAAAAAATATTACTATGGGTCACCTGATATGTCATCACCTTCTAAATTATATATAAATTACGACTAATTGATGCAATAATTTACTTAATTAAGGATTCAAATGCTACAAATTATAAATTAGGACTAAAAGGTAAAAGACAAAACAGCATATGAATTTTACTTGCAAAAAAATATTTATAAAGATATTAGTGAATTTTACTTGCCCTAGTTTTATGAGATTATAATTATATAATTGCTATTTTAATAAATCATAAATTTAATTTTTATTTTCAGGAATACACTAAAATATAAAAATAGAAATTTATATAATGATAACTTGTTAAAATCTTCTAAAACATGTCACTAAAAATGTAAATACCATAAATAAAATAATTTAAAATTATGCCATATATAATCATACATATATAAGTACCAAAATTAATTTTCTTACACTTAAAATGTGCAAATATATTTAAATAAATAAGTATTTAGTATTTCATGTTAGGCACATTATATCTTAGTAACTTTAGTAATAAATAGTAACTAAAAGATAAAATAACTTATAAACAAAAACTGATTATGTCACTCTTTTACATATACTTATAGATTGTATAGATGTATTTAGAAAATACTAATTGTAGATGTATGAAACCTATATTACATAAAGATACCTCTTAATTTAAAAGAGATGAATTTTTAAAAAATATGACTTTTATACTATTAATGTGCAAAAATATGAGAGTTAAACTTTTCTTAATTTGTATGGGAAATTTATTAAAGAAAAAATTAAAGTATAGAAAACACAATTAGTGGCTAACTAAAATATGGAAATGTCACATTTTTTTATCATAGTTATGTTTTTTTTTATTTTGAAAGTAATTTTTTTTCCATCATTTTTTTTTTATTTTTTTCTTTTTTTTTTTCTTACTTGTTTTTTCTTCTATTTTTTCCTTTTTCTTTTTTTTTTTCTATCAATTTTTTCCTTCATCTGTTTTTATTTCCATTTTTTCATTCTTCTTCTTCTTTTTTTTCATTTTTATTTATTTATCTATTTTTTTTCTTTAATTTATATTGTTTTTTTTTCATATTTTTTTCAGTTTTTTTTCATTCTATTTTTTCTTCATTTTTGTGTTTATTATTTTCTCCTCCCATTTTTTTTTTCACACATTTGAGCTTTTTTTTCTTTTTTTTTCTTCTTCCATTTTTTTCTACCAATTTTTTCATTCATATTTTTTTTCTTTTTCATTTTTCCATTATTTTTCTTCGTCTTCTTTTCATTCTTGTTTATTCATCTATTTTTTTTCATTCATCAATTCTTTTGTTTTTTTTTTCATTTTTGTACTTATTATTTTCTCATTCTATTTCATTTTTTTCACACATATATTTTAACATTAAATAATTATTCTACTATTTTTTTATTTATTATCTTTTATTAAAAAAAATTCAAATCAATTTTGTCAGCATTTTCTTTTTACTGTAACACTTATAGGAATACCAACATTTGGAAAGAAAACTAATAAAAATATGAAAACGTGAATGGGTAACTGGTTACCTTCACATCTTTGTGTGTATATTTCTGAGGGTAATTGGTTACTTTCACGTTCTGGTGTGTGTATATTTATGGTTTCTTTATGGTAACTAGTTACTTATGTTACTAAAATCATAGTTACTTCTTCTTCCTTTTTTAATGAGAGTTTTTCTAGTTATGTAATGAATTCAGCTAATGGTGGTCGGAGTGGTAGAGGATGGTCGGAGTCGTCGAACTACTGTGAGCTGTGAGTGTTTGAGGAGAGGAAGACGAGGGTGTTTAAATCGTAGGACTAGAGGGGTATAATAGGGATTTTGATTGAAATAGTAGGTATTATAGGAAGACTTAAAAATTGTAGATAAAAATGAAAGGGCTTACCTAAAAGTGGCTACTGTATCTAATTTCTACTAAGTAATTTAGTGACATTTGAAGTGTAATTAGTGACATTTTCCAAATATTGCTAAAAAGAATAATAGTGTCATTTCAAGTGTCACTACACTTTATACTAGAATATCTTAACGTTACTAAAACAAAATAATAATGGCATAAATATATGAGTTATCATTTTTTATGAAAATAATAATCTCAAAAATTATGTGTAAATGTAATGCCCCGAATTCTCCGATGTGTTTAACGGCGTGAACAGTAGGCCGGGAGGGCCATACTTGCTTAATTATGTTATTAATTGATTAAATGCATGTATATGTTGATTATATTATGATATGATGTGAAATGCATGCATGTGAGTCCATATTTCCTATTACAGGGGTGTGATGGTAATTTGGTCCGTTGAGGGTAAATTGATTATTTGTTCGCATGTCGGTGATATAATTTGAGACCACATTATGATGTGGGATTGTTCGAGCTATTTGGCATGAGACGATCAGGGAATGTTAAATATCGGTTTGGTCATAACGGGCTTAAGCTCGGGGCTCGGGGTGAGTCTCGGGGTGTTTTAATGATTAGAGTGTTACCGGGCATTAAAGGGTAACGGGAGGTGAAATATTGGTGTTTGAGGATATTGAGATTAGCGGGAATTGGGAAGCGTTAGTTATGATTAACGGGATTAGTGGAAAGTGCCAAAATTGCCCTTGAGTTGGTTTTAGAAGCTTTAAAGGACCTAGGGGTATAATGGTCATTTGGGATTTGGATATATATGGTTTAGATGGCTGTAAAAACAGAACCAAAAACAGAGTTCCCTTCTTCTCCTTCCCGTACCTTCTCCTTCCTTCATCTTCCTTGTGAGTTTTGTGATCTTGTTGAGGATTTGAGCTTAGGAGCTAAGCCTTGGTACTTTGGGAGAGTGTTCCACTGTGGAAGAGCACCATAACCTGAACTTGAGGTAAGATTTTAGCCATTAGTTTCCACGTATGTTCTGTTTTCGTTTTAGGATTTCAGCTTTAGAATTTGGTGTGGAAATTTGGAATCAAGGGGAGTTTTTGTGGTGTTTTACTTGGGTTATGATGAGGGAGAGTTATGGGTGATGTTTAGTGGTTTTAATGGGTGTTTGAAAGAGGTTTGGGTGGTGTTTAAACTGGGTTTGAAGGGTTGGTTCTAAGGGAAATCGTAGAGGAAGAAAAACAGGGGTTTTGGCTGAACTGGGCGTTGCGCCGCGGCATGGCCAGGGTGAGCCGCGGCCCTTGGGGGCTGCTGGGTTTAGGCGCCTCTGTTTGAGGGGCGGGCCGCGGCATGGCCAAGGAGGGCCGCGGCCCTTAAGGCATTTTTGGCCAAAGTGGAGTTTTTGGCATGGGGATTCAAGCCTAAGGCCTCGGGGATGAACCTACTACTCGGTTGAGTAGTGTTTGATGTCCCGGAGGTTAGGTTTTGGTTTGGGAACCTTTTATTATTCATTTTATTGATGGAATCCCATAATTTGGTTATGACCAGGTAACCGCTAAAGGACCAAAAGGTCGATCGTTCTTAGGGTCACTCTTTTATTCGTTCTAGCTTGGACCCGAGGTAAGAAAACTGCACCCAAAGTGTGACATGCATGGATATTTGTGAGGCATGTTGATTGTATAGATATGGACACGGATTGAATACAGAAACGACAAAAGTGTTAGTATCAGCTGTGAAGCTGTGACTTATTTGTCAGGTTCGGCAGTGATACTGGACACAGGTCAGGTAGCGCTGATTTATTTGTCAGAATGACCTTAGCGTGAATCACGCAAGCCAACAGAGATTAGATCTAATCGACTACTGGCATTGAATGACTCAAGGAGCATTAATGCCTAACTGACCCTGAGGGTCGATGAATAAACAGAGCTTGGAGGCTAGTGGCTTACCTAGCAGCCACTCTCCCGCTAGAAAAGAGAGCTTGGAGGCTAGTGGCTTACTTAACAGCCACTCTCCCGCTAAAATCATGTGATGTTCATTTGCTTGTTTGAAAGCTTTATGATTTAGTGTGATTATAATGATAATCATTTGATAATGTTTATGGAAAGTATTATGTTTTCTTGCTGGGATTTGGCTCATGGGTGCTATGTGGTGCAGGTAAAGGGAAAGAAAAGCTCACCTAGCCTTGAGTGGAGAGCTGATGTGGTGTTGTGTACATATGCGGCCGCTTGACCACCACGGCCAAGGAGTTCTCAGAGGAACTAGGGGGTTACCCTATTTTTGCCGCTTAGGTCGGCGGGATTGTAAATTTCAAACACTAGTAACCATTTTGTACTGAGAACAACTTGTAAACGTTTTGTTTAGCTCTGCAGAGCAGTTTGTAATAAAATCTCCATTTCCTTTTTATTGGTTTTATGCCTTAACCTGTTAATTACACTTAGAGCACGTTTTTGACCAAAGGACTCAGGTAGTGAGTCAAATTTCCGGTCCACTGTTCACCGTAACTGTTCTGGGGTAGCCAGGGCGTTACAGTAAATATAGAATTTAATTTACATCAAATGATATTTATATAAGAATTGATCTCTGAAACTCTAAAAACATAAACGTCTACACTATATGTACTTTCAACATGTTAATTTTAGCAATATTTTCACATTTCTAAAGTATCTATTATACTTTTTTTTTCTTAATATTATTAGAAACTAGGAAGAAATAATATTTTCCAACTGAGATGTTACAAACCTATTTCCTTCTCAATTTGTTTGTCCTGGACTTCTTTCTTTAACAATATATAATATTAAATAGCATATTCACGTATTATAATTACATCATATTCTAGATTTTTATTTTTTTTGTATAATTTATATATGAATATTAAATTATAATAAACTAATGAAATAATTGAGAGAGTTTGAGAGAGATAGAAAAAATGGTTGTTAATAGGAGGGGTATTTTTTACTAAAGGATGGTTGGGGTATATAAGTGTAAGAATTATTAAGGTTGGCATATTGAAAAATTACAGTATGTCAAAGAAGCATATTTTTGGTCAAATTTTCCAAAAAATATAACTATGGGTCACCTGATATGTCATCACCTTCTAAATTATATATAAATTAAGACTAATTGATGCAATAATTTACTTAATTAAGGATTCAAATGCTAAAAATTATAAATTAGGACTAAAAGGTAAAAGACAAAACAGCATATGAATTTTACTTGCAAGAAAATATTAATAAAGATATTAGTGAATTTTACTTGCCCTAGTTTTATGAGATTATAATTATATAATTGCTATTTTAATAAATCATTAATTTAATTTTTATTTTCATAAATACAATTTTAATTCCATAATTAAAATATAAAAATAGAAATTAATATATTGATAACTTGTTATCCTCTAAAACATGTCACTAAAAATGTAAATACCATAAATAAAATAATTTAAAATTATGCCATATATAATCATACATATATAAGTACCAAAATTAATTTTCTTACACTTAAAATGTGCAAATATATATAAATAAATAAGTATTTAGTATTCATGTTAGGCACATTATATCTTAGTAACTTTAGTAATAAATAGTAACTAAAAGATAAAATAACTTATAAACAAAAACTGATTTTTCACTCTTTTACATATAATTATAGATTCTATAGATGCATTTAGAAAATACTAATTGTAGATGTATGAAACCTATATTACATAAAGATACCTCTTAATTTAAAAGAGAGGTTTTTAATAACGCCCCATATTTATACAACTTTTTTCTTTTATCTCCAAACTCCGTTATAGAATTACTTGGGAAAAGTATTTACTATATTTTCGTTTGCAGAAGATGAAAAGAATATAAAGAATGAGAAAAATAGAGCATAGCTGAAGCCCAAGTTGTAAAAAAGTCCACCCTAGTATAAAACAAACTCCTCTAAAAAAAGGCTACTTTTTCGATAGATTAATTTCTAGACAGATTACTAAATTAGATAACCATACAATATGTATAGTATTCCTGGTTAGAATTAAAACAAAACAAACTATAAAAAAGTATAACTTCCTTATCATCATATTGTACGTATAAATATATGATGAAAAGTAAAACCCCCAAAGTACTTCATCTATACATATATATACACCCCTAAATTAAATTAAAAGTGGAGAGAAGGTATGACTTGATTTGTCATCATAATGTAGAAACTATTCTGTGTTGGATCCTTGTTTCATTATAGGTTCCGTTCCACATCGTCCATCAACTTGCTTAACTTTTTCTTTGTCTTTTCATAATAGTTTAAAACTTGCCCATGATGTTTGGCATTTTGTTTTATCTTATCATCGATGGTTTTCAATTCTGATTTCTGGTCTTGGAGCAGCTTCAAATTTTCTTGAGAAAGAGCCATCTCATTGTTTGTCGTGACAACTTGAAAACATACTCCGGGGTCACTGAGGACAATCAGAGGACAAATCATTTTAAGGTAACAAAATCATGCAAGTGAGATATAGAAAAGAAAGAAAAGAGAAACATACCTAAATCCAAAAGACATTACACCATTTTCTTTCAAGATTCCACCATCTAGTGATACAGCGCCATGTTTTATACAAGCACTGGCTGCTAGCATGTCTTCCCTGGTTTGGTAAACTTGGAGCTGACCAAGAAGGCGATAGAATACCGTCTCTCTAAGACCATTGCCTGAATTGTTTGTTATGGATAGCTGATCTTCATCTAAATCAATCATATTTACGGCAAATCCCAGAAAACCTTTTGGAATGGTTCCATCAATAAAACAAGGAAGTGGTAAAGCCAGCTTCCCCTGAGGGTGATCTTCAAAGCCACCTCTGTATGGACTGTCAAGGGAAAAATAGATAAAGTTAACAGAGATTATTATTATTTTCTAAATAAGCTCGATAAGACAAAAAAGATAATGTTGAGTCAGAATTAATTGTAGTCAACAAGATTCTGGTGTCACCTTATATTGTCAAGGCACATAACAGTAAATCGACCATTTATGGATTTCCCAAGAATGGCTGCTTCAGCATGAAGAGCATTGCTGCGATCAACTTCACCAGTATGTGTATACATTTCAAGATGAGCAGCAGATTCAAAAGATCTGGTGACAACAGCTAGCATTTGATCTACACCCAAATATTCTGACAATATCCTACATGTAGACAAAACAGCAAGTTAAAACAGAATAAAGAAAACGATCAATTGAAATGATAGTGTTTAGGTTGAGAAAATAGAAATACAAGATGTTTGACCTGCTAAGCTGGCTATATTGAACTCTACCAAGTAAAGCAACCACCCCTATTATGTCTTTCATTAAATGATTCTCTGGCTCTTGGAATGGAACTACCCTCGAAATATTGCAAAGAATGGCAGCAGCAGAGTTACTGATCTTTTCTATATCCTCCATTACTTCCTCTTTCGTGGACAAATGATTTAAGAATCCCAACGAATGTGATTCAGTGGAATCTAGAAATTTCACAACAAATACATAATATTGTTAAGTACTTCAATTGACACAATCTAAATTTAGAAAAAACATGGCCTACAACTAGAAAAACAAGGTCCAGGCCATGCAATAAAGAAAGAGAGTGTCTTATCCATTGCCGTATAGGTTATTTAGCCAAAAAAAAAAAAATTTAAAAAGCAAAAAATGCATTCAGGTATAGCTACATCACACTCCTATACAATGATCACCAACAGATAAAAAAGAATAGCTATAGATGTGCTAGCAAGTCAAAACCTTGCAATTCTTTTATAGTTTGCTCAACTTCTTCCTTCTTTTTGTTTAACTTAGCACATTGTTCTTCCACTACTTGGATTGCCAAACCAGTTTTACATATCTTCTCTTCAAGGGCCTGCAGTGACAAAATGAAACTTATGAAACCCAAAATTCCAACATGAGATGTGTTCCCAAAGGGAAGATCTATCTTTCCTAAAGCCTGTGAAACTTAATGGTTAATCCAAGCCAAGATATAGACTGCATATACTTTGGAAGTATATTAAAAGAGAGATAATATTTGCAGCACCTTTTTTTTATTCTCAATGGACATGATATAGTTTACACCAACTTGATTAATTGAACTTGGGTCCTGAAGAAGCAATGCATGAGTAGATGAAACCTTATTATGCTCCAAATTTGGAGTTGGTATCGCGGGTTTGATCATATGAACCTGCAAAGAGTTAAACAATCATGGTTGAAACTACTTCAAGCGAAAAAATAAAAACATCACATATAGCTTTTACAAAGTTGTTCCAACCTTAACATTCACACTAAGGCTTGAATGACGAGAGTGGAAAGCTGAGAAACAAATGGTCCCCTCAGTTTTAGATAAAAGTATAGCAGGAACAACACATCGCCCATGCTTGAAAGTATATCGGGTGGACTCCTCCATATCAAGCCAATCAGCCTTAATTGTAAGCATATGTGATAGACCAGTTTTTTCTTCATGGTGGATAGTTTCATCAACAATACCCTCAGAGTTGACAATTTCAAAAATGATGTTTTCCAGTATGGAACCAGTGGTAAGAATCTCAGGTACCTAATAACATATTTTTTTATATATATAAGAAAATGGTGGTAGAAAGATATACAGCATTGATTGAAGCAGAAAGATAAAGCAGGAAAACACTGACCTTCGATGCAATTCTTAGTTCCCGTCTCTCAATCTGAAACTCTTGTTTGAAAAACACTTTATTCTTTGATGATACAGAGAATGATACTGCACAAGACACAGATATGGAATGAATAGTACAAATATAGTATAACATGTTGTAACTTGTAAGTCAATATTACATATTTCTTTTGAGTACATATGTCATTCATTCATCACTTGACGATATTCTCAAGCTTTTGCTTAATCGACTCAAAAACAGAGATTTTACTTCCATATGAAGACAATAAAATAAATATACACTTCAAGAGTTGTATACGTAGTAATAGCATAGCAATTTTTTTACACATACAAACAAACACAAAACTTTGTGTTATTCAACACACGTTTGCCTCGTGTTATTCTAAGTGATGCTGGCACAAGAGCATGAATAAAACTGCATTACCACTCATAACTAGAGATCTACAAGTCCAACTTAACAGAGATAAAGCTCTCAGGTAAAGGCACTTACCATTCTCTCCATAACCGGCTGTTACTTTCAAGAGACCACTAAGGTCGACACATCCATCAGAATCCACCTATATTTAACGAATTATTATCAAGATGATATGCATTTAGGTCCATTTTAAGAACTAAAACATTAGAAGTAATTAAATACTTTCTTCCAAGGAAAACTATTAAGCTATGGTAATTTCCTTTTTTAAAAAAAAAAAAAAGAAACTTCTTTGTATTATTAATAATGGGGAAGAAAAAAAATACAAAGAATAGAGATCAAAAGACTATCTCAATAAGCTGAAATATAGCTTGAAACAGAAAACAGAACATAGTAAAACCAATAATAAAAGGGTGAGCCTATCTTATATGCTTCATACTAACCTATTAAGCTACGGTAATTATATGCTTCATATTAAATAATTATGCAAGAAATGTACAAAGATACTGACCTTACGCCTGGGGCCTAGGTGATCTAGCATCTGAAATCCCTGTACATCCACCTGAACTTCAGAGCCTTCCATAACATGATTACCGTATGCATCCAACATCTGGAGAGAAGAAAATATAAGACGCCTTGTTAACAAAGTAAACCATCTGCCCACTGTTGCAGTCACCAGGTTTCAATCAATTAACTAAAAATCTAGAGTGTTAAAGTTCTTGAATTGATATGCGAGTGATAAAATTTGATACACCTCTAATTCAAGCTCTTTAACAATGCATCCCGGCAAAAGTTGGTTAGCCAAAATTGCTTGTTGGGCCTTAACAAGTTGTAAACAACCTGGAGTTACTGATACCACAAAGCAGAGGAAAATAACCATAAATGAAATACAAAAAATATATATCACTAAATAGCAAAACAACAAAATTTTGAATTTTATGTCCTTGTTTTTGCACAAAGTTATACATACCATGGCAAGGTATGGGAACTGAGAATTTATGATCTGAGCTAGATATGACTAGAGTGGCTTCATAATCAGGTCTGATCTTGTCCAAGTCACTGCTTTCAATTAGCAAGCCCTAATACATACAAAATGTTGACAAATATAGTAAATACAAACATAATGCAATTGCATAATTACCTGAACAAGAGTGCAACATCTTCAAATGTAAACCCATACCTGAATTTTTAGCTTCCCTTCTGAAATTGAAAGGCCACTCTCAATTTTTTTAACATGAGAAACTGAGTCCTTATTTCCTTGGAGCTGGACCACAACTTCAGGATTTGATCGAAGAGGAGTTCTATTGCCATAGATATCATAACATGCAATGGAGAAAGGTCTCAAAGTTGAACCAACACTGCACAACAAGGTTATTGAGCCAATAAGCTAATATCTTGTTCCTCATTCCATAAGAGAAGGAAAAGGATGAATAAGAAAAGAAAGAACATAATTTTGCAAAAGAGATCTAGTTTTCTCTTTAATACAAGACAAAAAAAACACATAACCCAATAACAAAACTTATTAATTTAAAATTTACATAGTACAACAAATTTTAAAAAGTTACCTCACACTAAATGATTGGCTCTGTTTATCTCTTAAAATTGCCCACTTCCCGATCTCAGAAGATGCCTTGACTTTAACACTTTTGACAAGCCTCTCACAACTTGAATCAATCTTATAAACAAAATGGCGATGAATCATATTACATCACAAGAAAAAGATTTAGAATATAATTCTAGATACAAAAAAAAAAATGGGAATTTTTTGTGCACTACTTACAAGAGAAAATGAAAATTTGTAGACCCCAGCTTTTTGAAACAAATGTGGGTGCTTCAGCTTGCACCTTAGTGGAAAGACGTATATACCATGTACTCCATGATTTGAAGAAGGAGAGACCCGCTTCGATAAAACGTGTTCATGTTTTTGAGGATCTTTCTCTTCGCCAATGAACTTTACTTCCAACAGCATTTCTATATTAGATTTGAATATATATCTCTGCTCCAGAACTCTAGAATCACCTTTAGATACATAATTTCCAGGCCGAACAACTGCTACAACTTCCTTGGGAGGAACTTTCCCAGCAGTAGCAGTACAAGGCAATTCCTGAAAACAGAGACATTACCATGAATTTGAAAGGTTCTGATTACTTGATCAGAAAGAAGAAAAAAAAAAAGCCACCATTTTTGCCCTTTCGAACTACATATATTTTTTCGTCTTCAGAAATGAAATCAGTCAACACTTTACAGTAGTCAAATCTCACACTGTTCCTTCAAAGATAACAAACAATAAATAAAAACTCTAACCTCTACCCCAACCTCTAATTCTTCACATTCTTTTGGACTAAGCAAGTCAATTGTAGATGGAAATTTCTGAAGAAGCTTATCCATCTGGTTATTCCATTCAGCATTTTCAACAGGTAAGCACTGCAATTAATGGATAAATGTTGAGCAAATGAAAGAAAATTCATTTATCTTTGTACCATAAAAATTTTACTAGAAAAGTATGCTGGAACCTTTTCGAAATCAATTACACTAATAGGTAAAGACAAGGAGCTATTCATATTAACACTCATCATCCCATCAACTTCAGAAAGAACGCACCCATCCTTATCTGGTGTACCAAGTGGCCTTTTTGGTCCAATGTAATACAAAATATTTTTTGTTAGAAAATAATTTGAGATACAAATAAATAAAAAACCTTAACTACTCAAAACGTACAAAATATACCTGCAAACAATCTGACCATCCCCTATTGAAAAAGGCACAGAGAGAAACAAGGGTCAAATCTTCACCCAAACTCTAGCATGAACAATAACCCATTCAATTTGACATAACAAAATAGTATCTACAAGGACAAATACTTACCACCTGCATCCCCTTGGAGACCTCTAAATAAAAAATATTCTATTGTTGCATAGACATTATTTTTATGAACACCAGCACATGCTCCCTTCAAAATTTTTATCTTTTGGCCAGCTTCCCAAGTTTTCTCCTTCCTCTTAATAACTTTGTTAAGCCTTGAAACTTTGATTTAACATTGAAAAAATGGAAGAAATTAGTTGGAAAATTCAAGGAATCAAATGGCACCAAATAGAATCAGAATGAAAGTCATAATTCCGAAGAAGAAGAAGAGAGAGAGAGAGAACAAGAATTTAAAGGAAACCAATTGGTTTTTTCCACCTTTCAATTTTTATCCTACTAAATCCAGCAACTGAAATGTTTTTTTTTTCTCATTCCTACCATCAGAGGAGATGCCAATTTTCTTTCCTTTTGCTGGGCTTGGGGTTAGAACTAGTACAGGTTCATCTTCGCCGTGATCAACCTCTTCATCATACTGCCCATGCATCTGAAGAATCCATTCCTGATAATCTCTCTCTAGTTGCGAAGAACTCATTAACTTCCCATCTCTATAGACTCTGACGTCTATCCCTGCAAACGTAAAAGTAATAGAATGAGTTGGATTTTTTCATAGGATGCAATTACAATGAGTACCTGCACACTTACACAAACTAACCCAACCAAAACCACTTAAGCTAGCCTCAAGTGACTATTAGATTGAGATGCACAAATGTTCCATGACAAAAGAAGACCTTTCTCATTCTCACGAAGATTATTGCCAAAATTCCTTAGAGCAGTAGTAAACGGACTGTGGTGAGCTAGATCAGTCTGCAGAAAAAGATACATTTGTTGAGTACACCCAAATTGAAAGAGTTGTACGCTGCACACAAATGAAACTACTGATATCTCATTTTCTTTTAGGATATGTAGGAAAGATGCAGAATGCACATTTTTATTGAACACAGCCAGTACAGTAAATAGGTTACAGAAGTTAATGACCACACGTACTTTTCAATTTATATTTTAAATATGAAATCACTAATGCATCTGTACAAGGCACTAACAACCAGATAAGAACATAGTTCAGAAGAACAGGAAGAAAGAGAGAGTACCATTTGCTTAACTTTTTCTGCAGAAATGAAAGAATAGCATTAAAATTTACCTTGGATGGAGTTGGATTGATACCAGCATCAGCATCTGCAACATGGCATCGTTTAATTTAACCAAGAAAATGAAAGCAATATAGAAAATCCTCAAACAAATAAATTTGTTCGTAACAAAGTGCAGATATGTAGCACCTCTTAGGGGGAAAGAAAAAAAAAAAGGTTGTGTCACCCTACCAATAAAGCATTTGACTCTTAAACAACACCTCTTCAATATCTGTGCTGCACTTCCCTTTTTATGCCTCAAGTCCATGAATGGCAGCCACGCCTGAGAAGTTATTTTTAATTACGTTATTAAAGGAAAGACAATTAAGATAACATAATTTTTTGCATCTTTAAGCAATGACTAGACTGACCTCAATTGAAAATGGGTCTCTTAAATGTGAAACTATACAAAGATAAATTTCAACCCCTAGTGGATTGGGTACTACTCAGGCACTAATGGTAAATGAAGACTTTACTCATTCTAGATTCGGAAAACTAAAATTAATATATTTCATGCCAATGGTAATTCTTAATTTCAAGCAGCACTTGTTACTACACAATCGATGTATGGAGATTCCAGGAGGTTCTAATGTATAAAAAATGAGAAGATAAAAAATTACCCAACGAGCATCTGGAATGAGACGGCCAAGCCGCCGAATAGCAACACGACTAAAGTTTTCATACTTTTCAGAGACTTCATGTCCTTCGCCTTTTAATTTCTCCAAAATCCTCTCAATATTCTCTTTTCCCTGAAAGACACTCTATACTTAAATTTCCCAAGTATATGCAAAAAGAATAAGAGTCATGCATATGATAATTTACCTTAACAACAGGAAAATAAGCACATTTTAGCCGTGCATTGGCTTCTTGATATGACCTTGAACCTGACACAATTTTAAGTTGAGAAACAAAAAAAAATATTTAAGATTAAAGTGTAGCTATTAATAGATATGACACTAGAAAACAAACAAATACAATTAACAATGTCACGAGTTCGCAAAAGAAGCCACAGCCAGTTACCTGGACTCTTGGTTTTACTGTCTTGCTTGAAGGAGAAATGAACCTGTAAAACAAAATCAGGACCATTGCTCGAATGCAAGTTTGTAATGGCAACTTCCCCACCTTCAATCTCAGCTAAATCAGTGCCATTAACCTGACAAATCACATAATGAACTCAAATACTTGAAACAGTAACCAGGTCTACTCGTTTTCTTGCATGAGCCTTAGTATAAGAAATAAGAAAAAGTAAAAACTACATAAATGTCTCAGTGACAAAGAATTACTTGTAAATAGCATGTATAAGACTACACTTTAAACTGAATATTTTTTTCATAAGATAATCCACTCACACACACACACACAGCCAGCATATGATAATTTCTTTTCCAATTTCATTTTTCAAGTATTCTTATCCTGTCTCTTTTCAGTACTTCTTCAAATAGTATTTGTATGTACTTCAGCAAGAACCCATAAAAAAACTTTACATAATAACCAAATTTAATCAATAAACAAACTTTAAGAAATTAAATTTCTTAACAAGACCAGAGTAAACCTGAAATTTTATCGGTGTAATTGTCTTCCCTGAGTTAGACAACTCATCGCACTGCAATCCCGACAAAAGTAACGCGTAGAAGACAAAAGTGAGAATATTAAGGGTGGTATTGTAATAGAAAGATCGTACAAATAAAACAAACTCTATATTATAATGTATACAGAATCCATGCCAAAACCTCCATGGTCCAAGCAATCTAACTCAAATATAAACGAAAAAGATAGAGAGAGAGAAGTACAGCAAACCTGAATATATGGGAAATATATGTCCTTCAGCCTGCACTGAAGTTGTAATAAGTCCCTAGTCTTTATATTTGGTTCAAAAATTTCAACCTGCAAAAATTTTCATATCAGTATAGTAATTTTACAAAATAGTTTTAATGTTCACAAAAACCATAGAGTTACAGACTCGCTAGGCATATCAATGACATAGACGCACAATATCAGTGCTCAAGGCAAATATAAATTATCAGCAAAAAACATCCACTATGTAAATGCTAAAGGAATAGTTAATCGCAAAGGTAAGTGTCATTCTTGAACGCACATCAAATGAGTCAAATGCCACTTTGAACACTTACGATAAGCAAAATAAGTAAAAAAAATGTATAATGACAATTCCCTCCCCTCTCCCCTAGAAAAGGTTCTCTTACAGATGCACATGAAAGAATAACTTGGTAGCCATTAAAGAAATACAACAGCCTACCTTTGTAAAGCTTCCATGTCTTGTTCTTGCAAGCTCATCCTCTAAAGGATCCCTTAGGCTGCCCGCAGTCTAATATGAAAAAGTACAGTTGGCCTCAGCCCCAGAAAACAATTAGCCAGGCATTGTCAAGTAATAATATAATAAAACCCATGAAAAGAAATGTAAGAAAACAGAAGAGAGCATTTAGTCTCCAAAGAAAAATAAACTGCTTATGCTACTCCATTACCGTCCATTTAAACTCAGAGCCAGAACAGCTGAGCAACGCCTCTCTCTCAAGACGTAAAGTATATACCTTCTTTGAACCCTTTGTTTTTGAAGACACTAAAGCATGTCTGAAACAGAATAGTGAAAAGAAAGATAATAAATGATTGTTAGTGAATATTTAAAAAGACTTTTGAAGACACTAAAGCATGTCTGAAACAGAATAGTGAAAAGAAAGATAATAAATGATTGTTAGTGAATATTTAAAAAGACTCCAACGCAGGAAAATAAAAGAATTGGGATCATGTTCATACCTCCCTAAATGCATGGAGGCAAAAGCTCCTCCATACCCAAACATGCCAAAATAAGGCTGCATAATTAGGAAAAACGACTCATAACACACTTAAATGACATTTGATCAATAAAAGACTGTAGCATTTAAGAGGCACATAATTTTAACATTATGGTATCAAAAGATGCAAGACATTTTTACAACTAAGACACTTCAGCTGTTACAGCAACATGATAATAGAATAAAATGCAAATCAATAGGAAACAGGGAATGTTTCATGCTGGATATAGGATAAAAAGATTTAAAAAACCCCAAATAATATAAATCCACTGGTTTACCATTAGATATGGAGGTTTGCCCCCAATAGCCTGTTCTTTTTCAGACCGGTTAAGTGAGGCACCCATTTTTCCCCTATAGTGTAGAAGACGCTAGTTAAGAACTGGTATGCCTCAAATAAAAAGAAATCACCATTTAAATTCAAATGCACACAAAATGCTGGAAAGAACCTACTAGCACATACCATTTTGCTATAGAATTTTCATCGCTGCCATCCATACCTATGCCAGTGTCAAAGATTGAAATCCTATCTTCTAAAACATCCACACTGCAAACATCAAAACAAAAATTGTTACAAGTCTAATGCAAAATCATAAAAAATAGATGTGGCGGTGAGAAAAGATAAAGCACAATCTCTATATACTCTAAAGAGAAACTGAAGAAATTATTACAAGCAAATAAAGTAAGTGTTGAATCACAGTTAATGTAACTTAAGAGTTAAAGATGCACCATCTTGTGCTACTAGTTAGCTACAAACAACACTAGAAAATGACAGAACAGAGCATGTTAAAAATAGTTGTGTTCAAAAGATAAAACAAAATGACATTCAATCTTAGATATTCTGCAGAGAAAAATAAAACAATCATAGACTCCATGGGATATAAGTTTACTTTTTTGGTTCTGCCTGCCAACTGAATATATACCAGTTCAAATTCAGTCCCCTTCTTTAGTACATTAGAGAGGGAAAAAAAATCAATCTGCAAATACAGCTAGCATAAAAAATAATTGTTCTCTAAAAATCAAGGACCACAAAATGAGAAAATCATGTAGCTATACCAATATTACATCAATGTCATACCTTACAAGTCTTTGATTATTTTTACTGTTTGACCATACTGCTTGCAGAGAATTGTCCTGGTAAAAATGAACACAAGAGAATTAAATACAAAGTTGACAAGAAAATTGAGCACGCAGCAAAATTCATGATTTTTCAACTGAACCGAACACTTACAATTAAATCTGCAAGAGCAGTCTCAAATGTGTACGATTCTGGTACCTCCTTTAACAAGTCAGTATCAGGCGTCAAATCCCACATATTCTGCAACTCAGGGAATTGGAATGTGAGGCTAAGGACAAATTCTTATATTAGTATTATAAAGATGTATTAAAGCCACTAATTCACCATTGACAATTATATAAAAATCAAGCTCAGATAAAGCAGATTGAGTGCTAACCTCAAAAGTTTCAGCAACTTTGCTGGAACCATCCTAATTCAGAAGCAAGACAAGTAGAAAAATAAGAACTAAAGCAAACAAAATATTAAGCAATACCATACTAAACTGAAAGAACCAACTCGAGGAACAAAAATCAATTCCTTTCATCTCTTCTCTTTCATTTTCCCCATTTCAAGTACAACCAAGCACCCCATGTAACTTATACTCACGTGAAGTATTAAAATGTGGCATTTATGTGGCTTGAAATTCTTGAAATCCACAATGCTTGTCATCTTGGCATCATTTGCATCTTGCAGAAATAAAGAACCAGCATTCCAGTTGATACGTCTTTTACATTGCATTGATTTGGAACGTTGCACAACTCGAGAATATTCATCTTTCACCAAACTAACAAACTCGTCTAGAGGCATTTTTGGACCACATTCTCTCAAATTCAAACCAATGGTTGTTCCATTTGGTAAAAGAATTTTGAACCTATATATTTTAACTATACTATTACTCCCACCATCATTGATTTCACTCAACATCCTTTTCTTTCCTTTCTGGTACAGCGTTTCCGGCTCCATATCATCCAGAAAGCGGGAAACCTGGAAAATTTCAGAATAACGGCTCAAAGCCCAGCAAAATAATAGCAAACCCAAGTAGTAAGTTTTCAGAATTAGTGCTATTACTTATTGGGGCTTGCAAGTATTATACATTTTTCTTTTACAAATTTGTTTGAAAATTTTGCTAACAATTTTTAAAACAAAAAATAAAGTTACCAATAAAACTTTATAAAAAAATCCTATCTTTTGTTTAAAAGTATAAAAATTCTCAAAACTGAAAACTACCTCAATCCAAACAAGATCTCGATGTCTATAAAATCTCAAAATAATAGAAAATCCGAATGAATATTGCTTAAAAATGTAAAAAAAAAAAAAAATATCCAAAGATGAAGCAATACAAGCAGAACATATAGTAAAAGTGCATAATAACGTCTACATTCATATATCAAGTTCTCCGTTCTGGAAACGTATACGATCAACATGGATACATACTCAATACAAACATTTAAATAAGTCATAACTCCATTTCATGCCTCAAATTACGATTTTGATCCATGAATAACTGTTCGACCAAAAAATTAAACAGAGAAAAATGGAATTGAACCGACAGACCTTCAAGCTTAAGCTTTTGAACTTCTGAGACAAAGTGCGTGAACGAAACCCTAGAAATTAGTGAGAGAATGAACGATTTCGGAAAGAGAGGGAAGTGGAGTGAGCTGAGAGTGTAATACAAATGAAGAAACTTAGCAGGTAAGTCAAAAAAGCAATCACTCATACGGACGAAGACGATACAACTCTATTCGTCTATTATAATATATGACTGCCACGGGTCCAAAAATCATACGTTCTTTTCTCTTTTGGGTGGCAGTTTTTTTCTTTAAGTTTTTTATGGGATACTTTTTGTTTGTTTATATTTTTATCGGAGTTTTCTCTAGTATATTTGTAAAATTTTATTTGAATATTATATTTTATCTTTTATATAATTTTATTAGTTAGTTTTTTTTTTGGGTATGATTTGAGATTATTTTTATAATTTTAACTTATTTGTGTTAATTTTTATTATTTATATTTTATAAAATATTTTATACATAATTATTTGAAGAAAAAAATATGAGACCTTCGTCACTCTACTTTTTATTCTTATTTTTTCTCCTTTTTGTCTATTTTTTATTTTCTTCAATTAACATTTTATCCGTAGTAACGGGTTACAATTATCAAAACAATTTTTTTTTGTGATAGTAATCATGTGTCACTATCAATTTTTTTCAGAGATGTGTGGTAACTGGTTATAACAACAAAAATAAGTTTTATTTTTTAAGTAGTATTGTAGTAACTAGTTACAACTATAAAAATAATTTTGTTTTTTTAGTAATGTACCATTATTAAAATATCAACTGAATTGTAATTGGTTACTTAGTGAGATTTATAAAAAAAAAACAATTGATATGAAAAAATAAATTAAATTGATGGTGAAGGCAATTGGTTATAGCTAGTGTAGGATTTTACCAAACTGTCCTACACCGGTTCACTAATAAAGTTAATCAACCAAGGTCAAAATAGACTTTTCTTATCAATACATGTGCGATTCACAAAGAACCACGTGTCTACACAAATTGTAGACAAAATACCCTAAACAAAAGCTAACAAAATTATCTATGTTGCAAAAGATGAGTTGCCTAATAAGGTTTGAGACTTTGATTAGGAGGCCGGGAGGGCCTTAATTGATTTATTACGATATTAGATGGTTATATACATGTTTAGGTGAATTATATTATAATATGATGATAAATGCAAGCATATGGGTTTATTTTTAATTATAAGGGCATTTTGGCAATTTGGCCCGTTGAGGGCGTAATTGTGTATCTCCGTGCATGTGGGGGTGAGTTATGAATGGTACCACATTATATGTGGATTTGTTCGAGCCTTTCGGCATGAGACGATCATGAAATGCAAGTGTTCGATCTGGTCATAACAGGTTTAAGTTTGGGGCTCGGGGTGGGTCTCGGGGTGATTTTAATGATTGGAGCATTACTGGGAATTAAAGGGTAATGGGATATGATTTACTGGTATTTGAGAATATTGAGAATAACGGGAATTGGAGGGTGTTAATTATGATTAACAAAATAGATGCGAAAGGACGATTTTGCCCTTGGTGGCTGTTAAGGTTTTATTTTAGACTTAAGGGCATTTAGGTCTTTTCACCCTAAAGGATATATATCAGCCATTAAGGCTGTAGAAGCTTACCAAAAACAGAGTCTCACTTCCTCATTCTCTCCCGATGGTTTTTCTCTTCCATTTCTCTTTTAATTTTCCAGCTCTTTTTTAGGAACCAAGCTGTGATAAGCTAGGGTTATGCTCTACCATTGGAGAGAGTGTGTTGCTGAAATTGAGGTGAGTTTTTAGCCATTAAAACTCGTGTTCTTGCTCTGTTTTCCTAGTTGAGTTTCAGCTGTATTTTTAGTTGGAAAGTTGGGAATTGATTGGAGTTTTGGCTAGGGTTCTTGGGGTTGTGGTGCCTAGGACATGTGGGGATGGTTTTTGGGTTCATTTGGAACTTAATTTGATGTTTGGAAGCTTTTGGTTTGGGTTAGAAATGGTGGAATCGAAGGGAAAAGTTACTGGGCATTTTCAGGCTGGAGGTAGCGCTACAGCGCCCACAAGGGGGCGCTACAGCGCTACCTGAAGTGGCTCTGGGGCGGTTTGGTTCTGTCTTGAGCGCTGGGGCGCTAGGGGTGTAGCGCTACCATGTTTCTTCAGAACTCCATTTTGAGTGTTTTTAAGGGTTTTTGGCTCGGGGTTTCAATCCTTAAGGCCCAGGATCGAATCTACTCACCGTGTGGGTACATTTCAGGGTCCCGAGAGTGGGGTTTAGATCAAGACCCTATCTTTATTCATTCTCATTAATGTAGGTTATATTTGGTTATGATTAGGTGACCGCTAAAGGACTAAAAGATCGATCGTTCTCAAGGGTCGTTCAATTATTGTTCTTTGCTCGAACCAGAGGTAAGAAAACTGCACCCTGTGTATATGGGACATGCATGGTTATTCTTGATGCATTTGGATGTTTAAATGTGATGCATGTGGTGCACGAGAAACATGTGATTAGGACATGCTATGAATATTGAATATGAGATTGATCAGAGCTTGAGCCTCTATGTTTATGCATGATCCTAATTATGCTAGCAATTGTTAAGTAAGCATGTTGAATGCCCTGTATTTGGATATTTGACATATGATATATGTTTAGTAGCATTGCTTACTTGTGTATGGCACTGACTAGTCAGGGTCGGCACTGGTCACATATTACGGACCTAAGAGCCAAGAACGGCATAAGCGTCATGAACGCAGGGCCAATAAAAGATTAGATCTAATCGATATCAGCGTTGAATGACTCTGGGAGCATTGATGTTGGACCGACCCTAAGGTCGATGAAAATTATAAGCGCTTGACTAGTCTAGGACTAGTTACTCAAAGCCAGGGCCAAAGGCCTAGGTGACGGTTTGTCACATGGCTAAGGAGCGGAATCTCATGGTTGTGACTCTATGGTCACGCGATAGGTTATATTGGTGACTAATTCATCAAACACCTATCTTGTTTAAGCTAGTGAAATGGTCACTTATCTATAAAGCCCCGGTGACCCTATCGTCACATGGCTAATGGGAACGAAACCCACCTTAGTGACTATAACAACTGTCACTCTTTTATTTAGGGCTATAAGCCCGGTATGGTTACCAGAACCACCAGTGTTAAATCACTTATCTGATTGGGATTGACTTGATAGTCATCCACTCAGGAGGGCCGGATTCCTTATCCTGGATACCCATCATCACGTGAATTTGTTTGCCTGCATGATTAGGGCTATATTTGCTAAGCGTGTGCCTTATGATTTGATGACATGTTATTACTGTTCATGAGCATATTAAGTTTTCTTGCTGGGCTTCAACTCACAGGTGTTATGTGATGCAGGTAAAGGCAAAAGAAAGTTGGATCATCCTTGAGTTGGAGAGCTTAGGTGACGATGTGTACATATGCGGCTGCTCGACCGCCACGGCCGATGGTTGAAAGAGGAACTAGGGTTAAACCCTGTTTTGCCGCTTAGATCGGCCAGTTGTAAATATTTTCTTGTAATAGACTTTGAAATTATATTTTTTGAATCCCAATGTATACAGTAAACGTTATATCTTAACCAAAAATTTTAATCCCTAAACCCCTAATCATACTTAGTGTTGACGCCATTTTTCGTCAACTTAAAATGTAGAGCAATTAAACAATAGGAACTATGGCGCAAATGAATAATATGGTAGAACAACAAGAATTTTACGTGGTTCAGCAGTTAACTCTGCCTAGTCCATGAGTCTATTTTAGTAAGACTTAGAGTTTTCTGGAAATCCTTTAGAGATGAATTCTCTAGAGTTTATCTCAATATATCAAAAGATCGGTCCTCTACAAATGTTCATGAACTCTCTATTTATAGAGAGTTTTCAGAGTTCATTCCTACATATTTCGGGAAGGTACTTCTGCTTATTAATTAAAATAATGATATTAAATATTGTACCTCCTATATACAAGGAAACGTCCCCTGAAGACCAGGGGGCGAATAACAGACTTGTTAATATCCCTTTAATGTTGGGATGTTACAACAATAAATATATTTAAACGTATGGAACGCGTTACATCAGATGACTCATTAAATCTTTTGAGGTCAGCAACCAGCATCATGTCGGTCAAGGTTTTTAGATAAGTTACGAGCTAGCCGCCTTATTCCAAGACCAGCTCGAAGCAGATTGATACCATCAAGGCTGTTACATTTCGAGCTTGTACTCTTTAAGCTCGGACTAATTGATCCGAAGACACCCGACAACGGATATATCCTGGTGCTACATCCTTTCGATCTTAGAAATAATTTTGAGGTTAAATGTCTTTGAGGTTTCCACCTTGATTCGAGGGTTTAACATCTGGACCACGAACGTGCGTTTTATATATCTCGAGCTCACACTTGACAAGTCCAGCTTTCGAGGTCACAATCTCAGATCTCGAAATCTGGGTGTAACACTTAGTTACACGATTTTGGTCAAATGACTCGATTAGCGAGCTTAGCACTGTTTATAAGGCACACCGTAACGGTCCCTGGAGTTAGGGCATTACAGTATGCATAGGCGTAGGCTGAGACCAAGATTGAGCAGGTTTTCAGCATGTTATGGGACATGCTTAGTGTTTTATGGGGACACGTATTTATGGGAACACAAGCAGAATGATTCAGAGAACATATGCCGAAGGGAGATAGCGGATTGGGACAACTTCAGACCTCAAGGGTGAGGTAGAGTGCAGTCAAGTTGGTCAAGATTCAACATGACATCTAGAGTTAGGCAAGGTTGATTTGGGGGAAGATTTGAGGCACGATGCTAAGAGTCAGCATGAGCACGAGCCAGAAGGCAGTGTAGTGGTTTCGAATGATGTCAGATCATTGACCACATTGTAGAAGCTCAGAGGAGCAGTTATGCTTATGGTCAGAAGTGGCCATTTTGCATCAAGCCATGGGTATGCAGTAAGGCCGGAGGGCCAAAAGTCTGAGAGACTACTTCGCGAAGTCTATGTGCAAGAGTGCACTAGATACTGCATAAAGGCTACGGTTGGCACGAATGTCACATTAAGGAGAGACTTGCCTTCAATGGAAGGATGTTTCGTAGGTGCTGTTGGGAATGGTTGGTTTGCGAACCTCACCTTGAGGGGTGCACCTTAATTTCATCATTGTCAATAGGAGTAGGCATTGGACAATTGGCGGGAAAGCAACAATCAAATGATGTGTTGGCTTTGGGGTTAGTGTTTCAAGGGCTGCTTGGTCAGTGGAGTTCATGTGTGCAAGGAGTATTCGAGTGCAAAGGCACTACTTCATGGGAGAATTCTGAATAGCGATGGTGGAATGGGGTCTTTGATAGATTCCAAGCATGGGTGTGGAAGATCATCACCAAGTGGGTGGTTCTACAGTGGTAGAGGGACTAGTGCAGACTCAAGATTTCAGAAGGATCATGAAGTAAGCTTAGGAGTCGAGGCAGGAAGATTAGCCAGCGGTCTGTCAATGAGGGATCGACAATTGAAGTGGGGGGAGAGTGTAACATGCTGCCCTTGAGGGCATGTTACAAGCTAGGATGGTGCTCGGTCAGATGCGCGCGCGAGGGTACAGGCTGGTGAGCATGCTGATGCTTAGTTTGTATGGCAGAGGCATTTTTCGTAAATATCTTCAATATTGCCCAGAAATGGACAAGACTTGGTCGGTTCCATATTGAAGGGTCAATGAACACAATGGTGCAATTGAATTTGGGAGATTCGGAGAATTGGCAAGCAGAGAGCCAAATATGTCTCCCAAGCAAAACTCATATATATGCCTCGTAGAAGGCTAAAAGCTCAGAAGGCTCTTTGCGGGGGGAGCATCTAGTGTCAGCTCTCCACCACCCCCTGGCACAAGTGCGTCAAGTGAGCTACTACTAGTTTGGAGGACTAGTGGATGGGCATTGAGGACCACGAGGGAACTCATATGTCTCCATGAGTAGGAGTACTCATGGACATTACCGGGCCACCCCGGTAGTGCGTCGAAGTGTGCTGCCAAAGGTTTAGGGGTACGGTTCCCTTGTCTTGTCGGGATGCCACTTGCATGGAACGTGGCCCAAACCTTCGAGAGACATTGTTTTGCATCATGGCCACGAGTCTCGACACGAGATGGCACTGGAAGTCATTCCTAGGACTTGCTAGCATACAGGCATTGATGAGTGCGCAATGCTTAAGTAGGACAGAGGTCCAGTGTGTGCTACTAGTCTGGCAACTGGTCTCAAGGGCCTGCCAACATGCGTGAAGGCATGGTGCCTTGAGTATTGGACCATGGACGTATGGGAGTCCTTGGTCTGTGATGTGAGCTATTCGGATAGTGTCGAATAGGGCATGATGAGAGGTGTTGGCACGTCAGCTTGGTGTTGGCTCTTGGGCACACATGCTAAATTGGCTTGCGAATGTTTGGGTGAGCATCAGTGTTGGGATTTTCCTTGCCATAGTGATAACCTATGGACAATGTGAGTATCTTGGCTAGATAGCCTTGATGCATGGTTGCACTCATAGATGCTTGAGAGCATGACTCAGTGAGAGTTGTTCGAGAGAAGGAAGTGTGCAGAGGCACACGGTCGCGCGAAAAATGTGCCTATTGTTATTCGAATGGTTAGAAGGTTGACCTTGGCTCAGAGGAGTCAAGGTGCCGCATGGGCATTTCCGCTGTCAAAATGTCAGCCCGTGACACCAAGCCTCGCAGTGACTTGCTTGTTGGTCACTCATTATGGTTTAACAGAACCTCAAAGTGATATTCACTCATCTATTCAGAGCTATAAGCTCTGTATGATCATTTTGATCATCATTTGCATGGCTTTGGGTGCTGAGCCCCATGGTGACTTGCTTGTCAGTCACTCATTATGGTTTACCAGAACCTCCAGTGTTAAATTACTCATCTGATTAGGATTGACTTGATAGTCATCCAATCAGGAGGGCAGTATTTCTTATCCTTGATTCCCTAGCATTATCTGAATGTATTTGCATGCTTGAATAGAGCTATATTTGCTAGGCATGCCAGATATGATTTGATGTCATGATATGACTGTTCATGAGCATATTGAGTTTTCTTGCTGGGCTTCGCCTCACGGGTGCTATGTGGTGCAGGTAAAGGAAAAAGAGAGCTGGACCATCCTTGAGTTTGAGAGCTTAGGTGACGATGTGTACATATGCAGTTGCTCAACCGCCACGGTCGAGGGTTGAAAGAGGAACTAGGGTTAAACCCTGTTTTGCTGCTTAGATTAGCTGGTTGTAAATATTTTGTTGTAATAAACCTTTAAATTATATTTTTTGGATCCTAATGTATACAGTAAACGTTCTAGTGAAACGTTATATCTTAACCAAAAATTTTAATCCCTAAACCGCTAATCATACTTAGTTACACGATTATGGCCAAATGACTCAGTTAGTAAGTTTAGCACTGTTTAAAATGCGCACCGTAGCGGTCCCTGGAGTTTAGGGCGTTACAATTTGGTATCAAAGCGAGCCAAGGTTTATGGTTCCCGAACAAGCTACGCATGTACATTCGTCACTGAAGATAGCTTCACTCAGGGAATGGTAACTATTTCTGTAGGTACGTGCTTAAGTGCTTAAATAGAATGTAAATGCTTTACTTGCACATTGTATTAGGGAGCATGAGATTCTGATAGAGCCTGACTCTTGACTATATGATTATATGCTCCGTGAATATATATGTGAATGTGATCATATAATTACCTGCTCCATGAACATATATAATTGTGATATTTGCATGCTAGAGTTGGAGGCATGGTGTGAATGTTGGAAGAGCAGGGATTATGATTGATGTATGAATGTCATGGGCATGTTTATAGCACTGCAGTGATTTATGAATGTGGTGTGGTATGATTGATTCCGTGGGGAAAGCTCTTGATATGCTCATCATGATTAATGGGTCAAGTTATTGGCTGCATATTTAATCAGCAGGTTTATATCCAAGGCAGATAATGAGGCCTGGTGGTGGTTATACTGAGACTGGGAGTTTCAGCCAGGGGTCAAGTTCTTCATTTGCCCCTCAGAATTTCCAAAAAATGCTTACAGATTTGTAATCGATATTGCAGAGGCATGAGGAAGAGATTAGGTGTTTGAAGCAACAGCGGAACCTGTCGGGAAACACCTCTTCCTTTGTTATGCCAAGAGTGGCACCAACTTTGTCTCAGCTTAAGGTTGAAAGTAGATGGGAATTTCTCTGTGGAAGATTCCAGGAGTATTACCCTCCAGTCTTTGAGGGAGGCCTAGATCCATTCAGATCTAAGCAATGAATGGGCATGATCAGTGCTACATATGTATTGCGGAATGATGCCCAGACATGGTGGGAAGTAGTATCCCAGACACGAGACACAACTGTGATGGATTGGAAAGAATTTAGGCAGCTGTTCAATGAAAAATACTATTGTGATGCAGCCAAGACTGCTAAGATGAATGAGTTTCTGAATCTCATTCAGGGAAAGGCATCAGTAACCGAGTATGTTAACAAGTTTGATGGGTTGGCCAATTTTGCTTTTGATATGGTACCCACAGATGTGGCTCAGAAAGAAAGGTTTATCTAAGGATTGAATTCCAAGATATGGGTGCAAAGCCCCGTAGTGACTACCCATCAGTCACTCATCTGTTTAAGCTAGTGACTTACTCATCAGTCACTCAGTATGGGTTACCATAACCTCAAGTATTAAATGACTCATCTGATTAGAGCCATTGCAGGAAAGCCCAGGTGACAGTTCCGTCACGTGGTTATGGGTGCCGAGCCCCATAGTGACTTACTTGTCGGTCACTCATTATGGTTTAATAGAACCTTAAAGTGATATTCACTCATCTGTTCAGGGCTATAAACTCTGTATGATCATTCTAATCATCATTTGCGTGGCTTTGGGTGCTGAGCCCGTGGTGACTTGCTTGTCAGTTACTCATTATGGTTTACCAAAACCTCTAGTGTTAAATCACTCATCTGATTAGGATTGACTTGATAGTCATCCAATCAAGAGGGCAAGATTTCTTATCCTCGATTCCCCAGCATTATCTGAATGTATTTGCATGCTTGAATAGAGCTATATTTGCTAGGCATGCCAGATATGATTTGATGTCATGATATGACTGTTCATGAGCATATTGAATTTTCTTGCTAGGCTTCGCCTCACGGGTGCTATGTAAAGGAAAAAGAGAGCTGGACCATCCTTGAGTTTGAGAGCTTAGGTGACGATGTGTACATATGCGGCTGCTCGACTGCCACGGTCGAGGGTTGAAAGAGGAACTAGGGTTAAACCCTGTTTTGCCGCTTAGATCGGTTGGTTGTAAATATTTGTTGTAATAAACCTTTAAATTATATTATTGGGATCCAAATGTATACAGTAAATATTCTAGTGAAATGTTATATCTTAACCGAAATTTTTAATCCCTAAACCGCTCATCATACTTAGTTACACTATTATGGCCAAATGACTCGGTTAGCGAGTTTAGTACTGTTTAAAATGCGCACCGTAACGGTCACTGGAGTTTAGGGAGTTACAGTCAGCTTCACTATATCCTTCTATCAAAGTACAGTTTAGTTTCTTAGTGAACTTAAGTCTCACTTCAGTTGATCCAAGTAGATATCTAAACACCCACTTCATAGCCTCCCAATGCTCTTTCCCAAGGTTTGCCATGTATTTTCTTAAGACACTTATAGCATAGGCTAAATCTGGTATTGTACACACCATAAGATGCATTATAGATCCAACTGCATTAGAGTAGGGTACCTTGTCCATTTCTTCATTTTCTAACTGAGTCTTAGGGCATTGTTCCTTGCTTAGGTAGTACTGGTTTGTCATAGGTTGCCTCGTTGTCTTAGCATTCTTCATGAAAAACTTTCCAATGATTCTTCTCACATAGTCTCCCTGAGATAAAGTAAGCACTCCTTTGCCTCTGTCCCTGTGAATACCTATGCCTAGGATCTTAGTTGCCAATCCCAAGTCTTTCATTTCAAACTCTAGTTTTAGCCAGCCCTTCATTAGGTCTACTGTAGTTCTCTCCTTGCTTATTATAAGCATATCATCCACATAAAGCAGTAAGTAGATCACATCTTTCATCTGAGATCCCTTATAATATAGGCATGTGTCATAGTAGCTCTTAGAAAACCCTTTCTTATTCATGAAAGCATCAAACCTTTTATTCCATTGCCTTGGTGACTGTTTTAAACCATATAGGGATTTGATTAGCTTGCAAACCATGTGTTCCTTTCCTTTAACCTCATATCCTTTTGGTTGTTCCATATAGATATCCTATTCTAGTTCCCCATGTAGAAAAGTTGTGGTAACATCCATCTGATCAACCTCTAGATCATATTGTGTAACAATAGAGAGCATGATTCGTATAGTCTTATACTTAACCACTGGTGAGAAAATGTCGATAAAATCAATCCCCTCCTTTTGTGTAAAACCTTTTGCAACCAGTCTAGCTTTGAATTTATAGGTTCTTCCTTGTTTCTGCCCTCTCTTGTACAATTATTTGCATGACACCACATTCTTGCCCTTAGGCTATTTACCAACTTCCAGGTTCTGTTCGTGATTAGTGAGTCCATCTCTTCATTCATAGCTTTGACTCAATGTTTAGAATCCTTGTCTATCATAGCTTCCTCATAGGTGGTAGGTTCAGTTCTGTCCAGTCCCATAGCACTCACAAATGCATAAGCCAACACTTCTTCACACGAATTAAAATTGAATTTCTGAGTAGGTTTAAGGATTCTTCTTGTTCTGTCTCTAGTAAGCTGATAATCTATCAATGTTTCAGCTGGTTCTTATTCTTCTAGAGTAGGTTCCACCTGACCTGTATTATCATCTTGAATCTGTTCTTATTTGGTCTGGTTCATTTTGATAAGGCTCTGCTTGCGTTGAATCTGGTTATGCTTGTGTTGTTATGTGTTGGTTTATTATTGCATGATAATCTATTATGGTACCTGCATGATTAGTGTTTAAACTTGCATCTGCACTAGAAATAGGATTAGTAATGTGTAATAACCCACTACTCTAGACTTTTGGACCATTAACGAAACTATACATACAAATCCTTAATAAAACTTACATTTTGCGAAAATACCATAACTTTATTAGAAAAACTTGTAGAAATAAGAGTTACTTACATAAAATATCAAGAAGGATATGGGATCCCATTGTCTTAAAAACAAAACATAATTTAAAATAAAAGGAGTTACATAATAAGTGCGGAAAAATACATGTAAAACCATAGAACAAGACTACATCCTCGAAAAATCGAACTCTCGACTCCTTGACTCCATTCACCACCGATATACATTCCCCAAGCATCCACGAATCTTACCGCCACTATAGCTATTTTCCTGCACATATAAACAAAAAGGAATGAGCCTAATGCCCAGCAAGGAAAATCTACCACATAGTTCATATACATAAATTTCATAAGAAACATAAAAACTTAACATAACACTTATATCATACACATACTATAATGGCCATTATTACTTGGGGTCCCATAGACTAATCAAGTCATATGCCCATTAGATTAGTGGGGTCCTACTATCTAAGTAGGTCATAGGCCCATAATCTATTTGGGGCTTGTTAGTCAAATGGGTCATATGCCCAAGCCTACAAACAAACATATTTCATAACATATTTTATAACATAAGCATATAACATATAGATTCTATCCTATTTTCCTTACCAAATTTACCTGGATGTGAGGACAGAGTTGGGACTTTTGGAACACTCCTAAGACCATATATAACAGGGTGAGTAGATTTGAAGAAAAAGTAATGAAAGGAATGGAAGGACTAAACCTTTGAGAAACATACTTACCAAAACCTTTTTGCTCAAGAACTTAGATTTCCTAACCAAAATAAAAAATTAAGGTTAGAGGCTGAGTAGAAGACTATGAGAACTTGAAAGAAAAGTACAGAATTGAACTAGAGTTTTGGGTTACCTTGAAGACTTGTAAGACCAATCTACACCTCAAACCGAAATACTATAAAACTTTACTTCCCCAAGTGTTTGATAAGCTTATTATGATCAAGCTTATGATTCCCCAACCCAGGTGTTTACACTCTCACACTCACCTAGCACTTGCAGCCTCTGAACTTAGAGCAAAAGATGAATAATGGCTGGGTACTAGGTCCTATTTATAGAGTTTAGGAATGAAAGGATCTTAATTTCACTTGAATAAAAATAATGGCTTTTTAGGTGAAAATAATTTGAATAATCATTCAGCAGAGGCTGAAGACTCGTTCAAAAAGGTGCTGGACTTATCAAGAGGTTGAATGGCTGAATGGAAAAAGAATTCAAAAACTTTCAAAATAATCTGAGAGGGGCGATATATCGCCCCCTGTAGGCAATATATCGCCTGGGCCAGTATGCACGAGGCTGTCATGCATCGTTTCGTGTTTTCCATATCTACGTGCTGCGATATATCGCCCCCTATAGCTGCGATGTATCGGCACACGCTGATTATTTAAACACGAAATTACACATTTTTAGCTAAGTTTGAATGGAGTAAACAGCCTTGACTAAGCCCTTAAACGTATTCAAAGCTGCTGACTAACCTTAGAGCATTCAAACTTTACCTTTATTAAATTTAATCCTCAAAATACTTAATCCTTAATCACCCATTCATAACATGTGCTTAAAATCCTATTGGTTGTTGTCTAAACCTTATAGTATAATAAATATTATCCTTAATATCAGTCATATTAATCAAACCTTAGGTTAAAATTAATATTCTTAAATTATAGGTTAAACTTAGAAAATCTACAAGTACTACTATGAGTGTCCAAATAATTCCCGGTCTGAACCAAAAATCCACAATCATAAAGATAATACTATAAATACTATAATACTACTATCTAACTAGCTAAGTAAAGTTCTTGGACTCTACATAATGCATGGAAAAACATCTTCATTAAAAACAACATCCCTACTTAGTATAGTTTTAAGACCAGATTTCTCCTTAACCCACAATCTGTATCCCTTAGTGCCTTCTAGGTAGCCTAAGAAAACACACTTTAGGGCTCTAGGTTCTAACTTACCTACACTTTGGTGTGCATAGGCTGCACAACCAAATACCCTTAAGTTTGATAGATCAGGTGGTTTTCCTGTCCAAACTTCCTTAGGTGTTTTGCATTCAATAGCACTAGATGGGCACCTATTGAATAGGTAAGCAGCAGTTAGAATAGCCTCTCCCCAAAAACCTTTAGCTAGACTTTATTGTAACATTAAGCATCTAACTTTATTCATTAATGTTCAATTCATCCTCTCAGCAACACCATTTTGCTGAGGGGTTAACCGAACTGTTATGTGCCTTTGAATCCAAGCTTCCCTACAATATTGATCAAACTGATCATTGCAATATTCTAGCCCATTATCAGTTCTTAGGGTCTTGACTCTATGATTAGTAAGGTTTTCCATCAATGTTTTCCACTGGACAAATTTCTGAAAAGCTTCATTTTTATGCTTAAGTAGAAACACCCAAACTTTCCTAGAATAGTCATCTATTATAGACATATAATAACAACACCCCCCATGAGTATAAGTCTTTTCAGGACCCCACAAATTCGAGTGTATGTATTCTAGGATTTTTTTAGTTTTGTGTGCCCCTATCTTGAACCTAAGCCGATGATGCTTACCAAGTATACAAGATTCGCAGAAGTCCACCTTGCTCACTCTGTCCTTGCCAAACAGGTTCTGTTCACTTAGGATTTGTAGTCCCTTTTCACTAATGTGCCCCAATCTTCTATGCCATAAAACAACTTTTTGATCTTCAGTTGCTTGTGCCATGGTATTGTTGCATTAAGTCACTAGTTGTCCTTGCAGGTAGTATAAGCCTTCATGTTTATGCCCCTTTATTATAGTCATGGCTCCTTTACTCAGTTTTATTGTACCTGCCTCAATTTTACTTACAATACCCATGTCATCTAGAACACTAATTGAAATAAGATTTCTAGCAAGATTAGGAACAAACCTGACACCTTTTAGTGATCTTACAGCCTCATCAAACATTTTAAAACTTACTGTACCATATCCTTCTATTTGACATGATAGGTTGTTTCCCAAAATGACTTTCCCTCCTGTTGATTCTCTGAAATCAGTAAAAAATTGTTTTGTGTTAGTCATGTGAAAAGTACAACCTGAATCTAGTATCCAATCGTCTTTGAATGTTGTAGCTGAGACATAGACTTCTCCACTATCATAACCACTGCTTATATTAACCTGCTCTGATTTATTTTTGAATGAATGGTAGTCTGATTTATTTGTTTATAATTATCATCCTTCTGCTTTGAATTTATTCTTCCTTGTCCAGAGATAGCAATCCCTTTTAAAGTGTCCTGGTTTTCCGCAATGGTAGCACCATTTATGGTCATTAGGTCCTCTAGAACTTGATTTGCCTCTGTTGTTACTGGGCCCCCTAGAGTGTCCTCGGTGTTGACTTCTGCCCCGATTATGATGAGATTTCTTATGCTGAGGCTTGCCTTGATGACCCAATTTTTTCAGTTTTCATTTCAAGATCTTTAGACTTGAGAGCTGAGATTACTTCTTCAAGAGTGATCTCAGTTCTACCATATTTAATAGTTGTTTTAACCTCCCTATAGGAATCTGGAAGTGAGTTGAGTATGATGATGGCCTGGTTCTCATCACTTAGGGATTCATTCTCACCCGAGTTTGCTAACTCAATGTGCATCCTTAGGAGCTCGTCAAGATTCTGCTCAAGAGTCTGAGAGCGACTCATCTTGTATCCAAATATCCTTTCCTTCAAGAAAATCTTATTTGTCAAAGATTTTTGTTGAAACTGTTCTTCAAGCTTTTTCCATATTTTGGCCAGGGTCTCTTCTTTGTCTACTAATCTGATTATAGCATCGGATAGGTTGAAGATGATTATTCCAGTGGTTGTTTCCAAGTATTCCTCCTGTTGAATCTTGGAGGTATTTTTAGGCCACTCTATTGGATCTTCAAGAACTCTTAGTAGTTTTTGTTGTGCCAATAGAGATCTTATTTTCCTTCTCCAACTCCTGTAATCACCAGAACCATCAAACTTATCAATGTCAATCTTAATATTACTCATGTTAGAAAAATATGAAATTAAACTAGTTAAAGAATCAGAATTTTCACCTGGATCGGTCAGTGGAATATCCACAAAGTCTCCTGTATTCAATACACCCTCTGGAGGATCAACTTCCTCCAGTCTTTCTTGTCTTCTTAGTAACTCTTGTGAACTGAATATTCTTGCCGAACCTGGCTCTGATACAACTGTAGGATTTTACCAAACTGTCCTACACCAGTTCACTAATAGAGTTAGTCAACCAATGTCAAAATAGACCTTTCTTACCAATACATGTGTGATTCACAAAGAACCACATGTCTACACAAATTTTAGACAAAATACCCTAAACAAAAGCTAACAAAATTATCTATGTTGCAAAAGATGAGCTGCCTTCGAAAACTTCTCTGCAAACAAAGCTTCGTTAGGGCAAAACTAGAAAAATGAGATTTGAGAGATGTAACCACACATAAATGCAATAGAAAAGTAAGAGAGTAAACAAAACACAGAGATTATCGAGGTTCACCCCAAAAATGGACTACTTCCTCATCGAGCTCGTCTCAGGGATGTAGCTCAGCCTTTTCATTCAACAGTCAATATATCTAGTACAACAAAAGGAGGTTCCAAGTCACAGAACACTGACTGGTAAGCCTCAAAATCTATCTTGCTGTCTGTTTTGTTCACTCTTATCTTAACTTTCTTATTAACACTATCTCTCTCTTTTTCTTTCTGTACAAAATCCTCACGAGAAAAACAAACTCTCTGACTATCAACAATTGGGGATTCTTGGAGCTGACTTCCAGATCTTGGAAAAAGGGCTCTCTACTCTATTTGATAAGCTTATTCTTTTTCTTTTATATATGTAGATCTATCGAGTGTTGTAATCTGTTGAAACTATATTTTGTTGAGATTTGGTAGAGGGTTGTTACTGCTAGGCATGTCTGTTATGATTTTGTAACATGTTATTACTGTTCATGAGCATATTGATTTTCTTGCTGGGCTTCAGCTCACGGGTGCTATGTGGTGCAGGTAATGACAAAAGAAAGCTGGATCATCCTTGAGTTGGAGAGCTTAGGTGACGATGTGTACATATGCGGTTGCTCGACCGCCACGAACAAGGGTTTAAAGAAGAACTAGGGTTAAATCCTATTTCGCCGCTTAGGTCGGCCGGTTGTAAATCTTTTGTTGTAATTAACCTTTAAATTATATTTTTGGGATCCCAATGTATATGGTAAACGTTTTAGTGAAACGTTGTATCCTTAACAAAAAAATTTAAATCCTAAACCGCTAATCATACTTAGTTACACAATTATGGCCAAATGACTCGATTAGCGAGTTTAGCACTGTTTAAAATGCACACCGTAACGGTCCCTGGAGTTTAGGGCGTTACACCCCGAGTCTGAGGATATGTCTACAAACTTGACCCCCGGAGGAACACTAGACGACCCATCACATGCCATAAAGATGACTATTGTTGGTAATATGGGTGCAAGTGTATGTGGAAAGGGTACTACAAAACACAAAGGAATAAGCTCAAAACCTCTAGACACAAGTGCTTGAAACAACCACTTACGGGGTACAAGGGATGGTATATGTGCAAGTAGGTGCATATATGTGAATTAGCTCACGAGGAGCTCCGACTAAGACAACCCACCCAAGTAACACTAATTTAAACCCATTAAGCATAAGAAAGGATGAAGTGTACCTTGAGCAGGTAAAATCGCGCACCGTCGCAGCTGAGGAAATACCAAGGATCGAAAGTACACACCTGCAAAAAGAAAGGAGAAATGTGTTTTAGTCTCCTAGCACATATATAGACATTTACATATAAAAAAATAAGGAGGAAAGAAAGACAAAGTGCCCTTGTGAGGGATGGAACCACTTACCTCTTGAAGGATTTGAAGACACAAGTACCAGCAAGCAAAGAAAAGAAAGTGTAGTAATTTTGTTTATGAAGAAGACCTATTTATCAGAAGCTCAAACTCATCCTAGCCGTTGAATCCAATGATTGATCTATGGTAAAAAATGAAACCAAACACCTACATTGGGATCCACGAAGCCAAATGATAGGCTCACATTTACCCTCAAGGAATAATGAGGATCACCACCCCAAAGTGTGTTACTCAAGTGGTTTGAAGGCACCATACCAAGAAGTCTACCGGAGCGCCTAAAGGCCCTCCCATAGACTGGGGGCAAGTGTGGATGCCAAAATTCTAGTTGCATGAGGCTCCCGCCTTGTGCCCTTCAAACAATAGGCTTGGGATGGAAACGAAGAAGCTCGACCTTGCATCTTACGCTAAAATCCCCACGATAGCACCAAGCGAGGCATGGTCTCAAGCCACGGGCCCTTGCCTCGCCTCAATGCCTCGCGCGCGCATTAGGCCTTCGTCTCACGCCAAGGGCCTCGCCTCAACACCTCGTGCGCGCATCAGGCCTTCGTCTCGCGCAAAGGCCCCGTGCACGCATCAGGCCACCGTCTCGCGCCATGACCTCACACCAATGGCCTCGCACGTGCACCAGGATACGCCTCGCATACGGAGCCTCGCCTCACGCTGAGCGTCTCACGAGGCCACATCACACACCCCATCTCGCACCTTGCAGGTCTCGCGAGGCACAACCTCACCTACGGAGCCTTGCCTCACACTATGTGTCTCACGAGGACACCCTGTGTGCCCCGTCTCATATCATGCAGGTCTCGCGAGGCACATGCCTCGCCTGCGAAGCATCGTATCTCGCACCAAAGGTGTCGCGAGGTCAGCCCTCGCATGTGGAGTCACATCTCGCGCCGAAGGTCTCGCGAGGTGCACGCCTCGCCTACAATGTCGTACCTAGCGCCAAGGATATCATGCCTAAGGCATGAAAGGCCCCTTACATCTCATTTTCATAGGCCCATCACGCGAGGTCCTTGCCTCTCAGGCATATTGGGACTGTGTCATCCATGATAACGTATAGGATTCAATACTTGAAGAATAAGGTACCTTGTGCGGGTGAAAGCCCATGTATGACTCGAGGAGCTCGTATAGGTACGAAATGTACCTACAAACCAAGAGGAACTAGAGTACGAACACGATATCCATGCCAAACAAGTAATGGCAGTACAAGAATGGTTCATAGCAAGTACTCCCCTAGCACGCCTATGAGGTTCGTACCCAACAAGTAGTTGAGGTACAACATGGTACCAAGTCTGGAGTACTTTTGCAGACTGCTGGCGTGTACTGGAGCCGACCACCACGCTCCTAGCACCACTACCATCTGTAGACTGCATATGCAGAATCATGTCCCCAGGGACCACTAGGTACAGTGAGCCAATAGCGCTCTACTATAAATGTGACCTCCCTTCACCTGAGAAAGGGGGGGAAGAATTTTGTAACTAGTTATTGCTAATGAAAATAGACATTCAAGATTTTCTCCATTTTTCATTCTAGAATTCCATCATTTACAATTGATGTTCTTGAAATGGTAAGGAAGTTTGCCTAAAGTTTAGTGAGTTTAAAGTTCACTTCTTTTACAACTCCAAAAGTTATTTATCTAACTTAGTTGACGAGTTCTCACCGTCAACATTAATTATTACAATAAATGGGCAAATCGTGCCTGTGCATAATTAATAAAGCTAACTTTGGCTGGTCGGTGGTAGGGGCAATTTGTGCCTGTACCAGCCAGTCAACGATCACTTAAAAATAATATTTATTGGTAGTATTTCCTTAGGTGTTCCCCATTCCAGTAACGGGGGACAGATACTAACTAGAGATCTTGGTCATATTGTGCTAGCATATACGTGCCGGGCGATACTATCTCCATAACCTGGTAAGGGCCTTCCCTTCTTGGCCCTAGAACTCATGTTGAGGTATCTCGAGTTTCTGGGAATAATCATTGCAGGACTAGATCCCCCACATCAAACTTTCATTCCTTAACTCTAGAATTGAAGTATCGAGCAAATTTTTGATAATGGGTAGCTAGGCGTATGTTGGAACTTTCACATCTTTCTTCAATACGGTCTAAGGACTCGGCCAGCAGTTGGTAGTTACAATCTTGGTCGTATGCTGTACGCCGGTGAGATGGTGGAGCCACCTCAACTGTCAGCATTGCTTCATACCCATACGTGAGTGCAAAGGGGGTATCCCCAGTAGTTGTTCGCTTAGTAGTCTTGTACGACTAGAGTACCTCGGGCAATCTCTCAGGCTAGTTTCGTTTAGCCCCTTCTAGATGTTTCTTCAGAGTGTCTTTGAGAGTTTTGTTAACTGCTTCTACTTGCCCGTTTGCTTGAGGGTGCAAGACTGCTGAGAAGCTTTTCATGATGCCGTGTCTGGCACAAAAATCAATAAATAAATGGCTATCAAACTGCGTGCCATTTCCAGACACTATTTTCTGGGGTAGACCAAACCTACAAATTATATCTTTCACCATAAAGTCCAATACTTTTTTGGAAGTGATAGTTGCTAGTGGCTCGGCCTCTGCCCACTTGGTGAAAAAATCCACCGTTATTGTTGCATACTGTACTCCCCCCTTCCTTTTGGCAACCGACCAATAAGGTCAATTCCCCAAATGGAAAAGGGTCATGGACTTTGCATTTGAGTAAGTTCGTTTTGGGGCTACCCCAGGGATTTTGGTAAACCTCTGACACTTGTCGTACTTTCTAACATATGCCATGGAATCCTCGTTCATAGTTGCCCAGAAATAGCCTTACCTCAAGATTTTCTTAGATAAACTTTGCCCCTACATGGTTCCCACAGAAACCCTCATGTACCTCCTCCAACAACTGTCTTGATTTTGTTTGGTTGACACACCTGAGCAATTGCATGGAAAACCCCCTTTCTGTACATAACCCCATCCAGGATTAGGTACCAAGAAACTCTCCTTATCAGTTTCATGGATGCATTGCGACTACTGGGTAGAATTCCGTGTTCCAAATAAGTCACAATCGGGGTCATCCATGATGGAGTGTTGTCTATTAGAAGAACTGGTTCTGGCAAGTTGATACTAGGTTCAGCCAGGTATTTAATGGGAAGCATGTTGGCCTTGTCCATCACAATACTGCTGGCCAGCCTGGCCAGTTCATCTGCTGTGGCGTTATGTTCACTTGGTATCTGTTGGATGGTGTATTTCTTGAGCTGGGTAGGTAGATATTTGATCTTACTAAGATAGACCATCATTGTTTCTCCTCGAGCAGTGTACTCACCAAATACCTATTTGACAACAAGTTGCGAATCACTGTATATGTCCAAGAATTCAGCCTTCACTTCTTTTGCTAACCTCAGCCCCACGATTAATGTTTCATACTCTACTTCATTATTAGATGCTTTAAACCTAAAATGGAGTGTATAATGGATGTGTTGCCCTTCAGGTGCGATGAGGGAAAGACCGTCCCAGACAATTGGTCGGTAGACGTGCCATCAACGTGTAGCTTCCAAACTTGGGGTTCTTCTTTAGAATGAACTGAGTTGGACTCTGGATGCTCGGTGTTCTGCACATCACCTATACCAGGTGGCGATCTAGCCTCTGATGGCCACTCAACTATTTCCTCCAGGACTGCACTGACAACATGTTGAGTTACTGCTAGGTATATGCACAATTTTTCGCCTTCTAGAGGTTTTGAAATGATCGGGGGTTGTGCCAGCTGCTACTTTAGAGCTTGGAAGGCTTTTTCACACTCCTTGGTCCATTCAAATTTCTTTATACTCTGAGGATATTAAAAAATAGAATACACCAATCAGTGGATTTGGACACGAATCTCCTTAGTGCTGTTATGCGTCCTATTAGGCTTTGCACGTCCTTGATCTTGGCTAGTGAGGGCATGTCCAACAATGCCTTTATCTTCTCGGAGTTTGCTTCAATTCCCTTGGAGTTCACTATGAATCCCAAGAATTTTCCTGACCCCACACCAAAGGAAAATTTTAGGGGGTTCAACTTCATTCTATACTGCCTCAAGATGCTGAAACATTCCTTCAAGTCCTCAATGTGCCCCCAGCCTTTTTAGATTTCACCAACATATCATCCACGTAAATCCCATGTTATTTCCTATTTGGTCTTTGAATATATGGTTTACCAGCCGTTGATAAGTGGCTCCAACGTTTTTCAGGTCGAACGACATAACTTTATAGCAGTACAACCCCACATCCGTGCGAAAGCTGGTGTGCTCCTAGTTGGGTGGATGCATGCTTATCTGGTTGTACCCCGAGTAGGCATCCATAATGGTTAAGATCTCATGGCCGGTTGTAGCGTCCACCAGCTGGTCAATTCTCGGAAGTGGGAAGTAGTCATTTGGGCATGCTTTATTTAAATATGTGAAATCTATGCACACCCTCCGCTTGTTATTAGGCTTCAGTACCAATACGGGATTGGACACCCATACTGGGTAAAATGCTTCCCTAAAAAATTGTTATTTCAAAGCTTCTCCACCTCCTCCTTTAATGCCTTTGCCCTCATTGGATCCAGTAACCTCTTTTTCTGCTGTACGGGCTTGAAGTGTTTGATATTGATGTTGAGGGTGTGGCTTATAACGGTTGGGCAGTTCCCCACCATATCATAATGAGACCAAGAAAATATATCTTGGTTGTCCCATAGGAACTGGAGCAAGGCGGATCTTATGTTCCCGGACAACCCTTTCCCTACCTTGACAACCCTGGCCGAGTGTTTTGGGTTAAGCAGGTCTTCTTCTAATTCTTCGACTGGGTTCCTGGGTGGCAAATCACCTTGTTGCCCATTCAAATTGCTCATCGATGGAACTTGGTGAGAGATTTCGGCCTCGGTCTCTGGAGGCTCTTGGCTTGAACTTCTGGTTGAGACAACAATCCTTCCATCAATGGAATTCGAATGTGATTGTCTTGGGCTCTCAATGAAAGCACCAAAATGTTGACTGAGTTTTTAGCCAACTGACGCGAAGTCAAAATAATTAATTAAAAAGCTTTCAATTAGACAATCAATGAACAATAAATGAGCCAAGAACCTAGCAATGATGAGCAATAAATAATAAAGAACACCTGAATTATAGAAGTTCGGCCCCAAGAAATGGTAATGACCTACTTCCTTTTAGATTTGTATTGATCTTAAAGGTTTACACAAGATAACTAGTGAATACAAGTAGATTTTTAGGTGTAAAAGACAATACAGAATGGCAAAATCACTGTTAAGTACCAAGCTAGGCTGCTCGACATGTTTCTGGTGCTGGTCAGTAGGCTATTTTCGTGAACCCCCTCCATTGCGGTGGAAAGTTTGTATTTATACTTTCCTTCTTGTCTGAGGTTTGTGCCTGAGCGTAACTGATGGGGAAGAATCCCTACATTCTCGCAAGTGGTTGCTGCGCTATCCTTCAAGAGCCTTGACCGAGTTTTCTGGGTTGTTAGGCGCTCTTTGCAGATGGTTGGACAATTCCTGCGGAGAGCTAAAGGTGAGTGTAACTATATTTGTGTATCATACTGACTAGCAAGCACGCTGGAGGTCCTGCCGAGCAGTGTTAGAAAGACTTCCCCTCAAATCTGGGTGTTTAACGCCCAAACGTGACTTCCACTTAGCGGTGGTCGTAGTATAGATCGGGCGGTTGATTCCACAAGAAGGCAAAGAAATAAAGTTAATCAATAAATAAAGTTAGGAGATAAATAATATAAGGAAAATAGAATAAGTGATATTTTTGTTGTTTTTGAAATTTAAAGATTAGAAATAAAGATAGAATAAAGTGTGATGTAACAATAAGTAACAAGTAGGAAGGATCAAGAGTCACCAATATGCATACTTATTTATTTGGATCTTTGATTCACAAAAGTTACACAAATAGATAGTTCACATCCCAACTATTCATTTGGAAGATTTAACATTGAAGCACAAATATATTTCACAAAAATGTATTCAAGTGATTATTATTCTTTACCATGGAAGGATGAGATAAATCTTATAAGAAATCTAAAAATGACATTATACCATTGGCAATAATGCAATAAAAGATTGGACATAAAACCTAACACAAATATTACTTTTACTATTTATAAAGTACATAGAAAGAGCATGATTAATTCCATATAGATTTAGCAAAAGTAAATATATATGAATGAGATGAAGAAAATGATAAAGATATTATCTATATTATTTTCACTAATTTGATAATACATAGAAGGTGCTTGACAAAACCTATATACTACTAGTAAATATAAATATAGATAACAAGATGAAGGAATAGAGATGAAAGAAAATAAATCACTCAAATATATAAACTTTAAGTACAAAGTGAATCAAAAATACCAAACAAAGTCATAGTACATATATGATCATCCTAACCTTCCTAAGAATGTTAGCCTATTATGCTAGACATTCTCATGAAATTCTAGAGAGAAAATATGAGAAATGATACTAAAATTTGTTAGAGTTTTGCTACCTAAAAATTACATAGAAAATATGAAATGAGAGTCCCTATTTATAGAGTGAGAAAATGACTAAAAAGAAATTAAACAACAAAATGGGGTTTACAAAATAAATCTGAAATATTAATAATAAAATATGATTTTAAAAAATCAAATCTTATTATAAATATTAACCTAGTTATTTTGGTGTATGGTCAATATGCCATTTTTCTAAAGCACCAAAAAAGATAAGCTTTAAAGCTCAAAATGGCAATTTTGTAAGGCCCAAAGTGCACAAAAAATTGGACCAAAAGTGGCTAGTGGCAGCTGGTAAATTGACCCAGCCGAGCCAATGGGAGCGCGCCACGTAGGCGCTGGCTGGGGAAGAGAGGGACCGAACCGGGTTGGGTCACTGGGTTGCTCGCGGGTCAGGTGCTGGGTCAGGCGCTGCTGGGCTTGTTGGGTCGCTGGAGAGGTTGGGCTGCTGACAGGTTGAACTTGGCTGGGCCTTCAGAGCTGCTGGAAGGGAAGGCTTGCTGCGTGAAGGGAAAGGAGAAGGCTGGGTTTTTGGATTGGGTTGCTGGAGGATGACGGGCCTGCATTGGGCTGGTGGGTGGTTGGGCATTGCTAGGGAGTTGATGCTATGGAGGCTGACAGGTGGCAGAAGGCTAGGTGTGTGGCTCGGCTGCGATGTGGCTCAACTCCGCGTTAGACGTGGGCTTTGGAGGAGACGGGCTTGGGCTGGGGCTCCACAAGCCTGGGCTAAATTCCTCAAAAATGTCATTTCCTTCATTTTCCTTTTCAGATTTAACTATTTCTTTGTTCTCTCATTTTATTAATGTCCAAATACAAATTATTTCATGAAAATTAAACATAAATTACATTAAAATTAATATTTTCAATTAAAAAATATTACAATAAATTAATGAAAATATTAATTAAAACTTAATTTATTTTACACTTTAAAACTAATAAATTGACATTTTTGAGCACTAATCACTGGGAAAGGTGTAAATATTTACTGTTTATAAACTGCTTACCCCACTAAGCAATAACTCGTCGTATTCGTATACCTCGCAGGTATATAACGACTAACATGTCGAGGGGTCTGCCCAGCCTACTCCAGGTGTCCAATTTTGGTGCCACGTCAAATGTGTCAATTTTTTGGACAACAATATTTATCTTTATTTATATATATATAGCCCATAACATGATAAATGATTTGAGAGTAAATAAAAAAATTAGATAATATTTATTAATTTTTCTTAGCAATGATAATGTTGATTAATTTTCAAATCAACAATTATGGAAAAACTCTATTATGTTTTTTTTTTCTCCATTTACTTGGATAATAAATAAAATAACTAATTATTTTCAAATAGTTATCTTCTAATTTACATACATCCTATATATATAACAATGTAAAATAATTATTTTAATAGTTGCATAATTATAAAAATTTCTTTAGAAAAACATGATTTTTTTCTTTTAATTTTCATTCCCCATAAATAAAAAAAATGATTTGAGTGATTCAATTACAATGACATATTTATAATAAAGTTAAAATATTATAACTAATTATTATGTTAAAAAAATATGACTTAAAAGATGACACATGTCATTACACTAAAGAGAGAGTGCAAAAGAGAGTGTGCTAGAGAGTCTCCTTAGCACTCCTCTATTTTTTATTAGTAAGGATATTGATGAAGAAAACTTATTAATTTATTATTATTTTGGGGGTAAAGTTAAAGAGAAATTATAGTAAATTGCCCAAAATATTGACATCAATAAGTTAATGTCTTTATTTTTAAAATTGTAGAGAAATGACAATTTTACATTGTTAATTAACTAAATTATCCTTTTTATAATTTATTTATTTATTTAGGAGCATATGACTTTAATATAGTGATATATGTATATTAGTTTTGTTTAATTAGTTTTTATTTTAAAGTTATTTTGATTTTTTAAGTTTTTTATGAGTTGTTATATTATTTTCCAACTAGTGTATATATTTTTTGTGGTATGGTATATATATATTTTTTACGATAGTTAGTTTTTATCTTATTATACATAATGATATCATGGTATATACATTTTAATGGTAGTATATAATTTTATTAGCATAACATATACATTTTTTAGTAATAATTTTGTAAGTTTTGTTGATATATTATTTTTTAACTAAGTATATGTATTTTGTTGTATGATATATCATTCAACAACCCATAAAAAATAAAAAAAATCAAAATAATTTTAAAATAAAAACTAATATACCTATACCATAATATTAAAATAAAATAATAATTTGTTAAATGACATATTTGTTAATATGTAATATTAAAATATAGTTAGATTATTTTACTACAAATTTAAAAATAGACATTTACTTACTTTCATACATCATTAATAATTATTTTGCACGAAACACTATTAATGATCATTTTGCAACAAACCGCAAAATTAAATATTAAAACAAATTTAAGAAGGTGATTACTTTCCAAACCCAAATTTTGCAATTAGAAATCTTTGTAACAATCCTTCGTCAGTTTGTTTCTCGTGCTCTTATTTGAATAAATTTGATTTGGCTTTTTCATTTACTTTTATTGACATTTATCTGTTTTCATCGGTTTGTTCCGTCACTTCCTATGGCCATTGTTAAAATTGGTAAACATCTTAAAATATAAATTTTTATATATAGGCAAATTCTTCAGTCTCTCACAAGACTTAGTCCTTCAGTGTGGGGTCCAGTTTTTTGCCAATTATCCAAATTTTATAGGAGTAAATCTTTTTTTCACATTTGCTTTTGATTTGCAATGACCGGTTGTGTGAACCGGTTGGAAAGTTGCTAGTGATGTGGATATAAAAAGTTGGGGCAAAAAAGTAATTCCTTGTCCAAAAATATGTACAGTTGAGGACTTGATCGTAAACTTAATATGAATTTGAGAGATATTTACGATTTTGGTAACGTAAGCATTGTGCTTCCGCCAAGTGATTTATATGTTATGTTGAGTGAGACGCAATAATAACCACGTAAGTAAAACTGATATATATTTTGTAGTTGTTTTATAAGATTTTTTTTTATCTTTTTTCCCTTGAGAAGTTTCATTTATTCAATATTGGGATGAATGAATCACTAACTCAATTAGGTATGGAAACATGTTATTTAGATGGTTGATTAATTAGGAGAGTCAGTACTTGCTTGCTTGCTTGATTGTTGGGGAATAAATGAAACATCTTGATGGACTGTAGGTCAGACTTAAGGAGAGTGTTCTGGATGTTGGACGCATTGTATCTCCTCTCCCATTCGTTCCGCTTGGTGGCCAGCTTGACGTTGTCATGCACAATTCGGTTAATGTATTGCATTTGCTCAAAATGATTGTCATTAAACGACGGGAAGTTAACGATGTTATTCATTGGGAAAGGTGTGGAGTCCATTTTAGAGAGAAAAAGAAGATAGACAAGTATACATGTAGGGTGGTGGAGATTGAATTGAGGTCAACACGATCCCTACACACATATATATACATATAGAAAACATAAGCATGGAGGAGTGGATCAAGTAAGTGTAAGGTGAGGTCTTCCTGTAAATGGTGGAGTTGTAATGCACTATCACTTATAAAAAAATAAGGTTGCACATCAGTCAAAATTACATAAAGTATGCTATTATTATAAACATAAGGAAGCAGTCACGTATTACGTGGGAATAATTAGAATTTGCGTTTCAGCACGTCATGGTCACGTGAGTTGTGAGTAGTATTACATGGGAGGACCTTTGGGAGCACAGTACCTGAGAAAAATAAGAATGGAGGCCGAATTGACTTCCCTTTTGACATTTTTTTTTCATGTATTTTGACTTCCATTTTGACGGAATTGCTATTATAATTTATCTCAAACAAAAATTCAAACATGAGGTGGTCACCATTATATATGATCGGGCACTGAATACTCGAGTGCACCATTACAAAAAAAATGAAGCCAAACAAAATTTGTTGCCTAAATAGCTAATGCCCAAAACATATTGAGTAAATGTGCTATAAGAACTTACTCGAAGAACTCGACACAAAGATGCAGGATTTATGCTTTACATCAGAAAAGTGGGCACTCGGTCCTTCAAACTCATGGCAAACAACATCGCATGTAGAATCAAACACCTCCAAACCACGCCGGAAAAAATTACCAAGCTCAATCGAAATCCCCACTACTCCAAACAAAAAAATCTACCTCGAATTCGTCAGGGAGAAGAATGGACTAAATGGGAGGGAATTTTCCTTCCAAACAGTTATTGTTTGGGTTCGGAGGGAATTTTCCTTTTGAAAGGATAAGAATGGCCTAAACAGACGAAAACATGAATAAAAAATAAAGTGACCGGTTACTAAGGGGTGACTAAGGGCATAACGATACTTTAACACCCAATAAACTCAGCAACTAAATCTGACCATCCATTTTCTAAAACAATAAATCCAAAGGTTCAAAATCAATACAGGACTAAGTCCTTCAAAACAAATCGAGGGATGGAAGAATTCCCCTTATATATATATACAGATAACAGAAAATTTTAGTTTTAATTATTTTTTATTTTTTTAATATTAATTTTAATAAAATATTATTATATTTAACAGAATATTCTTACATTTAAGAGTAATTTGTAAACACTTAAACTTAAATAAAATAAAATAAATAATTAAAAAAATATATTTTACAATAATAATTATTTAAAAATAATAAATAATTAAACAAATTAAAATATGATATTTTTTTTAGATATTTTACAATAATAATTATTTAAAAATAATAAATAATTAAACAAATTAAAATATGATATTTTTGAGATATTTTAAAATGATAATTATTTAAAAATAATAAAATCATACGTTTTATAACTTAAATAAAATTTAATTAAACTTAAACTCAATTATTAGAATAATATCATATTAAACACACAATATAATATATTGTGAATTAGCAACAAATTGTTTTTTTTTAAACTAGCAATAAACTTAAATTTAAAATCCACGTATAATATTTAATATTACATTAAACATATAATATATAATCTATTGTTGTCACTCCCAAATTCAAAAAGTAGAACAAACATAAACTTAAACAAAAATAAATAAATTATTTAATTAAAATAGGTTATTTATTTCAAAATTTATATAACATTAATATAAATTTAATAAATTATATAAATAAAATTAAGTAAATGTGCATATTTCACGTTGCTTGTATCTAGTATATAATAAGTGTGTAGATAACGGAAATTCTTAGTTTTAGCAGTTTTTTATTTTATTTTAATGTTAACTTTAACAGAATATTCTTATATTTAACAGAATATTTTTATATTTAACAATAATTTGTAAACACTTAAACTTAAATATAATAAAATAAATAATTAAAAAAATTAAAATAAGATATTTTTTAGATATTTTACATTGATAATTATTTAAAAATGATAAATAATTAAAAAAAAATTAAAATAAGATATTTTTTGTAGTAGTGCATATTGAACGTTGCTTCACTACTATAAAAAAGACTTTTTAGGACTAGCATTGCAAGTCCTAAAAATTTTTTTAGTATTTGCAGGGCGCGAGTCCTCTATTTGAGAGCCTTAAAAACTCAGGTTTTTTAGGACTCGCAACGCGAGTCCTAAAAGATTGTTTTTAGAACTCCTATTGCGTGTCCTAAAAGATCTCGTTGGGTACTTTTAATCGAAATTTATTATTTAATATTTATATATATTAATTAATTAAATTAAATTCAATTAATATATTTAATGATTTGGTTATTCTATTTTTCCTAATATATATTATAAATAATTAATCAATTGCTTTAATGCATTTTTAATTTGAGAAATTAATCATAAATGCATTGTCTCTTTACAACACAAATTGTTCACAGTAATGTAAAATTCATCATCAATTCCAAAATAAATTAGAATAACAATAAAAAATAGAAAAAGAAACCTCACACAAATTATTCTACAACAAAATAAGGATTTTAAACAAAACAAATTTATACAACACAAGAACACTTGAACAAATTAAAAACAGGCTGAAGGAGAAGCATTTCCTCCCAAAACATCCAACAAGTAAGCAGCAATAATGTAACGTCCTACGTTTTTGGGTACCTTTAAACGACTCGGGTCGGGATTTTTCCCCCGGGTTAAGAATATTATTTTAAATAATATTATATTTTGTTTGTAAGTATTCCATGAGTTATTGCTAGCCAAAATATGAATTTTGTGATTTTAAAAGTCAAGATAAGACTTTCGGTCCTAGATCGACACAAAAACCCTAATCGGGTAAAAATATCGGAAAATAAAATGAAAAATCATGGCAATTATATTTTGGGCATAAAATACATTCATAAAAGTTAAAGTTTGGTCAAAAATAATAAACCTAAAAGAAAATGGAAATTTTAGGGCATTTTGTGTTAAATGCCTAATTTTGCCGAAATGGGGAATTTTATTCCATGAATGGACCTTAGGTTAAATTTTATTATGTGATTAATTAAATTAAATGTGAGAGACATTTAATTTAATTAATTAATGTTAAGTTTGATGATTAAAACTTAATAAGAGTGAAAAAGGTGTCAAAAGCCAATTTGAACTTTTCTTCTTATGAAACCTTTTTTAACCTTTATTAAAAAAAAAAAATGAAATGGTTATATATAGCAAGGGTTGGCCGGCCATGTGGTGTTTTAGGTGGTGTGAACCCAACTTAATAAAGGTAAATCTCATTTTAACTAAGTCAAGTCAAGTGGGCAAGTGGGAGGAAAACACTTGAGTGTTTTTGAGATAAATTAGATAGTATATAACTCTTCCATCCCTCCCCAACCGACCACACCACCCTCTCTCATTCACTCATCTGATTTTTGAAGACCTCTCAAAGTGTTCTCTCCATTTTTCAAGCCCAAGAACACCAAGGAAACTTTGAGGCTAAGTCTTGGTCTAGGAAGTATTTTCCCCAAGGTAAACTTTCACTAATCTAGGCTTTTGTAAAGTTTTAAGCATAGAGTTTCAAATAGCTAATTGACTATGTTGTTGGGGGAAGTTTGTTAGGGTTTTTGAAAGGTTTTGGAGGAGCCAAAGCTAATAGGAAGGTCAAAACCTTAAGCAAGAACACCAAAGAGGTAAAAAGTTTACTTTTGATGATTTTGTTGTAGGGTTTTTAGTTTTAAGCATGATTTAGTATATTTAATGCTTAAAGTTTCTTGTTGGTGATGTAATAAGGTTATGTTAGTTGTTTAATAATATTTAGGATGCATGTGTATTGATTTTTGAAAATGGGAACCAAAACCCCCAAGGGTTTTGTAGGATACCCTAAAACAAAACATGTTTTAAGCTGTGACTTCCAAGGGGTCAAGCAGCCACTGTATATTGTTTTTGTAAAATTAAATTGTACTATTATGTTGTTGAGATTGAGTACATAAAATTGAGCTTTTGAAACACTAAAAAATGTTTAGAAATGAGTAAGTTATGCTATTTCAAAGTTTAGGTAAAAAACTGTTTTTTCGTATTCTTATTTTCGGAACCAAGTTTGGATAGCCACTGTATAGGGCAAATGAACCCAGTTTTTTCTAAAATTTTGTGGGCATATTGCTGGCATAACCTATTATTCCACTGTAAAATTTGGTAAGAAAATATTGAACGGTTTCAAAGTTATTAACTGTCAAAGTTTGGAAAAAATAAGGACTTGAAAATAAGGTCATTTTTATCTCATTGTTGGAAAATGATTTCACCAATCAAAAATGCTCATTTTGACATAAGATTTTACAAATACCTAAATGGCATAACAAAAATAGAATTGGGATATTTTGGTAACAATTGGGTAAGTAAATTTCAAGTTATGAACTAACGAAGTATGTAGTTAAAAATGTGAAAATTGGGTTTTTCACACTTAGTGTAAAAATGAGATTTTGGAACATAAGGTAAAAAGTAAAATTTTGCTTATTTCAAGATATAAATTGGTAAGTCTTGAAATCATATTTTCACTAAAATTATCCCTTTGAGTTTAAATGAATTATTTTTATTAAAGAGTTTTTATTCTTTCTAAAAATAAGAGATTTAATTTATTAATAGTTAATAAATTAAAAGAGGGTTTAAAACCCTATATTTTGAGAAAATAATTAAATAAATTATTTTCCTAGTAAGTAAAATTGATTAATTGCTTTTGAAAAATTAATTAGTCAAGATGAGAAATTTATAACGGTTTTCCTAATTAAGACAAATTAGGCAATTTTCTTAAAACGGTTTTTAGATATTAAAACCTTAAGAAAAATAAAAGGAAAATTTAAAGAGTTTATTTTCTTTAAAAATAATTAAGGAATTTATTTGTATTTTCTGGATATAATACCGGCTAAAATCTTACATATTTTAACCGACTAGTTGAAAGTGCGGGTTAATAGCGATACCTTGAAAGAATAAGATTTTTAGCGGATTGTGGGAAATACCATTGTGATACCCGAGCCTAGGTATCGAGACCTTAGGATAGGTCTCCCCGAGACTTAGGGTTGAGTCTCGAATATTTTGTATGACTTTCCTTAACAGGTTTAAAACCAAATAAGGATTATAAATCCTTACAAATGACTTTTATTAAAATGACCAAACTGCCCAAAATAATAATAATGAATTATTAGTGCCATAATTAATCCGAGTATACTGTATGGATAACTACAGTATTGGTTAAGCGTAACTGGACTGAACGTTGGAGGGTGAAAACCTGCTGAGCGCTAAGGACTCCAAGTAAGTCAACTTATATTGTATGGCTGCAACATGAAATGATTATTGTCTGGTATGTTAGTATAGGGATACATGCATATATATAGGCTGTCATAGAAAGTTGCTTAGAGACGTTAGTCTAGTGAGTGCTGATTTAGAAAATATGAACGGTAGAAGTCCGTCATATCCTAGACGGTTGATCCCCGTCACACTGCTTGATTTTATTTATGTCAGGTTCATTACCGCGACGAGTGGCCATGAGATGAGGATAAGCTGGTTAAACCTAGGGGCGCCAAGATAAATGGGACCTAGGGGCCCTCATGCTTACTTAATCATTGGACGGTTAGAATCCGAGCAAGTGCTTTGATAAGTTATTCCCGGATAGCAGCTGTGAATATTGGCCATTCAGTGAGAGTGCCTAGAGACACTAGGGGTTGCCAAGATTGAGTGAGGCTGAACACCCTAGGGGCAACTGCTCACCAGCACCACTGATTAACATAGAAGTCTCCGTAAAACCGTGTAAATTGGATTACACTCTTGAATAAGTAGCGATGCCCTAGGTAACACGATAGTTACCCTTGATGAGAATATTTATTGGCTAGATCTTAGTGTGGGGACTCGGTTCTCTTTTACAGATTAGCAATTATGTTGGAGGGCGCGTTACGCATGAATTGTTGGAAATTGTCGAGCGTTGGTCTCGAATTATAGTTGTGATATAATATATCTGCTTGCTCTGGGATTTTTTGAGTGCAGGGATATATTTGTTGATAAGATATAGTTGTGATATAATATATCTGCTTGCTCTGGGATTTTCTGAGTGCAGGGATATAATTGTTGGTAAGATATAGTTGTGATCTAATATATCTGCTTGTTCTGGGATTTTCTGAGTGTAGGATTTTTATCTAGATAGGAATTAATTTATCCTTGGTTATCAGGCATGACCATAAGTTTGCCAGGATGCTTTAGCATTCTTGAAATTGATTGTGTAGGGTCCGGATGGGTCCGGATCCCTATTTCTCTATCTGCTTTGTTTGAAAGTTGATCTTACTAAGCGTTTTCGCTTACCTAGTTGTTTCATGTTGTAGGTAAATGCAAGGGCAGGGCAGAGCAGTGAGCGCTGGAGTCTTCCTGCAAATGTACATGTGGACCGACCTTTTGGGAAGCCTTTTTATTTTTGGAAATGTTGTGTAATTTTCCTAAACTAGGCTCACTCTAATCTTTGTAAAACATGTTTGTAAATAAATGTTAAGTATGGCCATACGACTTTTTAAAAAGTTTTTTTTCTATGGTTTTTTTGAGACATTTTGTTAAATGAAAACATTTATATTTCCGCATTATCGAGTCTTGAAAATCCGGGTCGTTACAAATAATCTTTCTATAAAAAAAAAAATCTATGTGAGACAGAATGAAACAATAGAAACTCCGAACCCCTTGACCACATAGCCACAACCCCAAATCCCCGATCCTACTGCTCATAGCCTCAACCCGACCTTCAAAAACACAGGGAAAGAGAGAGAAACTTACTCCGAGGGCTGACCCCCACCATTCATCCGAAGCCACTGTCATCGCCGTTCGTCCCATGCCACTGTCTTCGTGCTGTGGTCGTTCCACGCCACCGTCGTTCGTCCTGAGGCCCCTCCGTTCAGCCAAAGTCGTGGCCACTCCAAGCCCCTCCGTTCGGCCCAATCCGCAACCACTCCGAGCCCACCGTTGGTCCTGAGCTGTCGCCGTTCCAAGCCCTCCATGTTGCCATGGAGATTGATAGATGTGTAGTGTGAGAGAGGGAAATACATTCAGAAAGAGGGAAGGAGAAAGATACGGCAGCTGTGGGAAAAATTGAGGGAGAAAAAGGAAAAGTAATTTAGGGTTATGAGAGGAAAGTGGGCCGATCGGCCCATGTTAATTTTTTTTTTTTAAATAAACATTTGTTTTTTTTAATTATTAATAAAACTTTAATTTTTTTCTTTTCTGATTTAATATATATAATAAAAAATTTATTTAAACTTTTAGGACACATATAAATTTATAGGACTTGCACTGCGTGTCCTAAAATAAATTTTTTAAGGACTCTCAATTAGTGTCTTAAAAAGTCCATAAACTTTTGTTAAAAAAAAATCAAACTTTTAGGACACACACAAGTTTTTAGGACTTGCACCACGTGTCCTAAAAATTTTTTTTAAGGACTCGCAATGAGTGTCCTAAAAAATTCAGGAGGTGTTTGTTATTAAAAAAAAAATCAAACTCGAGCCCTAAAAGAAATTCTCGTTGCGAGTCCTAAAAAGTCTAGGAGTTGTTTTTAGGACCCGCATCTAGGTGAGTGCCCTAAAAAGTGTCCTAAAAGAGTGTTTTTGTAGTAGTGCTTGTATCTATATCTCTTCTATATAATAAGTGTCTAGATAATGGAAATTTTTTATTTTAACAGTTTTTTATTTTTTGAATGTTAACTTTAACGGAATATTCTTTTATTTAACATAATATTCTTATATTTAACGGTAGTTTGTAAGCACTTAAACTTAAATAAAATAAAATAAAAAATTAAAAAAAATTAAAATAGGATATTTTTTTAGATATTTTACAATGATAATTATTTAAAAATAATAAATAATTAAACAAATTAAAATAGGATATTTTTGAGATATTTTACAATAATAATTATTTTAAAATAATAAATAATTAAACAAATTAAAATATTATATTTTTGAGATATTTTACAATGATAATTATTTAAAAATAATAAAATCATACGTTGTTGACGCCGTTTTTCGTCAACAGATAAAAGAAGAGCACAAAAACAATGAATAACGATGGCCAAACGGTACAAACAAATCAAACACACGGTTTTTTACGTGGTTCAGCAGTTAAATCTGCCTAGTCCACGAGTCTCTGTTATTAATCTTAAGATTATCTCTGAAAAATTCTTTAGCCTGAATTCTCCAGAGTATTCTCTCAAGGATCAGAATTTCGGTTCTTTACAATGGTGCATGGCTTCTCTATTTATAGAGAAGGATGCAGAATACTATCCCACATATTTTGGGTAGTTACTCTTTTGTGAATAAAATAAATGGCTTTAAATGCCTATAATCAGATAAAAAAGGAAACGTCCCTGAAGACCAGGAAATGCATAACTGATTAAATAATATCCCACGATTCTTGGGGATTTACATTAACAAATGAGGATTACATCTCATGTTTATAATACTTGTTGATATTCAAAGCGGCGATCGTGTATCTCTAAGGCTTTTGCCTTCCAAGTTTCCCATCATTGCCCGAGCCAGTGACATCTCCCGAGCTAACGTGGCTTTCAAGATAGTACGTCGAGCTCAAGACCCCTGCTCCGAAGTTGTTCCTAAAGAAGAGAGTGCTCTTAGAGCTCCCTTTCGAGCTCGAGATCATTTCGAGGTCACGATACTCGAGGTCGTGTATCGTACTCTGCAGGCTCAATTTACAATCCTAGAGCATACCCTAACCCTCACGAGACCATTTATTGCGAACTCGGCTTTCGAGGTCATATTTACTATAGCTCGAAATCTGGGTATAACATCTTGCCCCCTCAAAAGTATTTGTTCGAATCCTAAGAGAAGGAAACTTTTGAACTACTTTCTCTAAGAACTGTACCGTCACACCTTTGAAAATGGACACGCGTCAGCTGGGTATTGCTCACTTTAGGCACTTGAGTACCTTGGAAACATGCCCACGATCGTCCATCTGACAACTTTTCGGTGCCTTCTTGTCATTGATCCCCATCCGTTCGATCTAGTGAGGATTTCATTCGATGCTCCCGATTAATTCCATTTTTCCACCTATATATACAAGACCCCCCCCCCCCCCCCCCCATCTTCATCTTCTTCTTCACGTTTGTTCATCGTAAGCAAGAAAAGAAAAACAACCAGAAAACCAGTCTCTCCTAAGAAGCTTCTGTCCTGCGCATGTTTTCTCGACCCAAGAAACAAAGAAATCCTGGTCTGTTCGAGTCAGTGAGTTCTTTCTTGCAACCTCTTCTTCAGTCGACGATTTCTCTGCAATCACCATCACTGTGTAAGTATGCCATTTCTGTTGTTTTTTCTTTTTATACTGTTTTTGCTGTGTATGCTAGTTTACGCTCTTAGCACAATAAGATAGGGGGTTTCATTTTGATAGGCTTTTGCCTTCACTGCCCAACTCAATTACGAGCTGAACAACGAGATCCATTCGAGCAAGACTCATGCTCAAGAGGAGAGAGACCTCCACCTTAGAGCGAACGACGATCTGAAGGCGGCGAATACTAAGCTCGAGGCAGTGGTTAAGGAGCGTGAGGAAATGGCCAAGGAGCTCGGAAAGCTGAAAACTGAACTCGAGGAGCAGAAGAAAGATAACATCCAGCTTCGGGAGACCAATAAGAAGCTCGAGGAGGACAAGACCGCCACCTTCGACCTTATAGAGGATGTCAAAGCTCGCCTTACTGCCGATTACAAAGAAAAGAAGGAAACGGCGGTTGACTCAGCCATGTACCGGATGTGGGCTTATAACGAAGAGCTTGACACCAGCTTTTTGGGTCCCCACGAGGCATCGTTTCTTGAGCGATGGAATGCTCGGCTCGAGAAGGAAGAGGCTGAACGGCTTGAGAAGGAGAAGGCTGAGCAGCTCGAGAAGGAAAAGGCTGCTCCGGGCACTGTTTCGGAGGAAGCTCAGGAGGATAGTCATGCTATTCGTCCTGAGGGGTCCGGTGCCACTGATGCTGAGAAGGCCAAGGAGACTCCTCTTCTTTGAATCTGACCTCGGGGAGATCAGTTTTCGGGGCTGCGTCCCCTTATTTCTGTAATTATTTTAATTTATGTCCACGGGGCTGATACAATTCCCTTTACTATTCTTTTATATGCTTACATTTCTTGGCTCGAAATATTTTGCACACTTTTTCATTGATGAACCGGTTATGTTTATTTATTCATACAAACATAGTTTGGATTTTTAGGTTCGAAATTCGATGCATTCATGCATAGTTTATTCGAATTATCCGCTTCCGACCTCGTTACTTATCAAGGTCGGATATTACTTTTACCATGAACTCAAGAGTACTTATATGGTGTGTAATATGAATGATCTGGTTATATCTTTTTTTTTTGTTTAGTCACTTTTCCTCATCCTCAGTTCTTGCTCCGAGGTTAAGAGTTCGAAACTATTTTTCTTTAAGATATTCCAGCCTCGATCTCGACTTATCTCGAAATAGGTTTAGTTTCCTACTTATCATCGACTAATTTTTTGGCTGGTTTGTTCCAAACCTGTTGTGTTTGCACATCTGGTTAAATCCAAATGTTTTAGGTTCTTGATGGTCGGTTATATCCGATCTATCTAAGCTCGCGTATTTGGTCATGTCCAAATATTTTGTTTTTTATAATTCGGTTATGTCCGAACTATCTAAATCGCGTACTTGGTTACATCCAAATATTTTATGTTTTTGATAATTCGGTTATGTCCGAACTATCTAAATCGCGTACTTGGTTACACCCAAATACTTTATATATATTTATTATTTTTTAAGCTCGTGGTATGTATACCAATGATGCCCCCTTAATATCCTATGAGTGTGACCATAGGTTATTAAATTAAGGGAGATTGCAAAAATAAAAATACATTACATGTGAAACAAAGCAGACCTTTTATTTGATGAAATTCAAAAACAAACAAACAAACAAACTAGTACAGATAGAAATTCATGGTTACAGGCAACACCTCCTACACTATTGATAATATGGTCTAAGGTGTTCGCCATTCCATGCTCGTGGTATCAGGCTCCCATCTAATCTCGCAAGTTTGTATACGCCAGGTCGGATGACTGATTCTATCTGGTATGGTCCTTCCCAGTTTGGCCCGAGCACTCCAGCTGCTGGATCTCGGGTTGCTAAGAATACGCGTCTCAAAATCAAGTCTCCCACTCCGAACTTTCGATCTCAGACCCTTTTATTGAAATATCTCGTGGTTCGTTGCTGGTAAGCAGCATTTCTCAGCTGAGCCTTTTCTCTTTTTTCTTCAATCAAGTCTAGGGTTTCTTCGAGCTGAGTATGATTGGAACTTTGACCATAAATCTGAGTTCGGATCGTCGGAATTTCGACCTCGATGGACAACATCGCCTCGCAGCCGTACGCTAGAGAGAGCGGAGTATGTCCTGTTGAAGTCCGAGCTGTAGTCCTATATCCCCAAAGGACTTGAGGCAATTCCTCGGGCCATCGTCCCTTTGCCTCCTCCAACTTTTTCTTTAGAGAGCTCTTGAGAGTTTTGTTAACGGCTTCGACCTGACCATTCGCTTGAGGGTGAGTCACTGACGAAAAACTCTTTATTATACCATTCTTGTTACAAAAGTTGGTGAATAAGTCGCAATCGAACTGGGTTCCGTTATCAGATACAATCTTTCTTGGTACTCCATATCGGCATACGATGTTCTTTACCACGAAATCAAGGATCTTTTTCGAAGTTATGGTCGCCAATGGCTCAGCCTCCGTCCATTTCGTGAAGTAATCAACGGCGACCACAGCATATTTAACTCCGCCTTTGCCAGTTGGGAGTGAGCCTATGAGGTCGATGCCCCATATCGCGAAAGGCCATGGGGATGTCAACGTGGTCAGTTCGGAAGGTGGAGCTCGGGGTATCGTGGCGAATCTCTGGCATTTGTCGCACTTTTTCACATACTCGAAGGAGTCCGTTTTAATAGTTGGCCAGAAATATCCTTGGCGTATAATCTTCTTGGATAGGCTATGCCCCCGGTATGGTCTCCGCAGAACCCTTCATGAATTTCTTCGATGATCTTCTTAGCCTCGGGAGGAGTTACACATCTAAGCAACGGCATGGAGCACCCTCTTCTGTATAACTTTCTGTCCAGAATGGTGTAACGAGGAAGTTGATACATCAACCTTCGAGCTTGATTTCGATCTTTTGGAAGAATTCCATTTTCGAGATAATCAACTATCGGACTCATCTAGGTTGGTTCTGTTTCAATCATACACACATCTTCCTCGTCTGGCTCAGTAATGCTGGGTGCTGATAGGTGTTCTATGGGTATAACATTCAGCTCTTCATTTTCGGCGGAAGTGGCGAGCCGAGCTAAGGCATCTGCATTTGAGTTTTGTTCTCGGGGAACCTGTTCGATTGCATAAAACTCGAAGTACTCCAATGCGGATTTTGCCTTCTCCAGATAAGCTGCCATTCTTGTGCCACGAGCTTGGTATTCTCCCAAGATTTGATTAACCACGAGCTGGGAGTCGCTGTAGCAATGTATAGCTTTGGCCTCGAGCTCTTTTGCTATTCGTAGTCCCGCAAGTAAAGCCTCGTACTCAGCTTCGTTATTAGATGCTTTAAAGCCAAATCTTAAAGCAGAGTGAAATTTGCTCCCTGTAGGAGTGATCAGAATAACTCCTGCCCCCGCTCCATTTTCATTTGACGAGCCGTCGACGTAAAGTTTCCACAGCTCATGGGTCGTGGTTATTACCTCGTCGTCGGCTATACCAGTGCACTCCACTATGAAGTCTGCCAAGGCTTGTGCCTTAATGTTCGTTCTTGGATGGTAAGTGATCTTGAACTGTTCGAGCTCAACAGCCCATTTAAGGAGCCGACCTGACGCCTCTGGTTTAGACAGGACTTGCCTAAGTGGTTGATCTGTCAGTACATGGATGAGATGTGCTTGAAAGTAGGGGCGGAGCTTGCGAGATGAATGGATTAGGCTGAGGGCAAGCTTTTCCATCAATGGATATCTTGACTATGCCCCCTGTAATCTTTTACTAATGTAATAGACGGGTTTTTGCACCCTCTCTTCCTCCCGAACGAGCACCGCGCTTATCGCGTGTTCGGTGGTTGAGAGGTACAGGAACAATACTTCTCCCGTCTCAGGCTTCGAGAGGATAGGTGGTTCGGCTAAGTGCTTTTTGAGCTCCTGAAAGGCCACTCCTCTGTCCATTCAAACTTCTTACTTCCTTTCAATAAGTTGAAGAATGGAAGGCCACGATCCGTTGATTTTGAGATGAATCTGCTCAGGGCAGCCATCCTCCCAGTCAAGCTTTGGACATCTTTATGCTTCTGAGGTGAAGGCATATCAATCAGGGCCTTTATTTTGTTGGGGTTAGCCTCGATCCCTCGAGAGTTGACAATAAAGCCTAGAAATTTTCCCGAAGACACCCCAAAAGTGCACTTCATAGGATTTAGCTTCATGTTGTATTTCCTGAGTACGCCAAAGCACTCTTCGAGATCGTCAACATGGTTCTTGTTAAGTTGAGACTTTACAAGCATGTCATCAACGTAAACTTCCATGTTGTTACCTATTTGCTCTGAAAACATCATGTTTACAAGCCACTGGTACGTGGCTCCAGCATTCTTGAGTCCGAATGGCATGACATTGTAGCAGTAGAGCCCTTTATCTGTGATGAAACTTGTATGCTCTTGGTCGGGGCATGCATGGGAATCTGGTTATATCCAGAATAGGCATCCATGAACGACATCAGGCCATGCCCCGCCGTGGCATCCACGAGCTGGTCAATTCTTGGCAGCGGAAAACAGTCTTTCGGGCAGGCCTTGTTGAGGTCCGAGTAGTCAATGTAGGTTCTCCACGTCCCATTGGGCTTCGGGACCAACACTGGATTGGCTACCCAGTCAGGGTAAAAAGCGTCCCTGATGAAATTGTTTGCTTTCAGCCTGTCAACTTCCTCCTTTAGTGCTTTCTTTCTATCCTCATCCAGCTGTCTTCGCTTTTGTTGCTTCGGGGGAAAGCTTTTGTCTATATTCAATGCGTGGCTCGCAACATTTGGGCTTATCCCCACCATATCTAAGTGTGACCATGCGAAGACATCCTGATTTTTCTTGAGAAAGCAAATTAATTGCTATTTTGCCTCGCCTTGGAGGTGTTTTCCGACCTTTACCTTCTTCGAGGGTTCAGCTTCGTCGAGCTGAACTTCTTCGAGCTCTTCCAATGGTTCGAGGTCAACTTTCTCCTCAATCCTTGGATCGATTTCCTCATCAATTTCTAAAACCGTCCCGTCCTTATTTTGTACGATAACGAGTGCTTGAGCGCTCGTTTGTTTCTTTCCCCTCAAAGAGATGTTGTAACACTCTCTCCCTGCCAATTGATCTCCCCTTAATGTTCCGACCCCGCTCGGAGTTGGGAACTTAAGGGCTAGATGCCTTACAGATGAAACTGCCCCCAGCCCGACCAGGGCGGGTCTCCCGAGCAGTACATTGTAGGCAGATGGTAACTCTACCACCACGAACTCCATCATCTTGGTCACCGAGACTGGATAGTCTCCCAAGGTCACAGGGAGTTCGATGGACCCCATACAGGCGGTTCCTTCTCCAGAAAATCCGTACAAAGTGGTTGCACAAGCCTTCAGGTCGCGAAGGGAGAGTCCCATTTTCTCTAGTGTTGCTTTATAAAGAATGTTAACTGAGCTCCCATTATCTATGAGAACTCGACGCACTCTTTTGTTGGCAAGCTGCAGGGTGATGACTAGTGGATCATGATGAGGGAACTGGACATGGGAGGCATCTTCCTCGGTGAAGGTTATAGGTTGAGTTTCTACTCTTTGGCTCTTTGGTGCCCTTGGTTCGGGTTCATAAGGAGACCCATCCCCCGTCTTCAGCTCATTCACGTATCGCTTTTGAGCATTTCTACCTCCTCTCGCGAGATGAGGCCCTCCCGAGATGGTTATTACGTCCTCTCCATCAATCGGCGGGGGCCTATCTTCTTCCCGAGATCGAGAGTTATTATTCTGTGCCGCCGAAGGCGCGGCTATTCTCTGGCTTGCAGTAGTCTGTCCAGTATTCTGGTTTTTGACGTACTGCCGGAAATAGCCTCTCGAGATCAACCCTTCGACCTCGTCCTTCAGCTGTCGGCACTCATCAGTTGTGTGCCCGGTGTCTCTGTGGAACCGGCAATACTTACTAGAATCCCTCTTGGATTTTTGATTCCTCATTGGGTCCGGACGCCTGAAGGGGACCTGGTTTTCATTAGCCAGGTATATGTTTTCCCGAGACTCGTTGAGCTCGGTGTGCACTTTATATACGGAGAAATACCTTTCTCCTTTCTTCTTCTTTCCTCCTTCAGCCTCGGGGTTATTTCCCTCGCTCTTCTTCCTCTTGGAGGGATTCTCCGAGGTAGACTGTGGAGCTGCTGGGTCAACCGAGGCTGAGGCGGAGTTAATGTTTATCGTTATAGTTTCGGTCTGCGAGGTCGCCTTCAGCGTTGACCTCGCCTCCTCTACATTGACAAACCTCTGCGCCCGTCTGTTAAATTCGGTTATTGACCTCACCGGTTTCCCTTGCATATCATCCCAAAGGGCACTTTCGGGTAAAACACCAGCTCGGATAGCCATCAGGTGCCCACTGTCATCCACATCTCGAGCTCGGGCGACCTCTAGATTAAATCTTGTCAGGTATCTTTTCAGTGTTTCGCCCGGCTGTTGTCTGACGTTAGTCAAAGTGGATGCCTCTGGTCTGACTCCCATCATAGCTCGGAACTGCTTCTTGAAGTCCCTAGACAACTGATCCCATGAAGTTATCGAGTGTCTCTTGTACTTCTCGAACCAACTCTTGGCAAGTCCGGCCAATGATGTTGGAAACAACATGCACCTGAGCTCGTAACCCACGTTACTAGCTCTCATAATGGTGTTGAATGTACTCAGGTGACTGCATGGGTCAGTTTTTCCCTCAAATGCTGGGACGTGAGGAATCCGGAACCCTTGAGGAAATTGCGTGTTAGAAATATTTGGAGCAAACGGCTCGAGCTCCTCGTCAGAGTCCTCATATCGACCGTTCCCTCGTTCATTTTTTAAAAGCCTAAAGGCTTTTTCGAGCTGATCAATCCTTTCTTGGACTGGGTCCTTAGGTGGTGTCTGGAATTGACAATCATTGATCATGATTCCAGGCTCGCGTCTCTGTGAGGGATCTCTACGCCCATTCAGGTGATTCCTTAGGTCCGGATTTGTCTGATCTCCCTTCCCCTGCTCTGATTCAGATGATTCCGCAGGTCAGAACGGGTCTTGCGGCTTCCAGTATTTTTACGACCTCGGTCGCGTTTACTGACGGACCTGGTCTCTTCGGACTCATCACTGGTGAAACTCATTGATCGGTCGTTTCGAGATGGGTTCTTCCCATGTCGCCTTGTCTCCGCAGTGTGATACCGGGACGTCTGACTTCTCTCAGATTGTGCGCCTCTCCGCTCCTGGAAAGTCTCCCTGTGTCCTTGTCTATCCCCCGTACGCCCTTGATCCTGATTCTGAACAGGTTGAGCGTTTCTGCGGGGAGGTGAAGGATATCTTATGTGAGATGGAGGGAACCGTATAGGCGATGGTGGCTGCCTCCCTTGCCTCGGCCTAGAGGGTCCGGAATTTGCCCGAGATGGGTCAGTCGGGTTCGGTGCGCTACCAGGAACCTGAGTCCGAGCCTCGGTAGGAGCTCGGTTATTCTCAGTTCCTGCAGGCGCTTCCGCAGGTGGATTAGGCGGGACTCGAGCTCGGGTATTCCTCTGGGGCCTAGGAGGAGCGGATGGCTCTGCTGGTGCCGGAGGTTGAGTCGGCCTCCTTGTGGCAGCATCTTTCCGTGGACGTCCACGGGGCGTCCGGGGAGGAACATGCACGTCCCTTGGAGGAGGGACTTGGTTTTCGCGCGGAGGCGGGGGCTGAGCCACCTGCGCCTCTGCGGCCATCCTAGTCAACTCCTCATTCCGTTTGTTGGCTTCTGCCAGCAGCTGTTTCAATTGTCGATTTTCTAGTTCTACAATAGGAACATAACGCTCAGGATTGTAGTACATGTCCTCATCCCTTGGTTGTGGAGGTGGTCCCCGGGAATCAGAGGACCCACTTCTTTCATCAGCATCCAGGTTCTCCATTGGTTGTTTTCCAGGACGCCTTGGGTAATTTTCTTCAGGAGTGTTCTGATTGTTTGCAGCCATGAATCTCTCAGGGATGAATGCTTAAGGCTCTCAATGAAGGCACCAAACTGTTGACGCCGTTTTTCGTCAACAGATAAAAGAAGAGCACAAAAACAATGAATAACGATGGCCAAATGGTACAAATAAATCAAACACACGGTTTTTTACGTGGTTCAGCAGTTCAATCTGCCTAGTCCACAAGTCTCTGTTATTAATCTTAAGATTATTTTTAAAAAATATTTTAGCCTGAATTCTCCAGAGTTTTCTCTCAAGGATCAGAATTTCAGTCCTTTACAATGGTGCATGGCTTCTCTATTTATAGAGAAGGATGCAGAATACTATCCCACATATTTTGGGTAGTTACTCTTTTGTGAATAAAATAAATGGCTTTCAATGCCTATAATCAGATAAAAAAGGAAACGTCCCTGAAGACCAAGAAACGCATAACTGATTAAATAATATCCCACGATTCTTGGGGATTTACATTAACAAATGAGGATTACATCTCATGTTTATAATACTTGTTGATATTCAAAGCGGCGATCGTGTATCTCTAAGGCTTTTGCCGTCCAAGTTTCCCATCATTGCCCGAGCCAGTGACATCTCCCGAGCTAACGTGGCTTTCAAGATAGTACGTCGAGCTCAAGACCCCTGCTCCGAAGTTGTTCCTAAAGAAGAGAGTGCTCTCAGAGCTCCCTTTCGAGCTCGAGATCATTTCGAGGTCACGATACTCGAGGTCGTGTATCGTACTCTGCAGGCTCGATTTACAATCCTAGAGCATACCCTAACCCTCACGAGACCATTTATTGCGAACTCGGCTTTCGAGGTCATATTTACTATAGCTCGAAATCTGGGTATAATATACGTTTTATAACTTAAATAAAATTTAATTAAACTTAAACTCACTTATTAGAATAATATCATATTAAACATATAATATAATATACTGTGAATTAGCAACAAATCGCTTTTTTAAAAAAGCTAGTAAGAAACTTAAATTTAAATTTGCGTATAATATTTAATATTACATTAAACATATAATATATAATATCTTATTGTTACTCTCAAATTCAAAAACTATAACAAATATAAACTTAAACAAAAATATATAAATTATTTAATTAAAATAAGATATTTATTTAAAAAATTTATGACATTAATATAAATTTAATAAAAATAATTAATAAATTATATAAATAAAACTAAACAAACGGGCAATATGCACATTATTTGTACTAGTATATCTCTTCTATATAATAAGTATGTAGATAACGGAAATTTTTGGTTTTAACGGTTTTTTTATTTTTGTAATGTTAACTTTAGCTGAATATTCTTATATTTAACATAATATTATTCTATTTAACAGTAATTTGTAAACATTTAAACTTAAATAAAAAAAAAAAATTAATTAAAAAAATTAAAATATAATATTTTAAAGATATTTTACAATGATAATTATTTTAAAATAATAAATAATTAAACAAATTAAAATATGATATTTTTTAAATATTAAAAATAATAAATAATTAAATAAATTAAAATAAGATATTTTTGAAATATTTTACAATAATAATTATTTAAAAATAATAAAATCATATGTTTTATAACTTAAATGAAATTTAATTAAACTTAAACTCACTTATTAGAATAATATCATATTAAACATATAATATAATATACTATTAATTAGCAACAAATTTTTTTTTTTAAAACTAGCAAGAAACATAAATTTAAAATTCACGTATAATATTTAATATTACATTAAATATATAATATATAATCTCTTGTTATCATTCCCAAATTAAAAAACTAGAACAAACATAAACTTAAACAAAAATAAGTAAACTATTTTATTAAAATAAGATATTTATATGATATTAGTGTAAGTTTAATAAAAACAATTAATAAATTCTATAAATAAAACTAAACAATCATGTATATATATATTTCTACCATTGTCTTTTTTCATTAGAATCAATTTCCCTTTGTCAATACTACATTTGTCACTTCTATTTTTTTTTTTTTAAATTTCCTTTGAAAATGTCTTCCCTTACGAGTCCACGCTCGATTCTTCTCGTTGGAATCATTCTTCATCCTCTTCTGTTTTTTAACCTCCTAATCCTCTTCTCTCATCACCATCTTCTAATGAGCACCTGATCACTTTTCACCATCCAAACATGTGTCTAGCCCTTCATGTTACTCCAAAATTACCATTGTTCCTTACTACCTATACCTCTACTTCTACATATCTTACTTTAAACTGTCCCCTTCTTTTGAATACTTCTTTATTTCTGGCCACATAGAACCAACCACTTGTGAGCAGGTTGCTTTGTATCATAATTGGTGTGAAGCTATGCAAGTAGAACATTTTGCTTTCCATTGTCTCTTACCCAATGGTCAGCATCCTATTGGTTTGTAAATGAGTTTACATGATAAACAAAACAACTTTGATAGTTCTATAATACTACAAGGCACGTCTCATTACCATTACCGGAGGATTTACTCAACAAGAAGGTGTGGATCACTCTTTTTTTTTTTTCTTCTCATGCTACCAAATTGGTCATAGTTAAGGTTAATGATCTGGGCTGGATAGTAGATGAGCAGGTCTTCTAGTTTTGGGAATTTTTAAAAAATATGGCTTTTACATCATCAATGTGCAAAAATATAGGAGATATACTTTTCTTAATTTGTATAGGAAAATTTATTAAGAAAAAAGTTAAAATATGGAAAACACAATTAGTAACTAACTAAAATATAGAAATGCCATATTTTTTTATCATAATTATGTTTTTTTTTATTTTGTGGGTAATTTTTTTAAGATTTTTAATTTTTTCCTTCATTTTTTTATTATTTTTCAGTTATTTTTTCTTTCTTTTTTTTCCTAACTTATTTTTTCTTCTATTTTTTCATTTTTTTCTACCAATTTTTTCCTTCATCATTTTTTCTTTCAATTTTTCCATTCTTCTTCTTCTTCTTTTCATTTTTATTCATTTTTTTTCTTTCATTTGTATTGTTTTGTTTTTTTGTTCATATTTTTTCAGTTTTCTTTCTTTTTTTTTTCTTCATGTTTTTCATTCTTTTTTTTTCTTCATTTTTGTATTTATTATTTTCTCCCTCTATTTTTTTTTCTTTTTCACACATATGAGCTTTTTTTCTTCTTCCATTTTTTATTTTTTTATTTTTTTCTACCAATTTTTTCATTCATATTTTTCATTTCTTTTCATTTTTCCATTATTTTTCGTCTTCTTCTTTTTCATGTTTATTTATTCATCTATTCTTTTTCATTCATCATTTCTTTTGTTTTTATTTTATTTTTGTACTTATTCTTTTCTCATTCCATTTTTTTTTCACACACATATTTTAACATTACATAATTATTTTACTATTTTTTTATTTATTATTGTAATTTTTTTTATGGTTTTTTCCACTATATGTAAAAAAAATTCAAATCAATTTTTTAGCATTGTCTTTTTACTGTAACACTTATAGGAATACAAAAAATTTGAAAAGAAAACTAATAACAATATGAAAACGTGAATGGGTAACCGGTTACCTTCACGTTCTTTGTGTGTATATTTCTGGGGGTAACTAGTTACTTTCACGTTCTGGTGTGTGTATATTTATGGTTTCTTTATGGTAACTGGTTACCTATGTTACTAAAATCATAATTATTTCTTCTTCCTTTTTTAATGAAGTGTTCTTCCATTTTTTCCTTCAAATTTGATGTTTCTTTTCATATTTAATATGAGTAACACGTCACCCTTCTTAGGTAGTTGGTTACTCCTCTTATGGCAGAAAGTTACTCATCTCAGGATAACTGGTTACCCCTTCTGGTGCATGTTATTTAACCTAGCTCTAAGTAACTGGTTACCTTACTCAGGATTTGAAAAAAAAAACGTACAATCTACAAAAAACATGTTTATAATAAATTAAAAATAATTCATATTACCAAAAAAAAATTTCAAAATAACCAAAGAAAAATTTAATATAAAAATAAGCTAAAAAAATAATAATCAAATTACGAACATACTCTTCCAAATTAATAAAACTTGATTAAGAGTAAAATTATGGCATAAACCAACTTTTATACAAAAATATTGGAAAATAAACCCATAAAAGTGAAAATTCTTTGAAAATACCATAGATTAACTTTTTTTTTTAAAAAAAGCCATATTTTTGTACACTCTATTAAAAATCCTATATAAAATGTAATTTTCTTGCTTTCGGCCCACTTTGAAGGCCCATAACTTTTTTATTTGGGTTAAATTACGGGACCCATGATATATAAAACCGAAACTTGTTTAGATCTCATAGCCCAATTTTAGGCCCAAAAAATGTTGTTTGAAGCACTTTTTAAGGCCTATAAGTTTTCTGTTTGGTTTTTTTAATTATATTTTTTCATTTTTATTCCTTTAGGATTTTGAGTAGTTTTGGGAAACTATAATTATTTTTCTTTTTGTTATTGTGAGAGCTTTGACCATCTAATAAATAAAACATTTATTTATTTCCCCAAATTTCGAATTTTCTATTGAATTTATTGAACTTTGATGCCTAACTCCTAGCCATCTTGATATTCAATAAGTTTTAAAAGATCACTGGCAATCGTCTGTGATTCAATAGTTTGTTATATTTGTTTTTTTTTTATTTTTATAGCTTCTTCTACATTAGTTCTTATTTTATTAGCTTCCATCAATGGTAATATGATTTATTGGAGCTTAGTATTATAGGTTCATGGTCCCCAAGTCACCTCTATACCACATTGTTAAGGGTGTAAATATAATTGACAAAATTAAAAGGAGAAAATGACATAGTTGTCAAGAAATTAATTTTCTAGGGCTAAGTTATAATTATGTGTGTTGACTGCCTTTTTCGCTGACAACTTAATCTGATAGACTAAAGAAAGAATACAAGATTTTACGTAGTTCTGGCTATAAAAAAGTCATAGTTCACGAGTCTCTATTATTTAGTGAGCTTGAAGCTTGTAGTAGCAAGCTTCAATGATGATTCTCAGACAACGTATATATTGCACTGAGTACAGAGTTTCTCTCTTTAAAAAACCGAACCCTTTACAATGACATATCCCAACTCTATTTATAGAGGTTTGGGTCATTAATATTAATCATATCTCATCTTCCCCCCTCTTGGGGTATTAATGTTAAGTTAATACAAAAGGGTTGTGCCAAAATAAAGGCTCTGGCCCACGCGGATTCTATGGGGCCCATTGCAGAAAGTCACACACCAACTTTATGAGGAACATACATGTGGCTGTCAGGTTGTGGTGCACCTTTGCCTGTGTCAGGCAACGTTGTGGGAACTGAAGATTGTCGAGTGTACGAACTCGACACCACTAATCGAGGCTCTCTAAAAGTTGTTAGATGATCCTCTCGAGGCCCACACCCACAGTGACTGATAACTAGCACCAAATCAGGTTCCAAAGATTGGAGTCCTGGACTTGAGGAATGGTCGAATGAAGATGACATCTCGGGTCATGACCTTACTTGGAGACATCCTCATCTCTCGGACATGACTTGGGGTGTGGCCTCACTTGAAGACATTCATGACTGGGAGACTAGCTCGGGACGTGCCCTCCCCTGGAGACATCCTCGCCCCGAGGACACGATCAGTGACGTGGCCTGATTGGACTTCTCGGAGGAGCTCGCCCTTCAATAACTTAATGGCATGTCGTTAATTACTCCTAATTGCAACGTGTCAGGAGGTGAAAACACATACAACATTTGCCCCCCAACTCTTCACTCGTCCTCGGGCAGTGGAGACTTAGACTGAGTAACTCAAAAAGGTCTTCGAGGGGTGACTTTTGGACTCCCTCTGACTTCCTCTGAAACGTCACGCCACGTGTTGACTCCCCATTGCTGGGCCCATCAATCCATTCAATTAATGGAGAGTCCATTCCACCACTCAAATTGTCTACTTTGTACCCTAAGTGTCCTTTCGCTCCATACCCAAGGTGTACCCTTCCAAAGCTAATGATCATGATCCGTGCCTTTTAGAATTTGACTATTGGAATGCTCTCGAGTGCCTACGTCGTAGGTAATCCGACGGTCGGGGTGGATTTGCTTCTCCCCCAAGTTCTAAGAGTATAAAACTCGACAACCGCCTCTAAGCAAGCACTTTTACCATTTGAAATTCACAATTCTCATAACTTTTTCTTCTCTCCCCACTTTCCAGTCCTTCAACCGTTTCTGAGTTTTTGGCGATTCTGGACGACTGGCTTTTGGGGAAACGGCAGGTGATATTTCAGAGTCAAGACTCGCCTCAGCACCTACATGCACTTTATCTCGAGTAAGTGCTTACTTAGTATATTGTGATTGATTATCCTAACTTACAATACTCTAGTTGTGTCGATTAGCAATAATCCCAACACTTTCTTCCATGGTGTTTTGGTTAGAGTTTTGAAACAAGAACCTTAGATATAAACAGTCTTAGAAGAGAAATCTAGGGTTTAGGGATATAGTTTTTTTTATTGTTGGGAGTATAGCTTATTATCACAAAATTAGTATGATAATTCAAAATAATTAAACTCAAGATGATCTCATAAACAATGAGAAAATAACACAACTTAAGTTAAGGGAAATAGATGACATTTGAATTAGAAAATCCTAGTTACATCAAAACATAAGTTTATGATTTAATGTAATAAATCAATGAAGGTGATCATGAAGGCTTGACACGATATAATTGTTATCCAAAAAACTCTATTCCTAGCCTCCCATAAGAGATTGCTTAAAGCTACTTCAATGGTGGAATGAGTCTTGGTCTTCAAATAAGTCAAGCTTTCTTGATGAAGATCTTGGAGAAAACTAATAATCTTTGTGAGTTAGAGAGATAGAGAAAGTGTAGAGTGACCAATTCACCAAAATCTCAAAAGAACCCCTTAAATAATGTAGGAATTGTCATTAGTGTTAACCAATATGATTAGAGTATTTTAAAATAAGTTTTGGAGCCAAAACACGTAATTGTACGGGTCCATATGGACGACCCACATGACGCGTCACTGACATGCAGGTGATGTGTTGTCTAGCAGGCGATGCATCGCCCTAATCTAGGCAATGTGTTTCCTGTCTGGGTTGTCTTAAACCAAGAGATGCATCGTCTCTCAACAGGCGATACAACACCTATTGCACTGACTTTTCTCCCCGTACATTGGCCCAAAATACCTCCAAATGCCACCAAATTTTTGAAGTACTCTTATATACTCCAAAGAAACACTTTGGACCCAAAAAGATGATTTTAAAGTGCCTACAACAAAAGTCATTCTACTCATGTTAACTTTAGTGAAATAATTATGATTTTGCACCTCTTTGTGCATAACTAATTTCATAATGTATTTAACCAATCCTAACAACTCCGAGCGCCGATGTACCACGGGAGATCGAAGCAGACAAACCCTAATTAGAATGGGTCCTTCGTCAACCTCCGTAGATCTCTGCGTGACTTTAGGCAGATCTCGACACTTTAGGCAAAGTCGACGAACCCCAACTAGAATGGGTTCTTGGGTCTTCCATCCTAGAAGATCTACACAAGGTAATAATAATAATAATAATAATAATGGTTCCTCCGTCTTTTTTTAGTATTATTACTATAATTTCAAATCAATTTTTAAATTAATTTATTTAGTTTTAAAATTAATTTTTTTATTTGAAATTTAAGTTTAGAAAAATATTATGAAATGAACTAATTACATTGGGCCATGTGTATATCCATCAGCTTTTAACGAAATTGTTATAAAATGGGTACAACAAAACACACTAAAATGTGACATTGAGTACTTTTGACACACAAAAAAAATTAAGTACTAAATAGCAATAAATCATAAATTCTAGGTACTTTTAATGCCTCCTGTTTTTTTTAATAAAAATTCAGCTCAAATAAAAGCTCCAAAACTTTAGATGGATCCAGTAAATTAGCAGGAGATGCATCAAATGGATAGAACCAATCCAAAATCAACTGGAATGAATTTGATCAGTTGTAAAAACCCATCATCTTATTAATAATTGGATTTGATCGAATAAACCTAAAAATATTGAATGTGATTGTGAGTCACCTGCATAAGTCTATTATTATAGACTTGAACAAGCATTTAGACAATGGCTTACTAAATTTTCTTGTGCTTTGGTTGCTGATAGTTTATTTAGTTAGAATTTGAAACATTCTCTATTCACTAGGCTCACTGGAAATATGTTTTATTGCCATGCATCCTATGTTGACGACATAATTATTGCAAGCAATCGAATCTGTGTATCATTTGAAATGCTCTCTTCATAAGCAGTTCAAATTGAAGAATTTGCTACATCATAGTGAGTTTATATTATCCTTAATCAACAACATTACTCCCTTCAAATCTTATTGTCTGACACTGGCATTCTTAGCTAAAAATCAGCTAGCACACCCAGGGATCCAAATACCAAACTTGCACAAGACGAAGGTAGCTTGCTAGATCATATCTCTTCCTATATATGTTTGGAAACTAAGCCCATTTTTGGCTCATCAGACAAGAGTGCCTCACATCCGAGCAACTTATCACGTACTTTGATATATATATCAAGAGAACACCTAGACAAGGCTTTTGCTGAATCTGATGGGATAGCTTAACCTGGCACGAGATGACCCATTAGTGGGTTGATAAATCCGGATTGAAAAATAAATTGGAACGAATTACCGATCAAGTTTCTGGCTGAGTCGCGGACTATGTCGCTTTCTTTAAGAAGTTTCGCAGCTCTGCCCAAATGTGCACGGCGGCTTTGTTCTTGTACACCCTCAAAAGCACTAAGAAAATTCGATCTTTAGAAGAGAATTTTTTTTTTTTGGAAAATAAATAATTTTTTTCAACAAAAAAAAAAAGTATGACACCACAGGTTGGTCGGACGGTGGCGTGCGTGTGTGGTCAAGTGTGTGAGTCATCACCCATGCGCACAAAACTGAGTATCCCTTGGGGCACACCCCAATGCATGACACTTGCATCTTATATACACTCTTAGAAGAGTGTTTCAAATCCATGTAGTACTTTTTCCATATCACATACAACTATACTTTTTCAATTTTTAACAATTCATTTTCAAAAAGTTCCAACATGGGTTTTGTGTATTCATTTGGAGATTGTGAAGCTAAGCATTGTGTCGTGGCTAACGCTCATTGTGATTATTGTGATAACATGACAACTCTTCACATTGCTGCCAACCTTACGTTTCAAGAGAAATCCAAACACATGGAAATAAAAAAATAAAAAGTCATTTGATCCGAGAAAATATACAATATGACATGTATTAAAAACCTTGAGTATTTGTTCAAAACATCACTTACCAACCAAGTCTCTTCATCCAAGTCTATTTGCTTATTATCTTCTTAGCAAGATTAGATTGCATAACATCTACCTTCCATTTTTGGAGGAATATCAGGAAATAATAACAATTAATATTAAGATAATATATTCTTTGTTTGTTATATTTTGGTTGTATTCGTTTTCAAAAATTTGTTAGAATAAGATGGTGAGCTGGATTTTATATTGTTCTCCATGCCCTCATATATAGAGAGATCATAGTCTGTATTTTTAGTTTCATTTGTTCAATAGATCAATATCTCAAATTTCACTCTTCGCTCTGTCATTGTACAAACGAAAGAAAATAAAATAAAGATGAAGATAAAAAGAATGAAAGCACTAAAAAAGATTAAAGAAAATAAGAGAAAGAAAAAAGTGTTTATTTGAGAGAAAATAAGGTGGAGGTCTAGAATTCTAAATCAATATGTGCTATTTTTATTATGTATCTCATTGTGTTCTAAATGTGCTTTTTATTTAAAATATATATATTTTTTATAGATGGGTATGTTGCTTAACTTGGATATTGGCTAATTATTTTTCATATCATATGTCCTATCTATTTGTTTTCATCACTAAATTCAGGTATCCACATGCCACAGCCGACATCCTTGGAGCAAAATAGATTATTCATAGTTTGGACCACTTTTATGCCTACCCATATAAATATTACATACAAGGGCAGCCCTTAGAAAAAAAATATATTAAAAATTTATCAATAAAAAAAAAAAAAGAAGAATAGTGAAAATCTAACATGCTTTAGACTCATTTATTTGTATAAAATAAAAAATATATATATGAATTAGTAACTTATGTTAATATACTATATATACATGGATATATGATAGCTAAAATACTAAAAGTATGTTAATTATTGTATTGATGTAAAATTAATATTACCCAAAAAAAATATTTTATATAATTTCCCATTTATATTTTATACTTTTAGTACATGTATATAAACATATCATAATAAAGCTTCTCATTTAAAAAAAATCATACACAGTAGAAAAAGAAATAGTGGGTTGGTTGTAATTATAAACAAAGAGACAAAAATGTAAAATTTTCTCATGGTGTGAAAGGGACCTAAAAAAATGAAAATAAAACAAAAACAAAGCAAGAAGAATAAATATGAAAGTTGATTAATGGCGAACTTCTGGTTAAGAAATAATAATAATGAAGAATTGGAAGCAAAGGGACAACCAAAATCATTTTTTACATTTGTTATATATTTTATTGTAGATGAACTCATAAAATTTTAAAAATAAGGTTTATTTATCACACAATTTTTTATTTTTTATGCATAAAATTATGTTTTTAGATATGCGAATAAAATTATTCTAATTTTTTTTCAATAAAAGAATTTGGTTATGCATAAAAAATTGATGAAAAAAATTGTTAGAAATACAAAATGGATATTAAAAGAACTATAAATTAAATGAGAAAATGAAAACATCTATTTTATATAAAAAATGGGTAGATAACAGAAATTCTTAGTTTTAACCAAATATTTTAAATATTTAACCGAATATATTTTTTAAATAAAAATATATATTTATTAATTATATTAATATAAATTAAAATCTAAAAGCTATAAAATATCATTATTATAACAATATAATACAAAAACAGATATTTAATAGTTATATTAATATAAATTCAAATGTTATAAAATATTATTATAATAATAGTATATAATATATAATCCTAATTTTTTACTAATCATATTAATATGAATTCAAATATTATAAAAAATATTATTAATATAATAATATTTAATATAAGATTAGATATTTAATAATTATATTAATTTAAATTTAAATATTATAAAATATCATTATAATAATATATAATACATAATCTTAATTTTTATTAAAAAATATCATTTATATTTAAAAGCAAACATGTTATTTTTTTATTTAATCTAACTTATATAAATATATATATATATATTCATATTGAATAAAAATAAATATTATAAATATATATTATATATAAGTGTTGTGTGTAAATAAATAGTATGGCTATGTAATTACATAAGAAATTAGAATAACATTTATTTTCTATCAAGAATAAACAGACTTATTCTTCAACCATTAATGTGTAATTTGAATAATATCATGAATGTTTTGTATCTTAAATATGGTAATTTGTGATCTAAAAGGTAATCATATTATATATATTTTTAAAAAGAAATCACAAATAATATTTTGGTTTAATTTTTCTTTTGATATGTTTATATCATTCTTTATATATAATATTCTTTATTTATTTAAAATTTATATAACAATCATACAAATTTAATAAAAACAATAAATAAATTATATAAATAAAACTAAATAATCATTGCGAGCGTTATTTGTATCTAGTATAAAGAAAAGTATGAGATAAACTAAACTAATTACTTTTAGTGAGAAAAAAAAAAGTGTAAAAAAAAAATACTACAAGAAAATAAAATATAAACAATTTAGGCTTGTTTTGCATAATATTTACTAGACGGTAGAAGAAGTGAAGTAAAACCTTAAATTTTTTTAGTTGCTGTTTAAACAATTTATTTAAAAAAAAACTTTTTAATCACAATTATATATATAAATATAATATTCATAGAATTGATTTTTTTATTAGAATAAGAATAAAATAGGAAATCTATTATTAAAAAATGATAAAATAGGAAAATTTAAATTTTATTAAAACTTGAAACAATTTTCCATTAGAGCTTCCCAAAAAAGCTGGTGAGGACTTAATGGGTATTTAAATTTAATATACAAAAGATCTTATTAGTACAAAAAAAAAAAAAAAACTATTTCTAGAGAAGCAAGTAAGGGAAATTTTTTGAAAAAACACTTCTCTGTAGACCCAAAGCCAAAAGCTGAGTGATGTCAAATATTCCCTATTACTTTCTAAGAAAGAGTTTCTAATCACAGAAAACACTCTTAAATTTACTCAAATAATCCCAAAAAAAAACTTTTAAACTCTAGAAGTGCTTTCAAAACCATGCTTTTTAATTATAATAAAAGATCTAGACTATAGTATTTAATTCGTTTAAAATAATATATATGCATTATAAAAAAATTTATAAAATAAATTTACAATTTCATTAATAAATACTACTATTCTCTCTCATATACTCTCGAAAATGACTAAACTATATGCATTTATGACAATAATTATATATTTTAGTCATATTCACAAGAGTTCATTTATTCACGGGCATTATGTAATTTGTTTAAGGAAAAATCGATCATTAGCTGAAAATTTTCTTAAATATTATACAAATTATCATATAAAAGGACAAAGAAATTTTAATTATTTTTGGATTAAAAATTATAATTATTTAATTTAAATCTAATTAAATTAACATGAAACAAAGAAATTATATTTTATAAATAAAGACTAAATTTAATAGAGAAATTTGTCGATATCATAACGAGTATTTATGGCTTCAATAAAAAAAATGCAAAACTCAAAATAATAATTAGTCTAAATCTCTAAATTCTAAACTTACAAATACAAAATAATTAATATTGAAATCTTAGATCAGATACCAAAATCACAAAAAAAAAAAAAAAAAAAAAGAGTAGATCACTCATTAAAAATAAGAGTAGGATTGATTTTCTTAGATGTTGATTTAATTGAATTATTAAAAAAGGAAAAGGAAAAGATAAAGAGAATTGGTAAGTAAACTTAAATTATTGTTATTTAAATGAGAAGATTTCTATTAATAACATAATATATATCAGAACCAAAAAAATATAATACATATCAGTTCATGATATATAAATAATATATTTCATATATATTATATTTATCAATTAATATATAAAATGTTTTTTTTTTTTTACAAATTGAGGGTGTTATACCCAGATTTCGAGCCATAGTAAATATGACCTCGAAAGCTGAGTTCGCATTAAATGGTCTCGTGAGGGTTAGGGTATGCTCTACGATTGTAAATCGAAGCCTGCAAAGTACGATACATGACCTCGAATGTACTGACCTCGAAATGATCTCGATCTCGAAGGATAGCTCTGAGAGCCCCTCATCTTCGGGAACAACTTCGGAGCAGGGATATTGAGCTCGATGTACTCTCTCGAAAGCAATGTTAGCTCAGGAGATGTCAGTGGCTCGCACAATGATGTGAAACCTGAGATGCTGAAGCCTTGGAGATACGCTATAACCACCTTGAATATCTACAAGTATTGTAAATATGAGATGTAATCCTCATTTATTGATGTAAATCCCCAAGAATTATGGGATATTATTTAGTCAGTTATGCGTTTCCTGATCTTTGGGGAACGTTTCCTTTTATATCTGATTATTGGCATTTAAAGCCATTTATTTTTATTCACAAAAGAGTAACTACCCAAGATATGTGGGATAGTATTCTGCATCCTTCTCTATAAATAGAGAAGCCATGCACCATTGTAAGGGACCGAGAGAAAACTCTGGAGAATTCATGTTAAAGGATTGTTCAGAGATAATCTTGAGATTAATAACAGAGACTCGTGGACTAGGCAGATTTAACTGCTGAACCACGTAAAAAACCGTGTTTGATTCGTTTGTTTATTTTTGGTCATTTTCTTAAATTGTTTACGTGCTCTCTTCTTTTATCTGTTGACGAAAAACGGCGTCAACAGAGGGGCACATGACCCTTATGGTCCTAATAATGTGCCTCAATCCTATTTTTACATATTCAGAGATTTATATTTAAATAAATAAAAACTAGTTAATACTAAAAAAAATCTCTATAAAATGATTTCCCAACTCTATTGAATTTAACTTGTAGAAGAAGAAAAAAGAAAATACATCATTATCATATTAGAATTGTTGTACCAAATCTTAATTATATGTAAAGGAATGTTTACATCAAATGATTATTTAAGAGTAGTTGAAATCTCTTAGTTTATGGTGGTTAGATAAAGAAGAGCACCACAAAACGATCGTTTTAGTCACTCTTTTACTATTACACCTTTAGAAAAATAGCTATGAATATTCCTTATAATACACACTACTATTTGTCAAAATTAATTAATAATTAATATTCTTTTTTTAAAGTGAACATAGTTAAATAAATATTAAAATTAAGGTGTAGTTACCCATCAAATTAAACTCGTAATCATATCAAAATTATAAGTTATCATTCATGCAAACCAAACTATAGTACTTGTATCATTATTTTTACTCCATAACTTTTTCATAAACTAATTGAATTTCAAATTAACTCTAATAATGGTTGATTAGACATGAAAGTACAATATTTACAAAAGTCATTATTATTATTATGGAGTATACGTACCTTTTATTTTATTAAATAATAATAATGGTATGATATATGGTCGTTAATTCATGAAGCTATTTGATCTCAAAATTTAAGTTATATGATCAAAATTAATATTGTTGATATTTGTCAACTTAAAATACCCAACACGTGACATTTTATAATTAGTTAACAATATATTATAATACTTATTGAATTCAAATATGTAAGACTCGAAATTAGATTACATAATTAGTAATATGTCACATATTTGTGGTTTTGGACACCAGTAATACTCCTTAACAATTCTCAAATGCATGTACGATGACAATCTTATTAAATTTTTGAAATCATTTTATAAATATAATTTTAGGAGTCTTTGTTTGCCATGCAAAAATTCTAAATAATTAATTAAAAAAATTGCAAGAATTAATACATATATGAATGTCCTTGGCATGCAAAAATAAGAATGGTCCAAATCCCAATTCCCACTTCTGTACGTTTTTTTTTCTGAAGCATTATTGTAACATAAATATTTAATATGTTGAAAGGTGCTTGCCACCAAACTTAATAAAAACTAAAATCCCATTTTTTTCAAAAATAAATGATGGGGCATACTTAGGGAAGAGAAAGAGTTTCCATTTAATTAAGAGTCCTGCAATTCATCTATGAGGTCGACACCCTTCACAATCCAGGTGGGATTGTAGGATTGGTCGGCAACCTGTAGAGGTAGTCGAGCAGCAGTCTATGTAGACCTGTCGACTAATCCCGCAGCCCTATATGAATTAGGGGTGTGCACGGTTTGGTTTGAGCGGTTTGAACTCTTTTTAATATACCATGCCACAAGTGTGGTGTAGTAGCTAGAACACACCGTGCAGTGTGATTTTGTTGCACCAAACTATTTTTTGCGGTGTGGTTTGGGTGGTTTTCCACGGTGTGAGTGTTAAAAAATGTGTGAGATAGAGATGGTGATAGGTAGGAGGCGCAAATGAGATGAGAGAGGAAGAAGTTGTTGTTGTATATGGTGTGTTAGAGAATAAGGTTATACCCTAATTTAAGTAGGCTCCTAGTTTCATATTGGGTTACTAAAAATGGTATATATGTAAAATTTAATTTTTTTAACATATTTGTAAGTATACGGTACAGTGTGGTGCAAACCAAAATTTCACACTGCCAAACTGCGCACCGCGCCACACCGCGCGGTTTAGCTAAGATACAAACCATACAGAACCATTCCACTTTTGACACTGTGGTTTGCGGTGTAATATGGTACGGTGCGATCGATCGCTGCGATTTGCCGGGTTTAGATGCTCACCCCTAATATGAATATCGTGAGGCTGCTTCAATCAGGATAAGTACCATTTTTATTTAATTAATTTCCAAATTTCCTAATGCGTACACCTTTTTATTTTATTTTATTAATTAGCATCATTTATTTGTATTTTTAGGACAGGGGGAAGTCTTAAAATTTCCCTTTAAATGCAAGCAAGTAATCATCTGCCTTAGTTAAACTCGTCTATTTATAATTATTAATTCACTTTTAATAGTCTCAACCATACATACCCAAAGGTTGGCTCATATGATATGATATGAATGAAAAAGAAGAAGTGAATAATGTTATACACATTATGTATAAACAGCTTTTACAGCTCAGCAAGCAAGATAGTCGTGGATGAACCATTTGGTGTTCACGTTTCTTGAAGTCGACATCCTATATTGTATATTTATTTCATAAAAAAAATAAAAAAATAAAGTATTATTTAGACATATTGATTGGACATAATGAAAATATAGACACAATAATCAATCAACTCCAAAGTGTCCATTCCAAATTCTAGCATAGGTTTTGTCAAAGAATATTGTTAGAACATAGATGTCCAACCTATAGAAGTTGTTGAGTTTCGAATGAAAATTTGAATTTAGATCTATATTGTGATTCATATATCTAAAAAGTGCTATCTTATATTAACATTACTAAATAATGTCATTATTTATGTTATTTTCAAATATATTTCTTTTAGCCTCTATCTCTCTTCTATTTCTCTTCTCCTTCTCTCCTTCCTAGTTTACTCTGTGACTCTCTTTGGAGAGTCATAACAGATACCATCATACTATCATCATTATCAATTTTTTTTTACAAAAATATCCATAACTTTGGCATTCTCCTCCGTTTTTTTTTCTCTTTTTTATCTTATCTCTTAAATTATTCATGAAGACTAAAATAAAATATCTCATGATAGTTTTTTATTATTTAAAACTAAAACTCACTAAAAGTTCAATTAAGACATTAATTTATGCATTTTGAATAGATCTAGGCATGATTTTTTTTTTTTGCAATTTTTTTCGCGATTTTTTTAGATCTCAAATGTAAAAATTTGCAGAAAACTCGATGTACCTCGATGCCCAGCTCGATGGGTCCTTAAAAATCATGATTTTCATGAAAAAAAATGATATGCCTCGATGAATTTCGATGTCACCTCGATGAAACTCGAAACAATTTATAGAAAGTACATAACTTTTCATTTGAGTGTCCGTTTGAGATGTGTTATCCAAAAAATTAGCATTGATGACGTGGCAAGTGATCCCTGGACACGTGGCTGACACCTGGAAACGTTCTGTTAGAGTATCGACCAGAAGACACATTAGAAGCAGTGCGGACCAGTCTTACCTGCGACCAGTCTGGTCGATAGTTCCGCATACAAAACAACATTTATGAGAAGATCTTTGTGAATCCCGAATTTATCTCACACAATCTCCTGGATATCCGATTATTCAGGAGATAATATCTGTAACAATCTTTTGTAATCCCCCTTGAGCCTATAAATAGCAAAAGATAGCTCAAGGAAGGGACTTTTGGTTTTTGAATTATTCGAGACTATATTAATTCTCTTAGTGATATTGTATTGTTCTTCAGAGGTTAGTGAAACTCATTGAACCCTTGTTCTTTGATCACCCCTTTGATTTTATATCAATAATAGTCTAAGTGGACGTAGGTTATTACCAAACCTTGGGGCCGAACCACTATTAAAATATTGTGTTGAATTCATTTTTGTCATTATGTTCTTCTCATCATATTCATTCATATCAAGCATATTCAGACTCCGTGTCAGTTGGCCAAATCGTGGGTCAACATTCTGGTGCTTTCATTGAGAGCTTGACATATCATTGCTGAGAAAAACCGATGGCGAAAGCTACAAAGAAAACTGGACAGGCGGCCGCCGCTGCACCATCAAACCTGCCACCTCCTCCTGCAAGCGTGGCGGAGGATGAGCCACATCTGGACTTTGAGGAGGAAGAGATGGATGATGCAACGCTGAAGAGTACCCTGGGCGCGTTGCAAGAAGAGCTGGCTAATCTGAGAGTCAGTCAGGAGACTGCTGCCGGAGTTGTGGCACGACAGCAGCAGGAGATTGAACGGCAGCGGGCGGAGCTAAGCGAAAGGCAGGCGGAGATGGACCGCCGCTAGAACGAATCCATGGCAGCTCTCGAGGAGGCCTTGCAACTGGCAAGGAATCGGCTCGCACCTGCTTCGCAACCTGACCAACCTGGTGATGGACCACCCCAGAGGGGTCCTAATCCAAGCCCACCGATCCAGCCTTCGAGTCCGCAAAGGCCCGAGCAGCCTCAAGCGCCCCATGACGACGCCCCGCTAGACCCTGAGGTGCAGCCACCATCCCAAGCTGCTCGGGGTAATCCCCCGCAACAGAGGAAGAATAGGGCCGAGCATCAGCCTCACAGTCCTAGACGCCGTAGGGATGATGGGCCAAACCTACCGAACAGAGGACAGTATCCCCCTGGTAACAAGAGGGATTCAGAGTTAGGCTCTGCGGTCCGGAGTTCCCCACGGCACGATGATGCACGGGGACACCACGACCAGCGCAGGCCACCCTCTAACGCTCGGGACGGTTAAGCCAGGAATGGACATCGAGGGAATAGTCGATCCCACCATAGCCAGTCGAGGTTCAGGGATGGCCATGGATATAATGAGGCTGACTCAGGCAAAGGGAACGTTGGCCGAAGGAATGAAGAAAGAGGTAAAGGCAAGAGCCAGGTACCTCAAGATGTCCAACCCAATAGATGGGATGCCGGGGGGCAGCCCAGACAAAATAATGTCTTTAACCGGCTCGGGGGTAGCGAGCAGCGGAGAAGAGACGAGGATTTGTGTGACGTACTTAACGATCGTCGCGAGCGACATGGCGAGAACGTCCCCCCGGCAACAGAGGCCACAGCGATTCCTGCCGCTGTACAGGCCCAGATAGACGCCCTCAACCAGGCAGTGCAACAGCTGGTCGGGGGAAGGACATCCTACATTGACCACGATAGGAGGAAAGGCACTCCTTTCGTACAGAGAATAGCTAATGCCAAAACCCCAAGCAAGTTCAAAATGCCTACACTCCCAAACTTTGACGGGTATGGAGACCCAGTCTCTCATGTCAACAAGTTTGAAATTCAAATGGACATTCAGAAAGTGTCCGAAGACGCTCGGTGCAGGATCTTCCCTGCAACACTTTCTGAAGTTGCGCAGGAATGGTTCTTCAAGCTCCCTCCCGCAAGCATAGTTTCCTGGGAAATGTTCGTAAGGGAGTTCTACAGACAGTTCTATGCAGGTCGTGTGCACCCAACCGAAGCAAACCAGCTAGTCGAAATTCGCCAGCAGGATGGGGAGTCAGTAAAGGATTACGTCCAGCGCTTTATGCGAGCGGAGACTGGAGAAAAAACGGTGGGAGACGAAGGCAAGATGATGGCCATTACCGCAGGGGTTAAACGTTGTTCTCCCCTCTGGAAAAGTCTCCGAAAAGAAGGGGTAAGAACTACCCAAGAATTTTTAGACCGAGCTGACCGATACATCAAGCTCGAAGAAGCCATTGCTGAAGATGGAAAGCCCTCAAACAGGGGTAAGAAGGTTGCCGAACCCGCCATAGCCGCCAATGGTTCCAAACCTAATGGCAACAGCAAAGGCAACGGGAACGGCAACGGCAATGGCAAGAATGGTGGAAAACGACCATATAACGAGCCTTCCACCTCCGACAACAAACGAGCCAAGGGTAATCATTATGAATCCCGGTTCACTAACTACACTACCCTCGTTGAGTCTCGGGGGGAGGTTTATCAGGCCACAAGCTCTAGTGTGCCTTACAAAAAACCTGGCCCCATTCGGAAGGATATTTCGAAGAGAGACACTACTAAGTTCTGTCGTTATCATAACGACTACGGACATGACACCAATGAATGCAACCAGTTGAAAGACGAAATCGAGTTCCTTATTAGACAAGGACACTTGAGAAGATACGTACGGGCCTCGGGAAATTCCCAACGAGAAGCTCCGGGTGGCAACGAGCAAGCATCCACGCGCCAACGCTCGCCACCCTTACAGCCTGCCCCCGTGGCTGGAACACTCTTAACCATCTATGGAGGCCCGCACCTCGCGGGAAATAGTGGGAAGGCCAGAGAATGATATGCTCGGACTCTGCACCACGACCAGGACATCGAGATGATGATTGTGGAGGACCGTGCACCAAAAAAGGCTCGGTCAGAGGAAGGGGAGATAACCTTCTCTGATGGCGACGCCCAACACGTCAGGTTCCCACATTCCGATCCTCTGGTCGTGGACATCCAGATGGCCAATATGATGGTGAAGAGGGTACTGGTCGATACAGGAAGTTCAGTGAATATCCTGTATAAATCAACACTGGAACGCATGAAATTATCCGTTAAGGACTTGGAGCCCTGCAATCAAACGATATACGGCTTCTCTGGAGAAGGACTCGCCCCAGCCGGATTGATCAGACTCCCAGTAACGATGGGTACAACGCCTGCAACAAGGACATTACTCGCCACTTTTGTAGTGGTCGATTGTCCTTCGGCGTACAACGCCATTATTGGAAGGCCCATACTGGTTGATCTACGGGCCGTCATCTCTATGTGGCACCTAGCCATGAAGTTCCCAACAGACGCGGGGGTAGGACGCGTTTTGGGAAACCAAAGGGAAGCCAGGGAGTGCTACAACGCCTCGATCACAAAGGCGAAGAGTGGAACGCCGAAGAGCACTACCTCGGATAGGTTGCAGATGGCAGTTGATACACAAGCCCAATCCGGTGATGAGGTCACCAAATAGGGTGTTGCCCAAAGTGAGGATGGAGATTTGGATCCTCGCTTTGGGGGTTTTGAAGAAAATGTTGGACCCGTCAAGGACCTGGAGGAGGTCCAACTCGACGAAAAAGACCCAACCAGAGTCGTAAAGGTTGGGAGAAACTTAGAGCTTACCACGAAAAGCGCACTGGTGGAATTTTTGCGAAAGAACCAGGAGTTTTTCGCCTGGTCCCATAAAGACATGGTTAGGATAGATCCTGCAGTAATCAGCCATGTCCTGAATATAGACAAGACCTTTCCACCTGTGCAACAAAAGAGAAGGCTGCTCGATAAAGATAGATCAAGAGCCCTAAAAGAAGAAGTTGAGAGACTAAAGGAGAATGGGTTCATCAGGGTGGCATTTTATCCATCGTGGGTCTCCAATCCAGTGCTGGTTCCCAAGCCTAACGGCAAATGGCGAACCTGCGTGGATTTTACAGACCTCAATAAAGCCTGCCCAAAAGACTGCTTCCCACTCCCAAGGATCGACCAGCTGGTCGATGCAACTGCAGGACACGAGATCCTCTCGTTCATGGATGCATATTCAGGCTACAACTAGATTAGCATGCATCCCCCAGACGAGGATCACACCAGCTTTCGGACCGATACGAGCTTATATTGTTACAAAGTAATGCCCTTCGGACTGAAAAACGCAGGTGCGACTTACCAACGGCTAGTCAACCACATGTTTAAGGAGCAAATCGGTGTAAAGTCTAAGAAGGCAGAAGGGCATGTGAGGGATTTACAAGAGTGCTTTAGTGTGCTAAACAAGTACCAAATGAAGTTAAATCCCCTCAAATGTTCCTTTGGAGTTGGATCAGGGAAGTTTTTAGGGTTTATTGTAAATTCAAGAGGAATCGAAGCCAACCCCGACAAGATAAAATCCCTGATCGACATGAAGTCGCCAGAAAAAATCAAAGATGTACAAAGTTTAACCGGAAGAATCGCAGCCCTAAGTAGATTCATTTCAAAATCCACAGACAAGTGTGTCCCTTTTTTCAATCTACTTAGGGAAAATAAGAAGTTTGAATGGACAGGAGACTGCGAGCAGGCATTCCAGGCCTTGAAAGCCCATATGGCACAGCCTCCTATACTATCAAAGCCGATTGAAGGAGAAACTTTGTTTATTTATCTGGCGATTACTGAAGTTGCTGCCAGCGCGGTGTTAGTGCGAGAGGAGGAAGGCGTACAAAAAGCAGTCTACTATGTCAGCAAGAGACTGATTGGGGCAGAATTAAGATATCCACCAATTGAGAGGTTAGCATATTGCTTGATCCTGGCATCTAGGAAGCTACGCCTCTACTTTCAGGCCCATCCTATAACAGTTCTAACTGACCAGCCCCTTCGGCAAGTCCTCCAAAAACCGGAAGCAGCTGGACGATTATTAAAGTGGGCAGTCGAACTGGGACAGTTCGATATAACTTATTCACCGTGAGCAGCAGTCAAAGGACAAGTCTTGGCCGACCATATTGCGGAGTTCACCGAACTCCCAGACAGCGAGCAGTGCGAACAGCCTGAAGCGCCCGAGCCTCAAGATAAAACTCCTTCGTGGAAGCTGTTCACGGATGGCTCATCCAACGAATCCCACGCTGGAGCGGGAGTGATATTGATAACGCCGGAAGGGCATCGATTTCACTGCGCCATCAGGTTCGACTTCACTGCATCAAATAATGAAGTGGAATACGAAGCACTCCTCCCTGGATTGAGAATGGCAAAGGATATGAGCATAAAGACGCTTGATATCTACAATGATTCACAGCTGGTGGTGAATTAGGTCCTGGGAGAATACCAAGCGCGAGGCTTGAAAATGGTGGCCTACTTAAATAAAACAAAAGACTTGCTAGCCCAGTTCACGAAGTACACCCTCCAGCAAATCCCGCGAGATCAGAATTCAAACGCAGATGCCTTAGCCAAACTCGCGAGCGCAAAGGATGCTGACACCTTGAACATCGTGCCAGTAGAAAGACTGAGTAAACCGAGCATACAAGCCACGGAATCCAGTATGGAGATTCGGATGGAGGATACATGGATGGCGCCTTTCTTGGAGTATCTGATGGATGGTACGCTGCCAACAGATAGGAACAAAGCTAGAACTCTACAAAGGCGAGCTGCTAGATACATACTGGTCGACGGTGTTGTTGGGTTTTATGCCCTTATAAAACCATGTCGGACATGTAGCACGATTTCATATTATCAATAAAAGTAGTAGAAATCATTTAGTTTGACAACCGTGTTGCTTGCTTGTTTTATTACATGATTATTGAAATAATACAAACATTTATAAAATCCTGAACATATGGATAGTTACAATTATAGTGACTAGGTCACAGTGGATTATAGTTGTAATTATATGTTCAAAAGAACGAGTCCTAAGATTAGATCAGTGCATTGGATTTTCACTGATTAGGCAATCTACGATATGATCTACTTACACATTCAGGGTGTGATGTCTTGTCCAAGGCATCGACCAAGTAGATAAGATCGGATGTATTTAGTTACATCGGACTAGGACCGATATTGATTATTGATTGATAAATAAGTATCGTTGTTATCAAATCTAATCAATGTCACAGCGTTGACCATATATTAAGCCGATCTTAATTCTGAGTGATAATATTCTGCTAATTATATTATTTAAATCTTTTGACTTGTTCGTTACCAGCTTACCCTACGGTCTAGCCCATACTTACATCTTGGAGATTTATTAGTGTAATTGAGTGGGAGTATTATTCATAGATACGAAATCTATAACTTCTGTATGAGAAGTGAAAAGATGATTTCCTTAATTGCTTTGTTCAAAAGGTTAAATGATTGAGATCTCATTTCTATGATTAAGTTCACAGAAATATCATTTATAAGGAACTTAGTGGGAGTTAAGGATAAAATACTGATGAGGGGTAAAACGGTAATTCGCACCCAGCTCGTTAGTAAGTCATCGATAGAGGATTGATTGATTGTAATGGTTATAACAATGGATAACGTATTTATGGTTTTGAAAATACGTTCTATGAATTCAAGAGTTCAATTCCGAGTCTATAGTGGAGTCACGAGGAATTAATAAGGTAGTGAAATTATTCGTAAATAAATTCACGGTAACTTGTTGGAGCTTGATTTCATGGATCCATGGTCCCCGCATCACCTTTGAGTAAATCATCTAGAATGTCTCAATTAATTGATTTAATTATCAATTAGGATTTTTAAAGTTGACTAGGTCAATTTTGGAAAATTTACAGAGATATGAGATTTAGAGAATAAAAGAGAATATTTGGGTAAATTTATTAATATTGATAAATTGGTATCAGTATAAATAAATAATATTAAATCAAGTTTCAAATTATAATTAGTTAATTTGAATAAGGATTTAATTAATTAATTATAAATAAATAAATAAATAAAAGGTTTTGAATTTAGGCCCAGTTGGGATTTAAGTTCAAAATAAAGAGATTGGGCCCAAGTCCATTTATGGCAGCCCAATGCTTTTATTTTTGTTTATTATTTTTAATTAATTTAAATTTAAATAAATCCCATTAAGTTACCTATATAAGGAATATGATATCTAGGGTTTTCATAAGCAAGCAAGTCAGTCTCAATTGATTTGGGTAAGTGAAAACCTAGACACTCTAATCCTTTCTTAGCCACAATCTCTTCTTCTTTTCTAGATCTCTATCTCATGTGTTGAGAGCCAGCCCACACTAGTTCTAGGTTGATCAAAGGCTTGGTGAGGAAGACTGTGTTGCTGATCTTGTTCAATCTCTTGATAATACTCTGCTACAGAATGGAATCAAGGGTTATAGAGATTGAAGGATGGAGTTGTTCCAGTTCCGCTGCGTAATGTAAGTTTTTACTTTACTTTGTATTTGTATCAATTTCATAGGAGCATGTTCTAGGAATTTGCATGTTTGTTTGATAATATGTAAATTGCATGAAAATAAATAAAGATCTTGCAATGAGTTTTTCCTACAGGTGTAATGTACCGAAGAGGATATTCCTTGCCATTACTTAGATGCGTTACACCAGAAAAATCTAAGGAACTCATGAGAGAGGTGCATGAAGGCTTCTGTGGAGATCACGCTGGGGGGCAGAGTTTGGCAAAAAAGATTCTAAGGCAAGGCTACTTCTGGCCAACTATGAACGAGGATTCGATGGAGTTTGTACGAAGGTGCGATAAATGTCAAAGGTTCTCCAAAATTCTACGAGCGGCTCCAAATGAATTGAAGCAGATGCAAAGTCTGTGGCCTTTTGCAGTATGGGGGATATATTTGATTGGATCCCTGCCTACAGGGAAAGGCGGAGTAAAGTACGCAGTCGTGGCGATCGATTACTTCACCAAATGGGCCGAAGCTGAACCTCTAGCTACCATCACGACCAAGAAAGTCCTTGACTTCGTTATCAAGAACATCGTCTGTCGATATGGTCTGTCCAGAAAGATAGTTTCAGACAACGGGACCCAATTTGACAGCGATTTATTCACTGATTTTTGCGAAAGACATGGAGTCATTAAAAGCTTTTCTTCAGTTGCACACCCTCAGGCGAATGGGCAGGTCGAAGCCGTGAATAAAACTCTTAAGGACACCTTGAAGAAAAGGCTCGAAGAAGCTAAGGGAGCGTGGCTAGAGCAATTGCCTGAAGTCCTCTGGTCGTATAGAACGTCTCACCAAACTGCGATAGGACATACCCCATTTTCCTTAGCCTATGGATATGAAGCAATGTTGCCTGTCGAGTTAGATCCCCCCTCACATCGACGTCTAACGTACGACCAGAATCAGAACAGCCAACTAATGATGGAATCCCTTGACTCGATTGACGAGATACGGGAGAAGGCCCAACTCCGAGTTGTTGCATACCAACAAAAAGTCGCCCGGTACTTTAACTCCAAAGTTAAAGAAAGAAAATTCAACATCGGAGACTTGGTGCTACAACGAGTTTTCTTAAATACCCGCGACCCTACTGCTGGAGTGCTTGGACCTAATTGGGAAGGACCTTACCAGATTGAAGAAGTTCTTCATCCAGGCACCTACAAACTTGCACGCTTAAATGGAGATCTCGTTCCACGTTATTGGAATGGAGAACACCTACGCAAGTACTATCAGTAAACAGTCCTTTATAAAGGACTGGCTTGTATTAATTTTTTCTTTTTACAAGTTTAGCAAAGAGGGTTAGCCACGCTGTATGGCTAATCCCTCGTATATGTAAGATTCTATTTCAGAATCACTCATAAAGACATGTTTAGTCCATTTTTAATACGAGATTATAAGGGACTGTGCGCAGCCAGTCATTCTTGCCAACCTTTGTGAATTTACATTTATAAGTATTTGTTCATTACGTGTGTTGTTTTGCTGTATTACAAGTATCATTTTTGCACACGAACAGGTCATGGTCAGGGCAAGTGACCAAGGACCTAAAGCTCCTCGATCACTTGGGGGGCATATAAGGCACATCGATAGCAAAGCGTACCATGAGGTATGTAAACACATGAACAAAATGAGTGAAAGCATGCTAAGGTACTTAGAGTATTTTTCAAAATTTATATTTTGTTAAATCATGCCAAAGTACTATGCTAAGTTCGGTCATACGGACAAGTGTTATAATAAATAAAAATATTATAGCATCATGCAATCTTTTACACCGCAAGCATCATTGCTTGGATGTAATTGTTCAAGTGAAAGAAAAAAGATTTACTGCCCGTGCAGCAAAGTTTAAAACAAAAATATTGTCTTTATATCACGACCCGTGGGTCGTGTGATCAAAAGGAAAGAAAAAAAAATAAATGAAAAAGTTCAAGAGGCATTTGGGGCCGGAGGGTCCTCACAGGCATCCTGGATAGCAGCATCCTCAGCAGCAACTTCTTCTTCTATGACAGCCAGGCTTGGGGAGTCAGGGATCCTCGCTCTTGCCTCCTCTTCGGCCAGTTAGGCAGCACAGCGAGCCAGCTCGGCAGTCCTTACATCTTCAGAAAGATAGCTGAAGTCGGCACCCTGATTGTGTTTCCAGAAGTTGTAGAAACACTGGAGCGTCGTCCTCTTGTACTTCTCCAGACTTTTGGAGTTGTCAAGTTCCAGCTGCTTTACTTTGCCTTCGAGAGTAGCAATGGCCTCGTCCTTGGACTTGTGCATCTCTTCCAACCTTTTGATTTCGCGAAGATGGGTTACGCTGGAATCTCGATACTGCTGCCTCGCGTTTATTGCAGCTTCCTTTGCAGCTTCAACCTCCGACAGCTTAGTCACTGCAGCATCCCTCTCTCGAGCCATTGCCTCCAACTCCTTGGCGTGCCTAGCCTCTGCAGCCGAAAGCTCCTCGGCTGCCTTCACCCGATGCCTCTCAATGGCCTTTGCCTTAGCCTGCTCGATGGAAGCCTGGGCACGGGTACGAGCAGTAATAGCAGACATCAAGGCCTGTAAATAAAACAAGAAGGAGTTAGAACCTATCGCGAAGACTAAAAGACTAAGGCTTGAGAAACAAAGAAGTACTTACGCTGGATATTTCATTCAGGGCCCTGTTCAGGATCAGGTCGACCGACATGTTTTCAGCCTCAACCATTGCATCCTTGACATGGTCGCTTTTACCGATGCGTTCAAGGCGATCCCTGGCTGATCGCAGAGTGCGGCTCAAGATTTTGGCCCCGAGAGCTTCTTCCCGAGTAATCTGCTCTCTGGTGGGCGCAGCAGGAGGTTTTGGCGTGGCAGAAGGAGTCTGTTTTTCTGTAGGAGCTGGAGGATGGGCAGGAGTTTGCTCAGTTGGCGCGTCCTGGGGAGGGTCTTCTGTTCGACCCTTCTTGGCTGGAGGACCTCGGCTGGATTCACCAGTTCTCCTCTTAGACCTCCGCTGAAGTTGGGGAACTTCCTCTTCCTCCTCAACCTGATACATGTCAAAGATGTTGGGAGTGGCCATGTCTGCATGCAAGAAAACACAAGCAAATGATAACACAAGAGGCAGATGAAAATTCTTTATACAACAGAAAAGAGGTAACAAAGTGAATACCCGAGCTACAACTACTGGTTGCTATACTATTGACTCTATTAGTCATACATTCACTATCTGGCATGAAGAAGTCTGGCCCTAATTTTGGAGTATATGTAAAGTTTCCTTCCCCGTCAAACAAGTGACAGGGAATTGGCAAACTATTCAAAAGTAAAATAGTGTTACCGTTCTCATCAGAAGACTCCCCCAAGTCCACAACTGGCTCTTTGGCCTTTTGTTTCCCCTTGCCTTGGGGAGCAGAAGGCCTTTCTGCGGAAGGATTGCCCGTGGGCTCCCTGATAGTAACCCCCGTTGGCCTCCTCTCAGGAGGAGACGCAGGAGGTTGCTGCTCAGGAACCCCCTCGGCAGTGGCTTCGTCCACCACGGACCCTCTAGTTTCATGGCGAGGAGCCAGGAGGCCAGACCGCCTCAGGTTTTCATCAGTAACCAGGATCTTGACACTTTTTGCTGCATCAGTCATCCTGGCCAAGGTATTGGACCTCAACACCATGTCTGGTGTTGGAGTCGGATGTAACCATGGGCCTGAAAGACAGATTTCAGTTTGAGAAAAATGAAAGAGAGCAACCTGATGAAAAGTATCGACCAGTCGAAGACAAGCTCTTACCTCCTCGAACGAAGGCCAAGTTGTTGCTGGTTATGTCCGGGGTAAGGAAGTACTCCTTATTATACTGCCCCACATTCGAGATATGCGTAGTGTCACTCAGGAATGTTCTGTTGGTCTCCTGGTGACAGGAGTGGAAGAAACCCGTTCCGTGCTGTTGCGGATTAGATTTGAGGTCAAAAAGATAGTTGACCTCATGAGGCGTAGGCTCTGGCCATTTCTTAAGTTTATACAGGATATAGAGTGCGGCCAACATTCTATATCCGTTTGGAGTGATTTGGAAGGGGTCGACACCGAAATAATTGGCCACCCCCTCAAAAAAAGGATGAAGAGGGAGATAAGCTCCCGCCTCAATGTGATACCGGGACCAGGCGCTGTTTGCACCTCCGGGGAGGTTAGCCCTCTGGTCTGCGGCAGGACGTATAATGGAAACCCCTGTGAGAGGGAATTTCCTGAAGTAATTAGCAACCATCCGCATGGTCATTGAGCTGGCCGGGGAAGTGTACCACTCGACATCAGGAAAATTCTGATGTCGAGGGCAGGCCCTAGTTTGGATATTAGGGTCAGGGATAGGATTTTCTCGACCACTGGTCGAGGGAGCTCGAGCCTGCAGATGAGGCTGGGCAGGATGGTTCGGACTGTTTTCAGGTTCGGGTCTTTTCTTGCCTACTGATTTTGAACGGGCCATTTGAGGAGAAGGACGGGGTCTAGTAGAGGATCGCGAGAAAGGAATCTCGTGGACACGGTCGGACGGTTGTTCTTCACCCTCGAGCAGCTGGGCGAGAAGGTCGTCGTCAATAGGCCACTCACCTCCCCACAAATCTGGCATCAATGTCTGCAAACAGAAGAATGGGGAGGTGAGGATAGAGAATTTTCAAAAGCTTTTTAGAATAACGCTGGTCGAGTATAAAAAGCCAAGCTTTTATACAACAACATTCTAACAAGAAGCTAAAGTTTTCCATACGAACAGTTTGAAAGATGGATTAAAGGGTGAAAGCAAAAAGTTTTTCAACTCCCCTTAGGGCGGGAAAAACCTATTTTCCAACTAGCCTAAAGATCGAATTTTTACTTCGATCTTACGTCCTAAACATATGATCCTGACTAATCAAACTAACTCGTAACTCTTTTTACCTACAAAACATCCTATTCACAAGCATCTCAAACTAGAAACAGATAATCTCAAACGGTCTACATACAGAAACATGCGCCACGAAAATATGAAGCATGGGAATTCGAAAACTTACCAAGAAAATGATCGTGGAGATGGAAGAAAGGTCTTCGGAGATCAAGGAACTCTCGGTCTGAGTCTTGGAAGTGCAGGAGAACGGTCTCCGGAGAAGTTTAAAACTCTGGTTTTTAGGGTTTCTTGCAAAGACAGTGGCGTGCGTAAAAAGAAAAGGAAGACTCCGAAGATCTTATATAAGTTTGTCTCTGGCATTAAAAAGTATAATCATTAGTTTCCCTTTTTCAAAGTATGGGGAAGCAGGATGGCCGTCGAAATCATTTATGGGGAACCGAAAGGACGTGATTAGACAGAAGTGGGTTACTTTTTCCAAGAACACACGAAGGGTTCTGACACGTAAGACGAGGTTACCGAAGAGTCGTTCGTCCAAAAGTTTATTTTACTGCTCGTGATAAATAAACTTGGGGGGCAAATGTTATCCAAAAAATTAGCATTGATGACGTGGCAAGTGATCCCTGGACACGTGGCTGACACCTGGAAACGTTCTGTTAGAGTATCGACCAGAAGACACATTAGAAGCAGTGCGGACCAGTCTTACCTGCAACCAGTCTGGTCGATAGTTCCACATACAAAGCAACATTTATGAGAAGATCTTTGTGAATCCCGAATTTATCTCACACAATCTCCTGGATATCCGATTATTCAGGAGAGAATATCTGTAACAATCTTTTGTAATCCCCCTTGAGCCTATAAATAGCAAAAGATAGCTCAAGGAAGGGACTTTTGGCTTTTGAATCATTAGAGACTATAGTAATTCTCCTAGCAATATTGTATTGTTCTTCAGAGGTTAGTGAAACTCATTGAACCATTATTCTTTGATCACTCCTTTGATCCTTAGATCAATATCAGTTTAAGTGGACGTAGGTCATTACCAGATCTTGGGGCCGAACCACTATAAAATACTGTGTCTTATTTACTTTTTTCATTACGTTTTTCTCTACGCATTCATTCATATCAAGCATATTCTGACTCCCTGTCAGTTGGCCAAATCGTGGGTCAACATCCTTAAAGAATTTCTTTAAGGACACGCGGTGCGAGCCCTAAAAACTGATGTGTGTCCTAAAAGTTTGAATTTTTTTTAACAAAAGTTTCTGGACTTTTTAGGACACTCATTGAGTCCTTAAAGAATTCCTTTTAGGACATGCGGTGCGAGGCCTAAAAACGGATGTGTGTCCTAAAAGTTTGAATTTTTTTAACAAAAGTTCTTGGACTTTTTAGGATACTCATTGAGAGTCCTTAAATAATTTCTTTTAGGACACGCAATGCGTGCCCTAAAAACTTATGTGTATCATAAAATTTTGAATAATTTGTTTAACTAAAGTTTCATTATATATTAAATCACAAAAGGAAAAAAAACAACAACAACCCATTCTTTCTCTCTCTCTCTCTCTAACGCAAGCCCGCTACCCAGCCACGAACGACGGCTCTCCGGCCAACCGCCGCCTACACGTGCTGGCCTACCATCTTCCCCAGCCCCGTGAGCCCTTAGCCTCACGTGCCCCCTAGCCCTCTCGACGGAGCCTCCAAAGTTCGGCGACCATGTGGGTTTCCAAAACGTTTTGGGCATTTTCTGACCACCTCGAACCACCCCGAGCCAAATGACCACCACCACTGTATTTCTTGTGTTTAGGGATTCAAAACCCACTAAAGGATCGGACCGAACCACCACCGTGGGGTGGTGGCGCCGCCGTCATCGTCGAAGCTCCGGCGGGAGCTTTGGCTACCAATTAATTATTTTAAAATTATTAATAAAAATTTTCAGGACTCGCAATGTGAGTCCTAAAAAACCTCACTTTTTAAGGCTCTCAAATAGAAAAGTTTTTTAGGGCTCGCAAAAGCATTTTTTGTAGTAGTGGTACATACACATTTGGGAAGTTTGAAGCTTGAAAACATCCCAAAGTTCAAAATAATATCCTCATTTTTTCGAAGTTGGGTATGTTATTAACCTTTAAACTTCTCAAATGTGTGTGTACACATCTCAAACGTGTAGATCATAGAAAATACCCAAATTCAAAAAAAAAAAAATCACCTTGTTGACCCACGATTTGGCCAATACAATATCACTAGGAGAATTACTATAGTCTCGAATAATTCAAAAGCCAAAAGTCCCTTCCTTGAGCTATCTTTTGCTATTTATAGGCTCAAGGGGGATTACAAAAGATTGTTACAGATATTCTCTTATGAATAATCGGATATCCAGGAGATTGTGTGAGATAAATTCGGGATTCACAAAGATCTTCTCATAAATGTTGTTTTGTATGCGGAACTATCGACCAGACTGGTCGCAGGTAAGACTGGTCCGCACTGCTTCTAATGTGTCTTCTGGTCGATACTCTAACAGAATGTTTCCAGGTGTCAGCCACGTGTCCAGGGATCACTTGCCACATCATCAATGCTTATTTTTTGGATAACATTTGCCCCCCCCCCAAGTTTATTTATCACGAGCAGTAAAATAAACTTTTGGACGAACGACTCTTCGGTAACCCCGTCTTACGTGTCAGAACCCTTCGTGTGTTCTTGGAAAAAGTAACCCACTTCTGTCTAATCACGTCCTTTCGGTTCCCCAGAAATGATTTCGACGGCCATCCCGCTTCCCCATACTTTGAAAAAGGGAAACTAATGATTACACTTTTTAATGCCAGAGACAAACTTATATAAGACCTTCGAAGTCTTCCTTTTCTTTTTACGCACGCCACTGTCTTTGCAAGAAACCTTAAAAACCAGAGTTTTAAACTTCTCCGGAGACCGTTCTCCTGCACTTCCAAGACTCAGACCGAGAGTTCCTTGATCTCCGAAGACCTTTCTTCCATCTCCACGATCGTTTTCTTGGTAAGTTTTCGAATTCCCAGGCTTCAGATTTTCGTGGCGCATGTTTCTGTATGTAGACCGTTTGAGATTATCTGTTTCTGGTTTGAGATGCTTGTGAATAGGATGTTGTGTAGGCAAAAAGAGTTACGAGTTAGTTTGATTAGTCAGGATCATATGTTTAGGACGTAAGATCGAAGTAAAAATTCGATCTTTAAGCTAGTCAAAAAATAGGTTTTTCCCGCCCTAAGGGGAGTTGAAAAAGCTTTCTTGAAAAACTTTTTGCTTTCACCCTTTAATTCGTCTTTCAAACTGTTCGTATGGAACACTCTAGCTTCTTGTTAGAATGCTGTTGTATAAAAGCTTGGCTTTTTATACTCGTCCAGCGTTATTCTAAAAAGCTTTTGAAAATTCTCTATCCTCACCTCCCCATTCTTCTGTTTGCAGACATTGATGCCAGATTTGTGGGGAGGTGAGCGGACCATTGACGACGACCTTCTCGCCCAGCTGCTCGAGGGTGAAGAACAACCGGCCGACCGGGTTCACGAGATTCCCTTCTCACGGTCCTCTACTAGACCCCGTCCTTCTCCTCAAATGGCCCGTTCAAAATCAGTAGGCAAGAAAAGACCTGAACCTGAAAACAGTCCGAACCATCCTACCCAGCCTGATCTGCAGGCTAGAGCTCCCTCGACCAGTGGTCGAGAAAATCCTATCTCTAACCCTAATATCCAAACTAGGGCCCGCCCCTGACATCAGAATCTGCCTGATGTCGAGTGTTACACTTCCTCGGCCAGCTCAGTGACCATGCGGATGGTTGCTAATTACTTCAGGTAATACCCTCTCACAGGGGTTTCCATTATACGTCCTGCCGCAGACCAGAGAGCTAACCTCCCTAGAGGCATAAACAGCGCCTAGTCCTGGTATCACATTGAGGCGGGAGCTTACCTCCCTCTTCATCCTTTTATGAGGGGGTGGCCAATTATTTCGGTGTCGCCCCCTTCCAAATAACTCCAAACGGATATAGAATGCTGGCCGCACTCTATATCCTGTATAAACTTAAGAAATGGCCAGAACCTTCGCCTCATGAGGTCAACTATCTTTTTGACCTTAAATCTAACCCGCAACAACACGGAACGGGTTTCTTCCACTTCTGTCACCAGGAGACCAACCGGACGTTCCTGAGTGACACCACGCACATCTCGAACGTGGGACAGTACAGTAAGGAGTACTTCCTTACACCGAACATAACCAGCAATAACTTAGCCTTCGCTCGAGGAGGTAAGTGCTTGTACTTGACTGGTCGATACTTTTAATCAAGTTTTTCTCTTTCATTTTTCTCAGACTGAAATCTGTCTTTCAGGCCCATGGTTACGTCCGAACCCAACACCAGACATGGTGTTGAGGTCCAATACCTTGGCCAGGATGACTGACGCAGCAAAAAGTGTCAAGATCCTGGTTACTGATGAAAACCTGAGGCGGTCTGGCCTCCTGGCTCCTCGCCATGAAACAAGAGGGTCCATGGTAGATGATGCCACTGCCGAGGGGGTTCCCGAGCAGCAACCTCCTGCGTCCCCTCCTCGGAGGAGGCCAACGGGGGTTACTATCAGGGAGCCCACGGGCAATCCTTCCGCAGAAAGGCCTTCTGCTCCCTAAGGCAAGGGGAAACAAAAGGCCAAAGAGCCAGTTGTGGACTTGGGGGAGTCTTCTGATGAGAATGGTAACACTATTTTACTTTTGAATAGTTTGCCAATTCCCTGTCACTTGTTTGACGGGGAAGGCAACTTTACATATACTCCAAAATTAGGGCCAGACTTCTTCATGCCAGATAGTGAATGTATAACTAATAGAGTCAATAGTATAGCGACCAGTAGTTGTAGCTCGGGTATTCACTTTGTTACCTCTTTTCTGTTGTATAAAGAATTTTCATCTGCCTTTTGTCTTATCATTTGCTTGTGTTTTCTTGCATGCAGACATGGCCACTCCCAACATCTTTGACATGTACCAGGCCGAGGAGGAAGAGGAAGTTCCTCAACTCCGGCGGAAGCCATCAAGGAAGCACACCGGCGAGACCAGCCAGGGGCCCACCAAAAAGAGTCGAACCGAAGATCCTCCAAAGGACGCATCCACTGGGCAAACTTCCGCTCATCCCCCGACTCCTACAGAAAACAGACTCCTTCTGCCACGCCAAAACCTCCTGCTGCGCCCACTAGAGAGCAGATTACTCGGGAAGAAGCTCTCGGGGCCAAAATCTTGAGCCGCACTCTGCGATCAGCCAAGGATCGCCTTGAACGCATCGGTAAAAATGACCGTGTCAAGGATGCAATGGTTGAGGCTGAAAACATGTCGGTCGACCTGATCCTGAACAGGGCCCTAAATGAAATTTCCAGCGTAAGTACTTATTTGTTTCTCAAGCCTTTGTCTTTTATTCTTCGCGACAGATCCTAACTTTTTCCTTTATTCACAGGCCTTGCTGTCTGCTACCACTGCTCACACCCGTGCCCAAGCCTCTATCGACTAGGCTCGGGCAAAGGCTATTGAGAGGTATCGGGTGAAGGCAGCCGAGGAGCTTTCGGCTGCAGAGGCTAGGCACGCCAAGGAGTTGGAGGCAATGGCTCGAGAGAGGGACGTTGCAGTGACTAAGCTGTCGGAGGTTGAAGCTGCAAAGGAAGCTGCAATAAATTCGAGGCAGTAGTATCGAGATTCCCGCGTGACCCATCTTCGCGAAATCAAAAGGTTGGAAGAGATGCACAAGTCCAAGGACGAGGCCATTGCTACTCTCAAAGGCAAAGTCAAGCAGTTGGAACTTGACAACTCCAAAAATCTGGAGAGGTACAAGAGGACGACGCTCCGATGTTTCTACAACTTCTAGAAACACAATCAGGGTGCCGACTTTAGCTATCTTTTTGAAGACATTAGGACTGCCGAGCTGGGGCGCTGTGCTGCCGAACTGGCTGAAGAGGAGGCAAGAGCGAGGATCCCTGACTCCCCAAGCCTGGCTGTCGTAGAAGAAGAAGTTGCTGCTGAGGATGCTGCTATCCAGGATGCCTGTGAGGACCCTCCGGCCCCAAATGCCTCTTGAACTCTTTCATTTATTTTTTCTTTCCTTTTGGCTACACGACTCACGGGTCGTGATGTAAAGACAATATTTTTGTTTTAAACTTTGCTGCACGGACAATAAATCTTTTTTTCTTTTACTTGAACAATTACATCCAAGCAGTGATGCTTGTGGTGTAAAAGATTGCATGATGCTATAATATTTTCATTTATTATAACACTTGTCCGTATGACCGAACTTAGCATAGTACTTTTGCATGATTTAACAAAATATAAATTTTGAAAAATACTCTAAGTACCCTAGCATGCTTTCACTTATTTTGTTCATGTGTTTACATACCTCATGGTACGCTTTGCTATCGATGTGCCTTATATGCCCCCCAAGTGATCGAGGAGCTTTAGGTCCTTGGTCACTTGCCATGACCATGACCTGTTCGAACATTCCTGTTCGTGTGCAAAAATGATACTTGTAATACAGCAAAACAACACACGTAATGAACAAATACTTGTAAATGTAAATTCACAAAGGTTGGCAAGAATGACTGGCTGCGCACAGTCCCTTATAATCTCGTATTAAAAATGGACTAAACATGTCTTTACGAGTGATTCTGAAATAGAATCTTACATATACGAGCGATTAGCCATACAACGTGGCTAACCCTCTTTGCTAAACTTGTAAAAAAGAGAAAATTATTACAAGCCAGCCCTTTAAGAAGGATTGTTCACTGATAATACTTGCGCAGGTGTTCTCCATTCCAATAACGTGGAACGAGATCTCTGTTTAAGCGTGCAAGTTTGTAGGTGCCTGGATGAAGGACTTCTTCAATCTGGTAAGGTCCTTCCCAATTAGGTCCGAGCACTCCAGCAGTAGGGTCGCGGGTATTTAAGAAAACTCATCGTAGCACCAAATCTCCGACGTTGAATTTTCTTTCTTTAACTTTGGAGTTAAAGTACCGAGCGACTTTTTGTTGGTATGCAGCAGCTCGGAGTTAGGCCTTCTCCCGTATCTCGTCAATCGAGTCTAGGGATTCCATCATTAGTTGGCTGTTCTGATCCTGGTCGTATGTTAGACGTCGATGTGAGGGGAGATCTAACTCGACAGGCAACATTGCCTCATATCCATAGGCTAAGGAAAATGGGGTATGTCCTGTCGCAGTTCGGTGAGACGTTCTATACGACCAGAGGACTTCAGGCAATTGCTCTGGCCACGCTCCCTTAGCTTCTTCGAGCATTTTCTTCAAGTTTTCCTTAAGAGTTTTATACACGGCTTCGACCTGCCCATTCGCCTGAGGGTGTGCAACTGAAGAAAAGCTTTTAATGACTCCATGTCTATCGCAGAAATCGGTGAATAAATCGCTGTCAAATTGGGTCCCGTTGTCTGAAACTATCTTTCTGGGCAGACCATATCGACAGACGATGTTTTCTTGGTCGTGATGGTAGCTAGCGGTTCAGCTTCGGCCCATTTGGTGAAGTAATCGACCGCTACAACTGCGTTCTTTACTCCGCCTTTCCCTGTAGGCAGGGATCCAATCAAATCTATCCCCCATACTGCAAAAGGCCCCGGACTTTGCATCTACTTCAATTCGTTTGGAGCCGCTCGTGGAATCTTCGAGAACCTTTGACACTTATCGCACCTTCGTACAAACTCCATCGAATCCTCGTTCATAGTTGGCCAGAAGTAGCCTTGCCGTAGAATCTTTTTTGCCAAACTCTGCCCCCCAGCGTGATCCCCACAGAAGCCTTCATGCACCTCTCTCATGAGTTCCTTAGCTTTTTCTGGTGTAACGCATCTGAGTAATGGCAAGGAATATCCTCTTCGGTACATTACACCATCGACCAGTATGTATCTAGCAGCTCGCCTTGGTAGAGTTCTAGCTTTGTTCCTTTCTGTTGGCAGCGTACCATTCATCAGATACTCCAAGAAAGGCGCCATCCACGTATCCTCCATCCGAATCTCCATACTGGATTCCGTGGCTTGTATGCTCGGCTTACTCAGTCTTTCTACTGGCACGATGTTCAAGGTATCAACATCCTTTGCGCTCGCGAGTTTGGCTAAGGCATCTGCGTTTGAATTCTGATCTCGCGGGATTTGCTGGAGGGTGTACTTCGTGAACTGGGCTAGCAAGTCTTTTGTTTTATTTAAGTAGGCCACAATTTTCAAGCCTCGCGCTTGGTATTCTCCCAGGACCTGATTCACCACCAGCTGTGAATCATTGTAGATATCAAGCGTCTTTATGCTCATATCCTTTGCCATTCTCAATCCAGCGAGGAGTGCTTCGTATTCCGCTTCATTATTTGATGCAGTGAAGTCGAACCTGCTGGCGCAGTGAAATCGATGCCCTTCTGGCGATATCAATATCACTCCCGCTCCAGCGTGGGATTCGTTGGATGAGCCATCCGTGAATAACTTCCATGAAGGAGTTTCATCTTGAGGCTCGGGCGCTTCAGGCTGTTCGCACTGCTCGTTGTCTGGGAGTTCGGTGAATTCTGCAATAAGGTCGGCCAAGACTTGTCCCTTGACTGCTGCTCGCGATGAATAAGTTATATCGAACTGTCCCAGTTCGACTGCCCACTTTAATAATCGTTCAGCCGCTTCCGGTTTTTGGAGGACTTGCCGAAGGGGTTGGTCAGTTAGAACTGTAATAGGATGGGCTTGAAAGTAGGGGCGTAGCTTGTAGGAAAAGCTTATACAGGATCTTTATTTATTTTCATGTATATCTAATATTAAACAAATTAATACAAGATAGCCTAAAACATGTTTCTAAAATTGAATTCAAGGAGAAACAAATAATATAATACTTACAGTATACGCAGCGGAATTAAGAGTCATTCCTTCAGTTTCTCTAACTCTTGTATCCTCTCTGTCGCAGAGTATTATCAAGAAACTGAACCGATCTTCTATTTTCTTCACGATCTTCCAATTTATCCTTAGAACCACCTAGACTAGTGTGGGCAATTCTCAACACATGAGATAGATATAGAGAGAAGAAGAGAAAATAACAAAGTGGCTTAGAAAAGGACTTGTGTTTAGAGAGAATATAAAACTATCAGAAAATCTGACTTGTGACTTATCTGTCGTCTCTGAAATCTTCTCTCTAAGCACTCCTTTTATAGACTCAATTAGGCCATTTAATTTAATTAAGAAATCAATAAAATAACAGCCATTTTGAAGCCCTAGGTCGAAATTATCATGGGCTATAGGCCCGTGAAATTTCCCATTTGATTATAAGCCCATTGGACTTAAAATCAAGGGCTGTATTATTTTCTATTGATTTAATTAATTAAATAATTATTTAAATCCTTTATCAAATTAATTATTTATAATTTGAACCTTGATTTAAATTTATTTATTAATTTAGATACCAATTTATCTTAATTAATAAATCTGCCATAATTTCTCTTTTCTTCTCAAAATTACACAACTCTGTGAAACTATCCAAAATTGACCTGGTCAACTTTGATAATTCTAATTGATAATTAAATCAATTAATTGAGACTATCTAGATGATTTTATCCAAGGTACAATGGGGACCATGGGCCTATGAAATCAAGCTCCAATAAGTTATCATAAATCTAACAAATAAATTTACTAACTTATTAATTCCTCGTGACTCCACTATAGACTTGGAATTGCACTCTTGAATTCATAGAACACTCTATAAAAAATATAGATACGCTATTAATTATCCATTGTTACAACCATAATTGTCACTCAATCCTCTATAGACGGTCTACAATGAGATAGGACTAAAATACCGTTTTACCCCTCATTGTATTTTATCCTTAAAACACTTAGTTCCTTGTAAATGATATTTCAGTAAACTAATTTAATTACTGAAATGAGATCTTTATCATTTAACACCTTGAACCAAACTAAAAGGAAACCATCGTTTCACTTCTTCATCAGAAGCTATAGATGTTCATATCTATGATTAACACTCCCACTCAATTATACTACCGAGTTCCCAAGATGTAAGTATGGGCTAGTCCGTAGGGTAAGCTGGTAACGAACAAGTCAAAGAACTCAAATAATACAATCAGTTAGAATACTAACCACTCAGAATTGAGATTGAATTGACCTATGGTCAACTATATGATATGACTAGAATAGATAATAACGACATGTTTACTTGTCTTATCAACTGTCAATATCGGTCCTGTCCGATGTAACAAATACATCTGATCTTATCTACTTTGCTAATGTTCTGGAAAGAACATAACACTGTAATGTGTAAGTAGATCATATCGTAGATTGGCAAGTTAGTGTAAATCCGGTGCACTGACTAATCTTAGGACTAACTTATTTTTGAACATATAATAATATTTATATTCCACTGTGATTACGTCACTATAAATAAAATTAGCTATATGCTCGGGATTTAATAGAAGTTTATATTAAACAAATAATCATGAAAATAAAACAAGTGAGCAAAGTGATTGACCAAGTCAAAAATGATTTCTATTCTTTTATTGATAATAAAATGAGATTACAAAGAATTTGGGTTTTAATTAGGGCATAAAACCCCAACATAGCTTTCTAGAGGCAAGGATCAAGCAATATGCTAACCTCTCGATTGGCGGATATCTCAATTCTGCCTCGATCAGTCTCTTGCTGACATAGTAGACTGCTTTTTGTACACCTTCTTCTTCTCGCACTAGCACCGCGTTGGCAGCAACTTCAGTAATCGCCAGATAAATAAACAAAGTTTCTCCTTCGATCGGCTTTGATAAGATGGGAGGCTGTGCCATATGAGCCTTCAAGGCCTGGAATGCTTGCTCGCAGTCTCCTGTCAATTCAAACTTCTTGTTTCCTCTAAGTAGATTGAAAAAAGGAACACACTTGTCTGTTGATTTCGAAATGAATCTACTTAGGGCTGCGATCCTCCCGGTTAAACTTTGTACATCTTTGATCCTTTCTGGCGACTTCATGTCGATCAGGGCTTTTATCTTGTCGGGGTTGGCCTCGATTCCCCTTGAATTTACGATAAACCCCAAAAACTTCCCTGATCCGACTCCAAAGGAACACTTGAGGGGATTTAATTTCATCTGGTACTTGCTTAACACATCAAAGTACTCTTGTAAATCCCTCACATGCCCTTCTGCCTTCTTAGACTTTACCAGCATGTCATCCACATATACCTCCATGTTTACACCGATTTTCTCCTTGAACATGTGGTTGACTAGCCGTTGGTAAGTCGCACCTGCGTTTTTCAGTCCGAAGGGCATTACTTTGTAACAATATAAGCCCGTATCGGTCCGAAAGCTGGTGTGATCCTCGTCAGGGGGATGCATGCTAATCTGGTTGTAGCCTGAATATGCATCCATGAACGAGAGGATCTCGTGTCCTGCAGTTGCATCGACCAGTTGGTCGATCCTTGGGAGTGGGAAGCAGTCTTTTGGGCAGGCTTTATTGAGGTCTGTAAAATCCACGCAGGTTCGCCATTTGCCGTTAGGCTTGGGAACCAGCACTAGATTGGAGACCCACGATGGATAAAATGCCACCCTGATGAACCCATTCTCCTTTAGTCTTTCAACTTCTTCTTTTAAGGCCATTGATCTATCTTTATCGAGCAACCTTCTTTTCTGTTGCACAGGTGGAAAGGTCTTGTCTACATTCAGGACATGGCTGATTACTGCAGGATCTATCCCAGCCATGACTTTATGGGACCAGGCGAAAACCTCCTGGTTCTTTCGCAAAAATTCTACCAGTGCGTTCTTCGTGGTAAGCTCTAAGTTTCTCCCAACCTTTACGACTTTGTTTGGGTCTTTCTCGTCGAGTTGGACCTCCTCCAAATCCTCAACAGGTCCAACATTTTCTTCAAAATCCCCAAAGCGAGGATCCAAATCTCCATCCTCACTTTGGGCAACACCCTATTTGGTGACTTCATCACCAGATTGGGCTTGTGTATCAACTGCCATTTGCAACCTATCTGAGGTAGTGCTCTTCAGCGTTCCACTCTTCGCCTTTGTGATCGAGGCGTTGTAGCACTCCCTGGCTTCCCTTTGGTTTCCCAAAACGCGTCCTACCCCCGCGTCTGTTGGGAACTTCATGGCTAGGTGCCACATAGAGATGACGGCCCGTAGATCAACCAGTATGGCCCTTCCAATAACGACGTTGTACGCCGAAGGACAATCAACCACTACAAAAGTGGCGAGTAATGTCCTTGTTGCAGGCGCTGTACCCGTCGTTACTGGGAGTTTGATCAATCCGGCTGGGGCGAGTCCTTCTCCAGAGAAGCCGTATATCGTTTGATTGCAGGGCTCCAAGTCCTTCACGGACAATTTCATGCGTTCCAGTGTTGATTTATACAGGATATTCACTGAACTTCCTGTATCGACCAGTACTCTCTTCACCATCATATTGGCCACCTGGATGTCCACGACCAGCGGATCGGAATGTGGGAACCTGACGTGTTGGGCGTCGTCATCAGAGAAGGTTATCTCCCCTTCCACTGACCGGGCCTTTTTTGGTGCACGGTCCTCCACAGTCATCATCTCGATGTCCTGGTCGTGGCACAGAGTCCGAGCATATCGTTCTCTGGCCTTTCCGCTATTTCCCGCGAGGTGCGGGCCTCCACAGATGGTTAAGAGTGTTCCAGCCATGGGGGCAGGCTGTAATGGTGGCGAGCGTTGGTGTGTGGACGCCTGCTCATTGCCACCCGGAGCTTCTCGTTGGGAATTTCCCGAGGCCCGTACGTATCTTCTCAAGTGTCCTTGTCTAATAAGGAACTCGATTTCGTCTTTCAACTGGTTACATTCATTGGTGTCATGTCCGTAGTCGTTATGATAACGACAGAACTTGGTAGTGTCTCTCTTCGAAATATCCTTCCGAATGGGGCCAGGTTTTTTGTAAGGCACACTAGAGCTTGTGGCCTGATAAACCTCCCCCTGAGACTCAACGAGGGCAGTGTAGTTAGTGAACCGAGGTTCATAACGATTACCCTTGGCTCGTTTGTTGTCGGAGGTGGAAGGCTCGTTATATGGCCGTTTTCCACCATTCTTGCCATTGTCGTTGCCGTTCCCGTTGCCTTTGCCGTTGCCATTAGGTTTGGAACCATTGGCGGCTTTGGCGGGTTCGACAGCCTTCTTACCCTTGTTCGAGGGCTTTCCATCATCAGTAATGGCTTCCTCGAGCTTGATGTAGCGGTCAGCTCGGTCTAAAAATTCTTGGGTAGTTCTCACTCCTTCTTTTCGGAGACTTTTCCAGAGGGGAGAAAAACGTTTAACCCCCGCGGTAATGGTCATCATCTTGCCTTCGTCTCCCACCATCTTTGCTCCAGCCGCTGCTCGCATAAAGCGCTGGACGTAATCCTTTACTGAATCCCCATCCTGCTGGCGAATTTTGACTAGCTGGTTTGCTTCGGTTGGGTGCACACGACCATCATAGAACTGTCCGTAGAACTCCCTTACGAACATTTCCCAGGAAACTATGCTTGCGGGAGGGAACTTGAAGAACCATTCCTGCGCAGCTTCAGAAAGTGTTGCAAGGAAGATCCTGCACCGAGCGTCTTCGGACACTTTCTGAATGTCCATTTGAATTTCAAACTTATTGACATGAGAGACTGGGTCTCCATACCCATCAAAGTTTGGGAGTGTAGGCATTTTGAACTTGCTTGGGGTTTCGGCATTAGCGATCCTCTGTACGAAAGGAGTGCCTTTCCTCCTATCGTGGTCGATGTAGGATGTCCTTCCCCCGACTAGCTGTTGCACTGCCTGGTTGAGGGCGTCTATCTGAGCCTGCACAGCAGCAGGAATCGCTGTGGCCTCTGTTGCCGAGGGGACGTTCTCGCCAAGTCGCTCGCGGCGATCGTTAAGTACGTCACGCAAATCCTCGTCTCTTCTCCGCTGCTCGCTACCCCCGAGCCGGTTGAAGACATTATTTTGTCTGGGTTGCCCCCCAGCATCCCGTCCGTTGGGTTGTTCATCTTGATGTACCTGGCTCCTGCCTTTACCTCTTTCTTCGCCCCTCCCACCGGCATTTCCCTTGCCTGAGTCGTGAGTCGGCCTCATTATATTCGTGGCCATCTCTGAACCTCAACTGGCTATGGTGAGATCGACTGTTCCCTCGATGTCCATTCCTGGCTGAACCGTCTCGAGCGTTAGAGGGTGGCCTGCGCTGGTCGTGGTGTCCCCGTGCAACATCGTGCCGTGGGGGACCCCGGACCGCAGAGCCTAACTCTAAATCCCTCCTGTTACCAGGGGGATACTGTCCTCTGTTCGGTAGGTTTGGCCCATCATCCCTACGGCGTCTAGGACTGCAAGGCTGATGCTCGGCCCTATTCTGCCTCTGTTGCGGGGGATTACCCCGAGCAGCTTGGGATAGTGGCTGCACCTCAGGGTCCAGCGGGGCGTCGTCATGGGGCGCTTGAGGCTGCTCGAGCCTTTGCAGACTCGAAGGCTGGATCGGTGGGCTTGGATTAGGACCCCTCTGGGGTGGTCCATCACCAGGTTGGTCAGGTTACGAAGCAGGTGCGGGCCGATTCCTTGCCAGCTGCAAGGCCGCCTCGAGAACTGCCATGGCTTCGTTCTGTCTGCGGTCCATCTCCGCCTGCCTCTCTCTTAGCTTCGCCCGCTGCCGTTCAATCTCTTGCTGCTGCCGTGCCATAACTCCGGCAGCAGTCTCCTGACTGGCTCTCAGATTAGCCAGCTCTTCTTGCAACGCGCCCAGGGTACTCTTCAGCGTTGCATCATCCATCTCTTCCTCCTCAAAGTCCAGATGTGGCTCATCTTCCGCCACGCTTGCAGGAGGAGGAGGAGGTGGCGGGTTTGACGGTGCAGCGACGGCCGCCTGTCCAGTTTTCTTTGTAGCTTTCACCATCGGTTTTTCTCAGCAATGAAATGTCAAGCTCTCAATGAAAGCACCAGAATGTTGACCCACGATTTGGCCAACTGACACGGAGTCAGAATATGCTTGATATGAATGAATGCGTAGAGAAAAACGTAATGACAAAAGTAAATAAGACACAGTATTTTATAGTGGTTCGGCCCCAAGATCTAGTAATGACCTACGTCCACTTAAACTGATATTGATCTAAGGATCAAAGGAGTGATCAAAGAACAAGGGTTCAATGAGTTTCACTTACCTCTGAAGAACAATACAATATTGCTAGGAGAATTACTATAGTTTCTAATGATTCAAAAGCCAAAAGTCCCTTCCTTGAGCTATCTTTTGCTATTTATAGGCTCAAGGGGGATTACAAAAGATTGTTACAGATATTCTCTCCTGAATAATCGGATATCCAGGAGATTGTGTGAGATAAATTCGGGATTCACAAAGATCTTCTCATAAATGTTGTTTTGTATGCGGAACTATCGACCAGACTGGTCGCAGGTAAGACTGGTCCGCACTGCTTCTAATGTGTCTTCTGGTCAATACTCTAACAGAACGTTTCCATGTGTCAGCCACGTGTCCAGGGATCACTTGCCACGTCATCAATGCTAATTTTTTGGATAACAAATGACTCTCAATAAGTGTCCTAAAAAGTCCAGATGATGTTTTTAGGGCTCACATCTAGGTGAGTGCCCTAAAAAAGTATCATGAAAGCATATTTTTGTAGTAGTGTACACATCTCAGACATGTAGATCTCAAAAAAATACGCAAACTTAAAAAAAATCACATTAAACGGACACCCGAGTGAAAAGTTATGCACTTTCTATGAATTACATCAAGTTTCATCGAGGTTGCATCGAATTTCATCGAAGCACATTGTGTTTTTTTTCTTCATGAAAATCATGATTTTTAAGGGGCCATCGAGCTAGGCATCGAGGTACATTGATGTGTATCAATATATATCGAGTTTTTTTGTAAATTTTTACGTTTCATATCTAAAAAATTGCGAAAAAAAAATCATACTCAAATCTATTAGAAATGCATAAATTAGTGTCTTAATTTAACTTTTAGTGGGCTTAAGTTTTAAATCATAAAAAACTATCATGGGGTATTTTGTTTTAGTCTCCATGGATAATTTAAGAGAGAAAACGAAAGAGAAAAGAAAAAAATGGAGGAGGGTGCCGATTGCTGAAGTTCTGGACGTTGTTTTCAAAGAAATTTGGTGGTGATGATGGTGTGGTGGTGGCTATCATGACTCTCCAAAGAGAATCGGAGAGTGAACCAAGAGAGAAAGGGAGAAGAGAGAAGATAGAAGAAGATGGAGGCTAAAAAAATGAAATGGGTATTTTGGGAAACAAAGCAATTAGTAACATTATTTTGCAATGGTATAGGGTAGCACTTTTTAGATATATGAATCAACACTATGGATATAAACTCAAATTTCACCATTTCAAATCAATTATAATTAAAAAATAAAATAAAACATATAATGATCAATTTTAGCTGTGATTTGAAAAAAAAGGGTTTGAAGTATTAAATTATTTTGTGATTGATAAATTATAATTTGAAAGCATTATGAGATGATATAATATTTGATAAAGAGTGGTAATTTGTTCATTTAAAATTACTAGCATAAATAATATTTAAAAATATATTTTTAAAACAAATAATTTTTTTTTAAGATTTAAACATTTTTTATAATTTAATTTGTATATTTATTTATTTTGAATAATATATCTAATAAATAAGTAAATATATAAAATAATTATAAATTATCTTATAACCTAATATCTGAAAATGAGTTGTATCAACGTTATTACATATCAACTTAGATTATAACTTTATTTTCTGAATAAATTATTCAATAAACTGATTTTTATATGTTTATCAAACAACTTTATTACTCAACTTTTTTCAATAAGAAACTTTTACTTTTTTTTCAAAATAAAACTTTGCCAAACTAACCCAAAATACTATTTCATATTTTACCAAAAAAATAATAATGTTGAATTACTTAAAACGTCTTATATTTATACTTTTCTTAATTAAGCCCTTAATAGTTGATTATGGGAGTTAAAATAACCTCACTAATATTGCCCGTGTTGCATTAACATGTAGGGGTGTTCATTCAATTTAATCTGCATTATTTTGCTCATAATTTATCTAATTTGTAATAAGTGTTTATTCATATTTTAGATTCAATCTCATCCGCATAACAACTCAAATTGATCCAATCTGCAATAGTGGAGATTGGATCAATTATTTTAATACAATTTTTTTAATATTAATTATTATATAATTTTTACTAAAATACATTTTTTTCTCATAACCAATAAATCGCATAAATATTGAAATAAAATATATTTTTTTAATTTAAATATTCAATAACAAATAAACAAACTCCAATTGCACATAACATCAAGCTCCTTAAGACTTCAATCTCCAACAACAAAATAAATAAATATATATATGTATAAAGCAAGTGCATAATTTTTCTGCAACACAATTATTTAATAATCATATATTAATTTTTTTAAATATTTTTATTTTTATTTTTAAATAATTATCTATATATATGCAGATTGAATTAGATCAGATCAGTTACTTTTACAAGTGAAAATGTATCAAATCCGCATTAGATTGGGTTGGATCGTGTGGATTGGTTTGTGTTGGATATTTTGTGAATACCTGTCTTAGAGCACTCACATCAGCTTATTTACTTTATTATTTAAAATACATCACTAAAATCCTATTTTTTTTATTTCACATCAAACTTTTACAATACAACATACATCAATTTCTCTATATTTTCTTTGCACTATTTAAATATTATACTTTTTAATATATTTTACTTACGAAAACAAAAGAAAAATCTATAATAAAAGAGAGAGTAGAGTGGAGAGAGAAGAATTATAAAAAAAAAAAAAACTAATTTAGAAGCTAAAGTTGTAGCTATATTTAGCTATAATATTTATTATGTAAAATATAAAGCAGTAATACCTCATCTGATGGAGGTGTTTTTTGGACTTTTTTTTTACTCTTTTTTAGCTATTTTAGATAATCTACTAGGTTTGAGATATTCAACGTAAATTGCACGATTTTGAGAAACACTTGTAAATTTTATGTTGGATGTAGTTTATGAAAAAAAATTAAAGTCATATTGAGTGCATTATGAAAACTTTTATAGTTGATGTATTGAGTTGTGATGTCGGTGTCTCATAAGCAAAAATACAATAAAAAAATATAATAAACCAATTTCATTTTCAATGGTGCTAGGTATTTTATTATTTGTTAATGCAAGATTTTTTTTAACTAAAATACACAAATACAACTTAAGATATTGCACTTAGTAAATGACCCAAGTAAAATTAAAACAAAGAATTATAGTGATTTAGCTAAGGATAAATGCCTATTTCCATCTTCAAGAATATTTTATACACCAAGAGTTCCTACAGTTCAGATCTCTTTCACCTAAGTGATCTCCTTTTATTTACAGGGAAATCTATCTGATATACATATAAATCATTGTCCTTAATAAGATGAAACTCAAAAATGTGGTAGTAAACTAGTACTTATTTTGTAGATGATCAAGGTTGCAAGTTTCTTAATTAGTCAAAAATCAGGTACTACACATTAGGCATGATTTTTGCTTTGTCCATGGTTGTAATGTATTTTATTTGGGCTAGGTACTCGTTCAAGCTGCAAATCAAATCTTCACCAAAATCTCTCACTCTCCTTTCGCATTCACTGTCAAATTTGTGGCATTTTCTTCCACGACCACGACCGCACAGAAAGTGGCAAGAAATCTCAACTGGAGTTGCAAAGGAAGGCGAGAAAACCAACTAGGATCGTCGAAACAACCCCAAAACAGAAAAAGGTGAGGGATTTACTTGTTTATTCTGCAATAAATTGTCTGGGCCTGGTTTATTTGTTATTTTTTTGTTCATTGGATAGATTGGGGCTAGGGAATAAATAAATCTGGGGTTTTTTTTTAGATTTTTATTCACCTCGATAGTTATGTTAGGTTATGTGTTTGATTGTACCTCGATAGGCCTCGATAGAATTAGGCATACTCTATTTTTGCATCTGTCTCGACATGCCTCGATAGAGTTAGATATATTATGAGTTTGCATTGCCTTGATAGACCTCGATAAGCCTCGATAGAGTTAGGTATTTTTATGATTTAGCACGGGCCTGGATAGGCCTCGATAGAGTTAGATATATTATGAGTTTGCATTTCATCGATAGACCTCGATAAGCATCGACAAGCCTCGATAGAGTTAGGTATTTTTATGATTTAGCATGGGCCTCGATAGGCCTCAATAGGATTCGAAAGAATTGTGTCTATTCTGATTTTGTCTATGCCTCGATAGACCTCGATAGAGTAGGTATTTTTATGATTTAGCATGGGGAGGCGGCTAGCCTTGAAGTTGTCAGGAAAAAATGCAGGCCCTAGCGTTTTGATGACTTCACCGACCCAACGAAGAGGTTAAGAGTAGACAAACATGGGCTAGTTACTGAACCTTTGAGGAAGTGTGCCCCACACCAGGAGAAGAGCTTCCATAAGTGTATGATCGGGAAGATCGACAACAAGAGGGATGGGAACGTCCATACTGGGACGCACGGTGTGGCATGGTTCTTGCAGTTATACACAATTCAAACTTGGATTTAGGATTCGGTATGTAAATTACATTTATGTTTTCAATTCAATCATAAAATATATTGATGATACTAACAAATTTTCATGTTTTCACAGCATATTGATGCCACTCTACACATGCTACGCCGCCGACACCACTTTTATCATGTCGCATTTTGGCAAGATGCTACGATCATGAACACCACCTTCCCCCAAGTGTACCTAGGTCGTTGGAATCATGTTAAAGAGAATGGCACTAAGTATACATGGGACAACGATGTGCTGAAAATGCTGAAGGACGATGATAATCAATTCCTCGTATCCTGACACAATGTGAGTGAAGTATATATTGCCTTGCACGTCGATCAAGCTAAGCATTGGATCACCATTGAAGTCTCTATTCCATTGTGGTGCATCAACATTTATGATTCCAACCATAGCGTGCTTAGTCTGACTCTATTGGAGGAAGTTATCAAGCCTTGGTGCTTATTGTTGCCTTTGTTGTTGTGGTGTTCTGGCATGTTGGACGACCATGAGGACCTCCAAACATATCCTGAGCAGAAAGCAAAGTCTTTTTCGTATTGTCGTATTTCTCCTGAGGAGTGTCCTCAGACTAAGACAAGGTATTCCCCTATTTAATTAGTATTTTTTTTAAAATCTAAATATTAAAGTTATTTTTATCTTGTATTGACACAAAATCAATTATATGCAGTGGGGATTGTGGTATGTTTTCCATCAAACATATCGAGCATTTAGTTTCCAGGCTACCACTCGATACCATTATCAATAAGAACATACAACATTTCAAGACCAAGTGGTGTGTGGACCTATTCTATCAGAATTTGTCACCGTGATGCTCGTTACATTTTCTTGATACACCTTTTGTATAGTATAGTATATAGTTAGTTTTGTATATGGTTTTTTATCAAACATTACTTTTTTGAAAGTTATTAAATAAAAAAAATACTAAATTTCACAGAATTTGTCTGCCTTGACAAAACTCGATGGGTCAAATGAACTGCCTCGATAAGACTCGATTGGGTCCATATTAATACATAACGATATATGCCTCGATAGGACTCGACTGGCCTCGATAGGTCCAGATTAATACATAACGATATTTGCCTCTGTTGACGCGGTTCTTCGCCAACAGGTAATTAAGAGAAGAAGAGAAAGGGATTAGTACTGAAAGTAGAACCGTCACAGATATGAAATCTTAGAGAATGAACTAGGTGACTCAAGACACGTTTTTTAAGTGGTTCAAAGGTTAAAATCCTTCTACTCCACTAGTCAATATTATTCATATATTCTAGGTATTTGGTTTACAAAGTATATGGCTCTTCAGAGACTATTTTTTCCAACCCCTATCAACTCCCAGGGTCCCCATATTTATAGGAGAAGGCACCTGGAAGTTGGTAGGGAGGTCATCCCGTGACCTTACCATTTGTCATATCAACTCTGTGACTTTTATGATTAATTCCTAAACCTGACACATAAGTGTGGTCTAATCAGTATGTAAGGAGATAATGGGCCGCACGGCCCAACCCAGCCGTGGGTGTCTGAATACGCACGTTCCTGCTGCGTGTCCGAGAAGTCAGGGAGATATCGGACACGTGATGCCAGATATAGGCACGTTTATCTTGCGTGTGTTTATCTTGCACGTGATGTCACAAAGGGTCAGAGATCTATGAGAAGCAGCTCGTACCACGAGCTGCTTCCCTGACCCGTCCTTCGGCCCCAAGGATTCCTTCCCCCATTCTTGGGCAGCCTTGGAGAGTTCTTGAGGATAGCTCGAGCTAAGGGGGTACGACCTGGAAAACAGGATCTCCGACCTGGGGAGGCTCACGGACTAACCTTGATTAGTCCGAGCCTCGACCTGCTAATCAGCCCGTGGGAAAACCAGGGCGTACAGCCTCGATAAGACTCGACTGGCCTCAATAGGTCCAGATTAATACATAGCGATATATGCCTCGATAGGCCTCGATTGGCCTCGATGGGTCCAAATTAATACATAACGATATATGCCTCGATAGGACTCGATTGGCCTCGATGGGTCTAGATTAATACATAACGATATCAGACTCAATAGGACTCGACTAGCCTCAATGGGTCCAGATTAAGGCCTATCGAGGCAGACTGACTACTATTTCGAGGCCAATCAAGGCAGACAGAATTTTTTTTGTGAAGAGCTATTTATTTAGATCAAAACCAACAAAGTATTAGGAGAGGTACCTGAATGAAATAAATGTAGCAAAATCAATTGAATTATTACAGAACACAAATTTTTAAAGCCTAGCCTTACATGACTTCCCATCGTGCCCACTACCACCACATCTGCTACACTTACGTGGCTTGACGATCTTTTCCCCGCGTGAAGCATAGCAGTTTGTCTTTCGCCTACCCACTTTCTGTTTCTTGGGCCTTCCTACAAGGGTTCTCTCAACGAGGATGCCGACAACCATATCTCTGATGTGATCTGGGATTACCCATTCATCCTCATTCCCAACAGGGTAAATAGTTTCCTTATAATGTCCCTCAATGCCTCGATTCTATAGTAAGAGGAACACAATAAGTAAACGCTTATGCTTCTTTTTCTGGCTGCAGCAAAATCATGGACACTGGGTATCCCAATGGTTTGGAACATGCAACAAGAGCATAATTTTGTGGTCAAGTTCATCTCACCATCACCATTACCATCGACCACAAGAAATTCATGATGACCAAGGACTTGGACATCTAGGAAATTTGCTTTCTCACCTATTTGCTTCACATCTTTTTCCATCTCAGGTGATAACACAGTTGTTGCTTTTACAGCTCTTTCACGTCTATCAGCAAACCAAGATTGAAGAGTGAATCTTATGAATTCAAGGAAAGTGGCAACTGGAAAGCTCCTTGCCTCCTTGGTTTTATTGTTAAAGCTTTATGCATAGTTACTCATCATGATATTGTATTGGTTTTTAGGAAAATAAGCACTACTCCACCTTTCAAAACCAATTCCCTCAAGATATTGATCAATGGACGGATCAATTACCTTAATTTTGTCAAAGAACTTGTGAAATTATGTTCTTCAAAACACGGACGCTGCATGTAATGCCCCGAATTCTCCGATGTGGTTTAATGGCGGGATTAGTAGGCCGGGAGGGTCATACTTGCTTAATTATGCCATTAAATGATAATATGCATGTTTATGTGAATTATATTATAATATGATATTATATGCATACATGTGGGTCCACATTTGAATATTAGGGTGTTTTGATAATTTGGCCCGTTAAGGGTATATTTGTGTATTTGGGTGGATATTGTGATTTGTGAAAGAGATCCCATTATTATGGAGATAGATTCGAGTTATTCGGCATGAGACAGTCCTATATAATGGATTAGCGGTTTTGTCATAACGGGGTCAATTATTGGGTAATAAGAATGTTTATTTGATGATAAATTAGGAGTATTTGAGATCAGGATGGAATTCTGGAAGTTTTGACTATAATGTCCTCGGAGGTGTTTTCGGAACCCCGAGCACTAGGTTTTATTTGAGGTTACTTAAGCTTGAAGTAGCTTGTCAGATAGAACGTACGTTAGAAAAACCTCTCGTTCACTTCCCGTAGTTCATTTTTACCGTTCGAAGCATATTCGAATAAATCTCGAGTTCTAGGAGTCGGAATCAAGCGAGGATCGAGGCATAGCGATCCTAGGAAAGATTAGAAGCTTCTTGACCGAAGGATTTGACGAGAAACAACCTAATCGAAGGTAATCTAAGTTTAAGTTTTGAGTTTTTAGAGTTTCTAAGCTTTGAATTGGATTTTGTGAATCGTTGAGTTTTTGGTTCAATTGAGCCTTGGGTTTTGATGGTTTTGGATCATTGGGAAGCTTGGGAACTTTGATTTGATGATTTGGTAATGTTTAGGCATGATTTTGGAGGCTTTGGGATGTTGAAAACTGTGTTTGGGGATGGCTCTGGCTTGGGGGCCGCGTCCCTATTCTTGGGCGCCGCGGCCCTAGCTCGATGAAGCAGGTGGAGCACTTTTGCCTTTGCTGGGCGCCGCGGCCCTTGGTGTTGGGCGCCGCGGCCCAAGGTGTCAGGGCCGCGGCTCTTGAGCAGGGTTGAGCTCGTTTGTGTGTTTTGACCCCAGGAACATAGTTTTAGGCCTCGGGATTGTTCCTACTACTTGGATTAGTTTGGATTGATGTCCCAGAGGCTAGATATTGGTTTGGAAACCTATGTTGATCATTTTTATTGATGGTATCCTATATTTGGTTATGACTAGGTGACCGCTAAAGGACTAAAGGTTGATCGTTCTTAAGGGTCGTTCTTTTAATCATTCTAGCTCGAATCTGAGGTAAGAAAATTGCACCCTGTATATGTGACATGCATGATTTCTATTGAGGCATGTTGGTTGATAAATGTGGACATGGATTTCATATTAAATGCTAGCGAATATTGTTTACTTGTATATGGTACTGACTAGTCAAGGACACTGACCTAAGAGTCAGAAATGGCATAAGCGTCTTGAACGCAGGGCCGAATGAAGATTAGATCTAATCGATATCAGTGTTGAATGACTCTAAGGCATTAACGCTGCACCGACCCTAAGGTCGATGAACTTATAAGCGCTTGGCTAGTCTAAGACTAGTTACTGAGAGCCAGGGCCAAAGGCCTAGGTGACTGCCTGTCACATGGCTAGGGAACAGAGTTCCATAGTTATGACTCTAGAGTCATGAGGAAGGTTATGTTGGTGACTAATCACCATGTACCTATCCTGTTTAAGCTAGTGAAAGGTTCACTTATCTGTTAATCCCTGGTGACCCTATCGTCACATGGCTAAAGGGAGTTGTACCCACTTTAGTGACTTTTGCGACTCTCACCTATCTGTTTTGGACTGAAAGTCCTAAATGATTATTATGATCATTGTTGATATTATATCATGCTATATTGTGTTTTCTTGCTGGGCCTTGGCTCATGGGTGCTATGCGGTGCAGGTAAAGGGAAAGAGAAGCTCACCCAGTCTTGAGTGGAGAGCTTAGGTGGTGATGTGTACATATGCGGCCACTTGACCACCACGGCCAAGGCGTTCTCAGAGGAACTAGGGGGTTTACCCTATTTTTGCCACTTAGGTCAGCGTGGTTGTAAATTTGAAACAGTAGTGACCATTTTGTACTGTAAACAACTTGTAAATGTTTTGATTAGCTCATGAGCAGTTTATATACTTAATGAAATATATCATTTCCTTTTTATTGGTTTTCCACCTTAGCCTGTTAATCACACTTAGAGCACGTTTTTAACCAAAGGACTCGGGTAACGGGTCAAATTTCCAGTTCACCGTTCACCATAACTGTCCTGGGATAGCTAAGGCGTTACACTGCACACCCCATGATGTCTTGACAGTGGTCAGTTTTTAATTTCGCTACCACATTCATACAGATGTGGTGGTAACATGCACCGTGATAGACATCTGGGAACACAAGCTCCAAAGCATGATTAATGCTTTTATGCATGTATAATGCAAAAGCTAGGTTGTCAATTTCCCCTATGGCTTCCTTCAATTTTCTCATGAAATAAGTCTAAGAGTTATGGTTCTCACTATCCACCAATGCAAACGCAATTGGAAACAACTGGTTGTTTGCATCCAACGAAACATCACAGAGCATGTGGCCACCATACTTATTCTTCAAGAATGTGCCATTTACACAAATAACAGGACGACAGTATTGGAATCCACGCCTAGAAACACCGAGGGAAAATAAGCAATACAAGAAACGACCATCTTCTGCTACAAAATCAGTAATTGTACCTGGGTTTTTATGCTCCAACTAACACAGGTATCCAGGTAACTTGGAGTAAGATTCCTCAGGTGTCTCTCTGACATACATAAGAGTCTTTTCTCTGCATCTCCATGCCTTCTCATAGCTCATTTTGACCCCAAAATGGTGCTTCGTGTCCTCTCTTATGTTGTTTGTCATGTACCGAGTACCATCGGTAACAAATTTCCTCTTGGTTAGGTGGCCAACAACCTACGGTGATGCTTGACGATGGTCATTATCTTGAATTTCTCGTGAGAAAATGTGTACTTTGTTGTATACAGTAATCTTGAAGATTTCAGATCGCATTTTGTTATTTCCCCTCAATCTCCAACCACAATCAAGATCCTTGCAGGTAATGTACCACACATCAGTACCAGATTTCTTCACCATAAACTCAAAATTATTCTTCATCACAAATATGGATGCTTTGGTTTTCAATTCAAGCTTGTTTTGAAAGAACTTGCCAAGGTGCAATTCTCCTAAAGCTTTGTCGGTTGAGGAATGATGTTGATGTGAGGCATCTATATCCTATTTGGTGATCATGGGAGCACTCCATGTCCTACGATCTTCACATAAGTCCAATGGAGAACTCCATCTAAAACTATCACCAGTTCTACTTGGACCTGGACGACTACTGCTGGTCCCAGGTGTTTGCCGATCTTCTATTATGCGCTCCTCAACTACCATAACATATGAACTCTGTGTTGGCAAATCTGCCCTAATATCTAGCCCACCAAGATCCACTACATCAGCAACACAATCATCGTTGACATAAGGATTGTAGCCATAGGGAACGTACCCCGCTGTGTCATGAAAATATGGCGGATCTCTATTAGGGATATCATCATGGACTATAACGTCTGGATTTGTCTCGGGAAAAAATGTCCCAACCTCACTTTGAGTTCCTTTGAAACCATGACATGGGGGAGAAATGTTCTCTTCAAATTGAACTGCTTTATTAACACTAGGAGAGGCTAATGCATTTCTTATACCTCCATTCTTAACCAATGTCACACATAGAGGAAACAGCTTCTCCACAGATTTCGATGCTAACCCAATGAATGCACGCACATGCCTATCATTTTTTATAACAGTAGGTTTGACGGATTGTGAGAGACATATGTACGGGACCTTAATTTTCAAGTCATACACACATTTATCTACTTCAAGCTCATAGTACAGAATGTCAAGCAGTTGCTCATACGTCACGCCTTTCTCCAAAGGCAAAACTTGATTTTCAGCATCTCTGAAAATCCAATCCCTATTTTCCAGTTCTCAAACACCATTGAGTGCAACAAATATGGAAACAGTCGAATATATATCAACAAACAAAAAAATAGGTCAAAAATTAAAACTATAACATAAAACAGCAAGAAATTGATTTCTATCGAGATATGTCGAGGCCTATCGAGGCAGACTGCCCAAAAAATTTCTTAGGAACCCATCGAGATACATACTACATACATTAAGTTATATGCCTCTATTGAGATCCATCGAGGACCGTCGAGTCATATCGAGGTAGCCAATTTCCCTAAACGTATGAGGGTTTTATCGAGGTCCATCGAGGACCATCGAGGCATATCGAGGTAGCCAATTGACATAAACATATGAGGGTTTTATCGAGGTCCATTGAGCACCATTGAGTCTCATCGAGGCAGACAAAAAACAAAAAAAAAACAAGAAAGGAACGAAAATCCATTTCGACAGTGAAAAATTACAATAAAACATGAAGGCATACACAGATCTATTCAAAATAGCATAAGCAATGTAGATAAACAAATTTCCTCACTACATATAACAAATATACACTTACCCATACGATTTTTGCCCCTAGATCCGAAAGAGAAACCAAAATGAAGTTTCTTGGCTTGAAAGGATTCACAACTTGCTCCTAGATCCGAAATACAAAATGACCTTGAAAATTAGTATAGATTAAGATAATGGTGGCTGTCTTTGTGTATGAGAGCTTAGAGAGATAAAGAAGGAAAACGTGAGAGATAGAGAGGGAGAAGACAATAGGAGGAAAAAATAGGGAAACTTATGTCAGGAGCATTTTGGGTATGAAAAAGAATACTAAGATAAAAAAATGTGATGTTTTTTTAGCAATGTACTATTTTGACATATCATCCCTTATTATGCATCAAAAGTTAAATTTCCCTTTGGAGATTGAGAAGAGAGGGTATAATCCTTTAAACGTGATCATGACCCCTATTGTAGATTTGGATGATTTGTGACATTAGGAATTAATTGGCATTTATTTTTAAGTTGGAAGAAAATGGGGAAAATTTTCTTTTAAAAGGCAAAATAAATAAGGAATTGGACACAAATTTACCTAATTTGATTTTGGTGTATGGAGGAGTTAGTAAAGGGCACCATTTTAATATGGACAAGACATTGTAGTAAACAATGAGCATGGGCAAACCTAATATTTATTGGTCAAGCTCAACAACAATAATAACATTCAAAAGCATTTTGGCCGAGACACTTGCCGTGCAATTTATTATTTTCACGAAGCAATGCTAATTAGCACTACTTGTAAGGCAATACCAAAATAAATGTACTTGGAATGTGATAGACATTATTTACCATTTACAATTATGATATAAATCTAACCACTATAAAAAAATATCTAATAATTATAGGTTAAGTATTTTTTTTTCCAAGAAATGTACTTGGGAGAAATTATTAGAAACTTGAAATCATCAATTGGTCAATCAATTTGGACAAAAAATATGAAGAACTTCATTTAAAAACAAAAAGGAAAAACCCATAATAGTATGCATGGGATTATTGGGAAAAAGTATAATTACTTATGGCGTAAGAATGATTAGTGTTTAGTTAGTATCAGCAATAATTAATTTGTTTTTCTTCAAAACAAATATAATTAATAAGACTAACACAATTTAAAATAGACATAAAGTGTAGCATTACATATTTGGTTGAAGATTTATAATCAACAAATCTGGCCACTTCAAACTAACCAGTCATTTCACAGCTACAATTAATGATTTTTTTTTAATTTTTAAATTTCATTTATTCGTTTGGTAGGAAAGAAGAAAACTATTTCAATTTCCAAAACTCTTAAATTTGACTTTTAATTAAAAAAAAGGAAAAAGGTATTCACGGGAGTAAATAAATAAAGGAAAATCCAATCCAAATAATAACAATAAAATAAAATGATCAAAATATGACGTGGCAGATGATGATTGGCCAGGACATTTGTTGTCTTGTAATAGAGGGCATTGTAACCGCCCGTGAAATCGTTAAATACTAACGGCGATTGCGCGCGCTATCAGTTACTGCTCTCTCACACTAGAAAGAAGAACACAACTCTCTCTCTCCATCTTTCTCTCTCTACAACTCCATATGAGTAGTTCTTTCCACTTTTATGAAAATGCATGTAAAAAATGAAATTCTGAGCTATAACAAATCAACCCAGCTGATCCATATAGATACTTCTCAGGTTTGATTCTTTGTTCATCTTTTATAAATATTTATTTTAAAATTTACATGTAATGAATTGTGTCAGAAAATGGCTATGTTTGTTATGTACATTTGAGTGGAGATTCTGAATCGTTTAACGAATTTTTATTTGTACCCGATCGATTCCCATTTCTGGGTTTCTGTTTAGTTTTTCTGGGTATTTTGTTTTTGTTACAGGGACTTTTAGTTGACTAAGTATAGTAATATCTCTTATTTATTACTCTGCTTATGTGTATAATTATATATATATATATGATGAGTTTGAACTGTATATTTCGTGTTCTGATATGGTGATTTTGGTGATGTTGTTTGTATAAGAAGCCGATCTTTTGATCTGAAATGGGGAAGAAAGGAAATGGTTGGTTCTCGTCTGTGAGGAAAGTGTTCAAAGCTTCTTCCAAGGATTTGCCAGAGAAAAAGGTAATTATATTTTTTACTTAATTTTTTTCAAGATACAAATTTGGGTTGTTTTTAATCATTGATCATCAATGTATTGTAAAAACAGAGCTAAATTCCAAGTTATATGATTTGAAATCTTTTCATTATTTACCTTTTTTTTAATCCAATTGTTTGACTTCTGTTTACTTGATAATTATCACATAGACCCAGATAATTAGAGTCTAGTGACTAGAAATGTTTTTCAAATTTTATTATGCAACCACATAAGATAATATAATAAGATTAACAAATTCTGAGGATTAAGCAATATATAAAACATATCAAAGGTTTAATTTGGCATATTAGAGAAAATTACAATAAATATATGTTGACCAGTAGTTCTTCCCAACTAACATGAATTATTATATGGGTTTAACTCTTTTTTTTGTGTCAAAATAAGGGTTATGGGGCTCTAATAATAAGCTTAATATAAGTTATCAACCTGTCCTGACTCATTTTCTACTCTCTTAATATATATATATATACATATATAAATATTTATATAGATAGACAAAAAATAAAAATAAAAAAATCGTTGGGAAGAATCATTTGGGTTTTCTGGCGTAAAAATATTAAAGGTGACCTTGGTCCCCATCCAACATGACCCATATAATGCTGCAAAGCCTGTGACCCATTGTTATCACTCCACCTAAGCCATTATAATCTTTCATTTTCATCCCTCTTGTGCTAGTTTTCAATCATCTTAAAGTGGAAACATCATGTTACTTTCTTCTAATGTTAATTTCTTCATTAGTATTACTACTAAGTTGATGTTTAATTTTATCAGGAGATCCATAATGTAGAGAAACGACAGCATGAAGCTCCAGAAGTTGTGTCGTTTGAACATTTTCCTGCAGAGAGTTCCCCAGATGTTACAAATGATGAGAGCGCTTCCTCAACTCCGCTGACAGAAGACAGAAACCATGCCATTGCCGTTGCTGTGGCCACTGCTGCGGCCGCTGAAGCTGCAGTCGCAGCAGCACAAGCCGCCGCTAAAGTTGTCCGCCTTGCTGGTTATGGACGCCAGTCTAGAGAAGAAAAGGCTGCAATTCTTATTCAATCATTTTATAGAGGCTATTTAGTAAGACACTCTCCTCTAATTTCTCTTAACTTGGATTGTTTAGTTATGACAATTGGCTTCCAATATAAAATGACTTAACTTGTTAGAAAATTTGGAATAGTTTTATTGCTTCTAACCCCTTGGCTTCATGGTTTTTTAAACATGATCTGAACGTATAAAATTTGCAGTCTAGACGGGCTTTGCGAGCATTGAAGGGGTTAGTGAGGCTGCAGGCATTGGTGAGAGGCCACAATGTGAGAAAACAAGCACAAATGACAATGAGGTGTATGCAAGCCTTGGTTCGGGTGCAAGCAAGAGTGAGAGCTCGTAGGCTTCAGTTGACTCATGAGAAGCTGGTGACCAAGGAGGACGAGGGAGCAAGATCATCAGGAGTAGCAGAGCCACAAAAGCTCAAGAGTCCTTTGAAGAAACATGAAAGCAAGGGCAGACATCATAGGAATAGAAGTGTAGAAAAAGTCAAAGAAACTCCATCTTTGAGACATGACCCTGTTATGAAAAAGGAAAGAGCTCTTGCTTATGCTTTTGCTTACCAGGTCAGTCACCTTACTACTCATCATTCATTAAGATCACACAACACTCATATTTAATACTAACACTAACCAGTAACCAAAATTTGTTGCCAACCACTATAGCAAAATAAATATGAATGTTTCATTTAGAGTAGTAGTCATCATGGTTTTGTTTGGTTGGGTGTGTTAGTTAATTCGTTTAGATTACACTTTCTATTTTCATTAATACCAAAATATGTCTTGTATTTCACAACCATACCAGAGCAACCCTTTATTTTTAACCTTTTTTAGGTTTATACTTTTTTGAAGATGTGTTTAGTCTTATTACTTGTTTGGATCCTGTGATTTGACAAATTCTTTTTTAAACTTAATATTTTGTAAAATAGTTCAAATAGACCCCTAAATTCAATTTTGATAAAGAAAAAATTGAATATAACAATACAGTTAGTCAAAATGATTTTATTTTTGTTTTAAATTATTAGTTGGGTAAATTATTTATAATTTTAACTCAGAAAATTTTGACAAAAATTGAATTTAGGGTTATATTTAAACTATTTTAGTTCAAAAAATCATTTGTTGTCGGTTGCCAAAAAGTTATAAACCCTATTTAATCTCCCTCTTTTAGCAACACTCTTTCAATCTCCCTTAGTACTAATATAAATGCAATTTTTGTTAAACCTTTTGATAAAAACAGCAACAACGGCAGCAGCAGCAACAGCTTCTCCAAACAATCACAGACAGCAACGATTTTGGGCCCCAAACGGATGAACGAGACAAAGCCCAATGGGGCTGGAACTGGCTAGAGCGCTGGATGTCAGCGCAACCGTACACGGGAAACGGACGCCGCTCCGACCCACTACGAGACACTTCCTACGCCACTCTCGCCACTACGGCCACCACCCTCAGCGATGGCGACGCCGCGTCGGAGAAGACAGTCGAAATGGACGTTGCAGCAGCTTCGGGGTCCGATCATGTGAACAACATGGGCCTGGACTTCCTCGATTCGGGCTCGTATTCGACCCGGCAACTCCGTCAAGGAAGCCCAAATAATGTGCCGAGCTACATGGCCCCGACCCAGTCCGCTAAAGCCAAGGCCCGATGCCAAGGCCCAGGTCCAGGCCCAGGAAGTGGGAAGCAGCGAAGCCCATCTACGCCTCAATGGAACCCGTCGACTAGGAGAGGATTGGGTTCGGGTATTGATTCGACGAGCTCGGGTGGTGGAACGACGACGTATCAGTTGGCCAGAACACCAAGCCCAAAAAGTACTGGGCTTTTGTATTCGAATGGGAGACGGGCCGTGGGCTGTGGCCCAGATTCACCGAGTGGTACTGGTGATGATTGGGGCATACCTTTAAGTGTCCACAGCCAACACCATGGGTGGAGACAGGATTTTGATTGATTATAATTAATTGCGTTCCCAAGCTTCTATGGTGTGAGATTGAGATTAAGAATGATATGAACTTTGTTTGTCATTACATTTCATATTTATCTTCTTCTTCTTCTTCTTTTAACTTATTTGTTTTAATCATCTTTAATCCAAACAATCGACTTCACCATTTGGTTATTTGTATAATGTATATATATGTGACAATATTTTTTATTTTTCCTAAGAATAATTGTACTATGATTGTGGAATGTGGAAACAATATAAAAACCGCTAATGGTATTTTAGTTTATCTTCAACCAAAATTTTTAAAAGGTTACATTTTTATTTTATTTTATGGATGATTATATTTACACTTCAACAATATCCTCATTTATATTTTCTACCAAACGAGTTAGAAAAAACCATAGCCACCACCTTCTCTGTGATTTTCTTCCGACCAGGGCTCACCGGTGCTGCATTGGGCTTAGGTGTGGCTTTAGTCGGGAGGTTGTTATTGCAACGAGGAATGTCATGGTCGGCATCGATCGACCTTTTGTGGCTTCCCTTTTCTTCTCTGATGGGTTGCGACCCTTTGTGATTTGGATCCTTATGGCAAGTGTGCTCTCCTTCCCGTTCCGTGCAGTGACGCTTCAATGCGAGTGGTCTTTCTCCTTCTCGGCTAAGAAGGGTCAGCGACTGAGGTGGGTCTGTGTGGGTGGGGTGGGGTTACGAGGGTGAGGGGAGATAAGATCTTGGGGTTTTGGGCTGTGACCGAAGGCGAAAGAGATCTCAAAGATGGGTTGGTGCTCGGATTCAACGTAGTTCTACCTTGTATGTGTTCTGTTTTTTTAGTTTTAATTTGGGTTTTTTTATTATGGTTTAGTTATTTTGATTTTGGTAATAATGCTATTTTGTGATATGATTGGTTAAATACATTCTCAAATTGGTTAAACACAAAGATGTGCAAAATCATAACGATTTTACTAAAGTCAACATGAGCGGGTTGATTTTTGGTACAGGCATCCATAAATGATATTTTTTGGTCCAAAGTGTTTCTTTGAAGTACACAAGAGTACCCAAAAATTTTGGAGATGTTTTGGGGCAAGTTTGGAGGTGTCAAATCAGTCACACATGCATTGTGTCACCTATAAGAGGTGATGTGTCGTTTGTTATGATTGATTAAATACAAATAATAAGTGTTAAAATACAAGTAATGTATAAACATTTAGTAAAATTCGCATAATGAAGATGTGAAATTTGAGCTTCAATTGTAAACACTTATAAAATGCAAATTTGGATCCAAAGTGATACATGAGAGTATCTAAGGGTTCCCAAAAAATTTGGTGGCATTTAGAACATTTTTGGGACCTTTGGAAGTGTCAAAGTCAGAGAGGGTGGCGATACGTCGCTGTAATGCCCCGAATTCCCTAATGCGGTTTAATGGTTGGATTAGTAGGTCGGGAGGGCCATAATTGTTTAGTTACGCCATTAAATGATTATATGCATGTTTATGTGAATTATATTATAATATGACGTTAAATGCATGCATGCGGGTCCACATTTGATTGTTAGGGTGTTTTGGTAATTTGGCCCATTGAGGGCATATTTGTGTATTTTGGTGCATATTGTGATTTATGGATGAGATCTCATTATTATGGAAATATATTCGAACTATTCGGCATGAGACAGTCTTATATTAGAGATTAGTAATTTTGTCATAACGGGGTCATTTGTTGGGATATAGAGTAATGAGAATGTTATTTGATGATAAATTGAGAGTTATTGAGATCAGGAGAAAATTCTGGAAGTTTTGACTATTATGTCCCTGGGGGTGTTTTTAGGACCCCGAGCACTAGGTTTTATTTGAGGTTACTTAAGCTTGAAGTAGCTCGTCAGATAGAACCGTACGTTAGAAAACACTTTCTCTCTTCCCGTTAGTTCCTTTTACCGTTCGAGGCAATTTCGAAGAAATCTCGAGTTCTAGGAGTCGGAATCAAGCGAGGATCGAGGCATAGCGATCCTAGGAAAGATTAGAAGCTTCTTGACCGAAGGATTTGATGAGAAACAACCCAATTAAAGGTAATCTAAGCTTTAAGTTTTGAGTTTTTAGAGTTTCTAAGCTTTGAATTGGATTTTGTGAATCGATGGGTTTTTGATTCGTTTGAGCCTCGGGATTTGATGATTTTGGATCATTGAGAAGTTTGAGAACTTTGATTTTTGGATTTGGAAGTGTTTAGGTATGTTTTTGGAAGGTTTGGGATGAAGAAAATCGAGGTTATGGCTAGTTCTTGGGTGGGGGCCGCGACCCAAGCTCGATGAAGCAGCTAGTGGAGCTTGGGCGTGCTGGGCTCTGCGGCACTGGGTAGTGGGCGCCGTGGCCCTTGCTCCTGGTGTGGCTGGGGGCCGCGGCCCAAGCTTCTAGGGTCGCGGCTCATGGAGGGTTTTGAGGCCGTTTGAGTGTTTTGATCTCGGGAACTTGGTTTTAGGCCTCGGGATTGTTCCTACTACCCGGATTAGTGGGATTCGATGTCCCGGAGGCTAAATCTTGGTTCGGGAACCTTTGTTATTCATTTTATTGTTGATATCCTATATTTGGTTATGACTAGGTGACCGCTAAAGGAGTTAAAGGTTGATCATTCTCAAGAGTCATTCTTATATTAACTCTCGCTCAAATCAGAGGTAAGAAAACTGCACCCTGTGTATATGACATGCATGATTGTTGTTGAGGCATGTTGGTTGTTAAATGTGGACATTGATTGCATATTAAATGCTTAGCAGAGCTTGCTTACTTGTGTATGGCACTGATTAGTCAGGGACGGCACTGATCGCATATTACTGACCTGAGAGTTAGGAACGACATAAGCGTCCTGAACGCAAGGCCGATACAAGATTAGATCTAATCGATATCAGTGTTGAATGAATCTGGGAGCATTGATGATGGACCGACCCTAAGGTCGATGAACATTATAAGCGCTTTACTAGTCTAGGACTAGTTACTCAGAGCCACGGCCTAAGGTGTAACGACCCAAATTTTCTAATAAGGCTTAAGGGCCTTGATTAGCATGCCAGGAGGGCATGATGGGAATTATGTGTGATTTTTACGAATTAAATGCATGATTATGATTTAAAGCATGTTATATGACTATTTGTTTATCTGAGATGCATGACTATGTATATTAGTATGCATGTAGGCCCGGATCGTGTTAGAAGGGCATAACTGTAATTTTGGCCTTGTTGGGCATAACTGCATTGATATGTGATAATTGTATTCCGTGATTTGTACCACGTGAGTGTTGTGTTATTTTTGTGATGCACGTGCCGAGACGGTCCTAGAGAGCTAGTTAACTTAAGAGTCACAACGGGATTTCTATACCCGGCTCGGGAGGAGCCTAGGGGTACCTCGGGATTTTATGGTTAAGTTGAGATTTAGCGGGTAATGGTTATTGGAGATTTAGTAACCTGGGTAACCATTAGTTACTGCTGAGAGTAACAAGTTTTAGAAAGAAAATGGTAGAAATGAAATAGTAATGAAAGGACTTAAGTGCCCTTGAGGTTTAAGTAGGAAAGGATAGGCAAGGAGGGGCAAAATGGTCATTTGGTTGGGAAATAAATAAATGGCAGCTGGGATTTAGGGGTATACGGTTTGGGGCATTTATGCCACTTGAGGCTTGATAGAAATTGAAGAGAAGAAAGAGAAGGAGAAAGAAGGTTAGGGCAAGAAGAAGAAGAGAAGGAGAAGTGGGAGTCTAGGAGGAGATCAAGGACTTTGTGTGGGTTCTCCATTTGAGGTAAGGGTTTTAGACACATCTAAGTTTTGATTTCTGTTTTGATTTGTAAAATCTAGAGCTTGAGTTGTTTTTGTTGAGTTTTGAGTTAGTTGTTTGAGTTTTGGTTTGGGTGGCTGAAAATAGGAATCAAGGGGTGGATTCTTGGGTGTGTTGATGTTTTGATCTTGTACCTAGTGCCTATAGGTTGTTAAGTTGTTCATATGAAGCTTGGAATTGGTTTTGGGGTTTGGGTATTGGTTTGGTGTGATTTGGAAGGTTTAAGTTCGGGAAAAACGCAAGGGAAAACCCATATTTTCTGGGTTCGCGTATGAGCGCCGCGGCCCTGTTCTTGGGCGCCGCGGCGCGAGGTTGCATCAGGAGGAGGCCAAGTCGCTGGGCGTCGCGGCCCTTGAAGGGAGTGCCGCGGCCCTAGGCCAATTTTGACACCCAAAATTCTGGTTTTTAGGGCTTTTGCCCGGGGACTCGGGGGATGGTTCCGGTGTTTTGTTTTAGGGAATTAGAGGTGCCGAGAGTGCGGGATTGGTCCCGGGAAATGGTTTTGGGTTGGTTAGTATTAAAAAGTGTTTTATGTGTGTTGTGACTAGGCTATTGGAGAGGCTCATGCTTGAGGACCGTGCTCGCGGCTTTAGTGCATCAGGAGGCTCGGAGTACAGGTAAGAAAACTATAACACCCGAGAATAGGGCATGGCCCCACTGTGTGATTGTAGGGCATGGCCCTGGATTGTATTATGTGTAAATGTTTAACCTTAAATGAACCGTGATGTGTGTGGATGTTTATTTCGAATGTACTATATGTGTGATTATGATGAAATGAACGGCAAGGGCCGAGTACGGCGTAGGCCGGGGCGGCCGTGGGGCCGAAATTAACACCTAGCACATGGGATGCTATAGTCAGGGCGGGGCCCGGTGGATACATGTGTTATGCTATATTCAGGGTGGGACCCAAGGGATACATGAGTTATCCTCGCGGTGAGAACCGATACCCCAGGGCTTTGGTAAGGTCTCTGGGGCGGCATGGCCGTGTTTGCTTAGTCCAATGGTTGACTTGTTTATATGTGGATTATCTGTTATGATAAATTGTATAAATGCATATGTTATGTCCTGCATGAGTTTTCTTGCTGGGCTTCGGTTCACGGGTGCTCTGTGTTGCAGGTAAGGGCAATGACTGAGTCAACCAACCATGAGTACGGAGAGCGTGAAGCGACGTGTACATGTTTGGCCTGCCCGACTGCTTTGGTTGGGGGTTTATTCGAAAATGGCTGTAATAATCTATAATTTTATAATTTCTCAACTGTAACCTTATTTCAAGATGTAATTAGTTTTTAAACCTTATTTTGGGATCCCAACTGTTTAATAATAGAAGTTTTGATGAAACGACGCATTTTCAAAGATTACAGCCTTAAATTTTAATTAGTCACACTTTTGTTTCAAAACCTCGGTTAGCGAGTTCATTGCACACTGTTTTGTCTTAAAAACTCACTTAGTAACGGCTCTAAGGAAGTAGGGCGTTACATAAGGCCTAGGTGCCTGCTTGTCACATGGCTAGGGAGCAGAATCCCATGGTTATGACTCTATGGTCATAAGGTAGGTTATGTTGGTGACTAGTTCATCAAGCACCTATCCTGTGTTAAGCTAGTGAAAGGATCACTTATTTGTAAAGCCTTGGTGACCCTATCGTCACATGGCTAGAGGGAACAGAACCCACCTTAGTGACTTTTCAACTGTCACTCATCTGTTTTGAACTGAAACTCCTGAATGACTATTATGATCATTGTTGATATTATATTCATGATATATTGTATTTTTTTGTTGGGCTTTGGCTCATGGGTGCTATGTGGTGCAGGTAAAGGGGAAGAAAAGCTCACCCAGCCTTGAGTGGAGAGTTTAGGTGGTGCTGTGTACATATGCGGTCGCTTGACCACCACGACCAAGGAGTTCTCAGAGGAACTAGTGGGTAAAACCTATTTTTGCCGCTTAGGTCGGCGGGTTTGTATATTTGAAACTGTAATGATCATTTTGAGTTGTAAATAACTTGTAAATGTTTTAATGGGCCCATGAACAGTTTTATGTTTTAAATTAAATATATCATTCCCTTTTGATTGATTTTCCACCCTAACCTATTAATAACACCTAGAAGCACATTTTTAACCAAAGAACTTGGGTAGCGAGTTAAATTCACAGTTCACCGTTCGCCGTAACTGTTCTGAGGTAACCAGGGCGTTACAACTTGGTATTAGAGCGTGCCAAGGTTAGGGTTCCTGTAGACTAGCTGGTCATGTACACTCATCACTGAAATCAAGCTCGACTCATGGTTTGGTAACTATTTTATGTAGTTATATGTATAACTGCTTAAATATAGTATATATGCTTTACCTGTATGCATGAGACACCATGTTAAATCTGTGCCCTGAATATTACATCCTCAGCGATCGTGTGCTAAATAGTACTGAAATTCCTGGAACATACTTATTAGTATTATTGATTGTGAATTATTATGCGATAAATGCTAAGTGATAAATGATATAATCATGTATCCAATTGTATATTTGTATGACTGTGGAATATGATAATTATATGCTTGTTCTTGGATCGTAAGGCGGCAAGAGGTTTAGTTATTACTACCTGACTGGCCGTATTGATCATTGTTTCAACAATGTATAAGCTAATAAGAATGAATCCAGGGCAGATAGATATGTCAGCTGGTTAGAGTGATCAAGGCCAGAATAATAATAATCAGGGTCAAGAAAATGACCAAGGACAGATTCCACAGCCAGCTCATGCACACTGGCAGCAGATAATTAGCGATCTACAGGCTACAGTGTTGAGACAGGGAGAGGAACTTCTTCTCCTGAGACAACAGCAAGCACCTGCAGTGGCCAGTGTATCAGAGGCACCTCCTGTGTCGGTGCCAGCAGCTGAGCAACTGCCTAAGGTTGGAAAATAATGGGAGCCTCTCTATGAAAGGTTCAGGAAGTAGCAACCTCCATTTTTTTAGGGCAGTGTAGATCCTGCCAAGGCAAAGCAGTGGATGAGTATGATTACCACCATCCTGGACTTCATGAGCGTGACTGGTAATGAGAGGGTGGCTTGTGCCACTTATATGTTTCGGGAGGATGCCCCAATTTGGTGGGAGGTTATTACCCAGACCAGAAATGTTAATGCCCTGAGTTGGGAAGAGTTTCAAACTCTGTTTAACGAGAAATATTATAATGATGCTATCAGGGTGGAGAAGGTTGAGGAGTTCATTAGGCTACTTTAGGGAGGTTTGTCAGTCACTGAGTATGCCTTGAAATTAGATTATTTGGCCAAATTTGCCATGGAGCTGGTGCCCAGTGATGAAACTAGAAGAGAGAGATTTCTTCAGGGACTACAGCCCAGACTAGCTCATGATGTACATATTACCACTGTCGCTGGGGTTTCTACCTATGCCCAGGTGGTTGAGAAGGCACTCACAGCTGAGAGTGCAGAGAACAAGATCTGGCGAGACAGTGCAGCCAGAAAGGAGTTCAGAAGGACAGGTCCTCCATTTGTGGGTTCAAGTAGGGGTGGAGGCCCCAATGATCAGAAGAGGAAGGTTCCTGACACCTTCCCAGTTCCAGGTCCTGATAGGCGTCCCAGTGGTATTTCAATGGGTCGTCAAAGTGGTAATGAAGCCTGGAAGTCTTATCCTGAATGCCTTAGATGCAAGAAGCGTCATTTGGGACAATGTAGGGCGAAGGCCTGCTTCTCATGTGGAGCAATGGGTCATCTTAGAAAGGATTTCCCTAAGATCAAAAAAGAAGAACCCAAGAAAGTGGACAGCTCGCCCACAGCTCGAGTGTTCGCATTGACACAAGCATAAGCTGAGGCTTCTCCCTCAGTTGTTACAGGTCAACTTCTTAGTGCTGGAACCCCTTATAATGTTTTGAGTGATTCTGGTGCTACACATTCTTTTGTTGCTAGTAGTATTATTGATAGAATGTGTAGACCTTGTGATTTTTATGCTGTGGGATTCGGAACTTTATTACCCACTAGAGAATTAGTGGTATCCAGGAGATGGGTCAGATCTTTGCTAGTGACAGTGGAGGGCATAGAATTGTTAGTGGATTTGATAGAGTTGGTTATGACTGACTAATCGATATCAGTGTTGAATGACTCTGGGAGCATTGATGCTGGACCGACCTTAAGGTCGATGAACATTATAAGCACTTGACTAGTCTAGGACTAGTTACTCAGAGCCAGGGCCTAAGGCCTAGGTGACTGCTTGTCGCATGGCTAGGGAGCAGAATCCCATGGTTATGACTCTATGGTCATAAGGTAGGTTATGTTGGTGACTAGTTCATCAAGCACCTATCCTGTGTTAAGCTAGTGAAAGGATCACTTATTTGTAAAGCCTTGGTGACCCTATTGTCACATGGCTAGAGGGAACGGAACCCACCTTAGTGACTTTTCAACTGTCACTCATCTGTTTTGGACTGAAACTCCTGAATGATTATTATGATCATTGTTGATATTATATTCATGCTATATTGTGTTTTCTTGCTGGACTTTGGCTCATGGGTGCTATGTGGTGTAGGTAAAGGGAAAATAAAGCTCACCCAGCCTTGAGTGGAGAGCTTAGGTGGTGCTGTGTACATATGCGGTTGCTTGACCACCACGGCCAAGGAGTTCTCAGAGGAACTAGGAGGTTTACCCTATTTTTGCCTTAGGTCGGCGGGTTTGTATATTTGAAACTGAAATGACCATTTTGAGTTGTAAATAACTTGTAAATATTTTAATGTGCCCATGAACAATTTTATGTTTTAAATTAAATATATCCTTCCCTTTTGATTGATTTTCCACCTTAACATGTTAATAACACCTAGAAGCACGTTTTTAACCAAAGAACTCGGGTAGCGAGTTAAATTCACGGTTCACCGTAACTGTTCTGGGGTAACCAGGGCATTACAGTCACCACCCAAGAGGCGAGACATCGCCTGAAACCTAGGGTATCAAGAAACCCTAACAGGCGACGCGTCGCCTACTGTATTACGTGAAATATCATAAATGCTCATAATGACGTGTTTTTCAAGTCTAATCTTATTGGTTAAACATAATGACAGTACCTACTCTATATAAGGGTCAAAAATAGTGTTTTGGAAGACTTGATCACTCTCTCCAATCTCTCTCTACCCTCTCTCTCTCTAGCTCCAAGAATGTCTAGTTTTCTCCAAGAACTCTCCAAGAAAGTGCTTGACTTAGAGAGTTGAAGGCTTGTTCAATCTCAATCCTCATTTCCTCAAGAGAAAGCCTTAAGCATCCACGGTGGCTAGGAAATAGAGTATTAGGACAGCGTTTTGCAATGTGTATAAGCATTGATTTGTGTTTGGTTTGCTCAAAAGGATTTGCTCAAAGTGGTGGTCTTGCCAAGGTTTTGAAGCTTCATCACTTTTGAAGAACACAATTGTTCTACTTAGGTTTGCATTTTCTTTCTCAATCTTTTTTAAGTCTTTGTCAATCCAAATTTTGTGTAGATTCTATTTTTTGAAGTGGTGTTATCTCACTCTCCCCCAACATTCTAATACTTTATAATCTAAGATAGCATATCATGGAAGAATCTAACTCTCTTTCGGCATTGAAATTCATAACTCAAGACTTTGTTAGATTAGATAGGTTTGATGAGACTAACTTTGTTCGTTGGCAAGACAAGATTAGATTCTTGCTCACTACTTTGAAATTTTTCTATGTCTTGGATAAAGACCTAAAGGCCTTGGAAGATCCCAAGGAAGATGATACACAAGAAGTTGTCAAAGAAAGGAAAAAGTGCGAAGAATATGAGTTGATTTGTAGGGGTCACATCCTCAATGCCCTCTCGGATAGACTCTATGATCTCTACACCAACACCAAGGAGATTTGGGAGGCCTTGGAAAAGAAGTACAAAGCAAAAGAGGAAGTACTAAGAAATTCTTTATTTCAATATATGGAATTTAAATTTTATGATGATAAACCCTTTCTCCCTCAAATTCATGAGCATCAAATTATTGTAAATAAATTGTCTACTCTTAAAATTGTATTGTCGAAACAATTTCCTGTGGGTGTCATTATAGCCAAGTTACCTCCTTCATGAAGAGGCTACAGGAAAAATATTCTCCATAGAAATGAAGAGATTGATTTGGAGGAAATCCTCAAACACTTGAGAATTGATGAGGAATCTCGCTCTAGAGATATGAATGAAGAGAAGTCCAATGGAGAGACTTCTAAGTTCAATGCTGTGGAAAACCCTCCTCACAAGGGTTAAGGAAATGGCAAGAACAAGGGCAAGGGGCCAAAACCCTTGGGGCCTAATAAGAATGAGGAACAATTCAAAAGTTCCAAGGGACCTTGCTTTGTGTGTGATAAGAATGGTCATTTTGCTAGAGATTATAGGTTCAGGAGGAGCCATAACAATGAGGCAAGAGTCAATTCAGCCCAAGATGAGCTAGTGGCAACACTTAGTGAGGTTAATGTCATTCATGGAAAGGTGAGTGGGTGGTAGTATGATACTTGTGCCAACATTCACGTTACCTATGATAGAACTCTATTCAAGACCTTTGAATATTCAAAGGAATGACATGAAATCCAAATGGGCAATGAGAAAAGGTCCAAGGTTTAAGGAAAGAGAACCATTGATTTGTTCTTCACATCCAGCAAGAAGGTTCTACTCACCAATGTTTTGTATGTACAGAAAATGAGTAGAAACCTTGTGAGTGGCAATTTACTTGGCAAATTGGGAGTCAAGGTTGTGATAGATTCCGGCGCAATAATTTTATCAAAAGACAATATTTTTGTGGGAAAGTGATATGCTTGTGATGACATGTTCAAACTTTGTACTTCCATTGATCATATGAACAATAAAGTTTCTTCTTCTTGTTATATGCTTGGCTTAAATTCTATTACTTTGTGGCGTATTAGACTTGCACATATAGGATTTAACACAATTAAAAGGGCTATCAAATTTGGATTAATTGATTGTGATAATGTTGAGCATGACAAATGTGAATTATGTGTTAAATCTAAAATAGTAAAGAAACATTTTCCTAGTGTTGAAAGATGTTATACCCAGATTTCGAGCCGTAGCAAATATGACCTCGAAAGCTGAGTTCGCATTAAATGGTCTCGTGAGGGTTAGGGTATGCTCTACAATTGTAAATCGGAGCCTGCAAAGTATGGTACAGACCTCGAATATGGTGACCTCGAAATGATCTCGATCTCGAAGGATAGCTCTGTGAGCCCCTCATCTTCAGAAACAACTTCGGAGCAGGGATCTCGAGCTCGATATGCCATCTCAAAAGAAATGTCAGCTCGGGAAGTGTCAGTGGCTCGCACAATGACGTGAAGCCTTGGAGATATGCAATGACTACCTTGAATATCTACAAGTGTTGTGGATATGGGATATGATCCTCATTTATTGATGTAAATCCCCAAAAATCGTGGGATGTTATTTAGTCAGTTATGCGTTTCCTGATCTTTGGGGAACGTTTCCTTCTATATCTGATTATTGGCATTTAAGGCCATTTATTTTTATTCACAAAAGAGTAACTACCCAAAATATGTGGGATAGTATTCTGCATCCTTCTCTATAAATAGAGAAGTGATGCACCATTGTAAATGACCGAATTTCTGATTCTTGAGAGAAAACTCTGGAGAATTCATGCTAAAGGATTGTTCAGAGATAATCTTGAGATTAATAACAGAGACTCGTGGACTAGGCAGATTTAACTGCTGAACCACGTAAAAACCGCGTGTCTGATTCGTTTGTTTGTTTTAGCCATTGTCTTTAATTGTTTACGTGCTCTCTTCTTTTATCTGTTGGCGAAAAACGGCGTCAACAGTTTGGTGCTTTCATTGAGAGCCTCAAGCATCCATCCCTGAGAAATTCATGGCTACAAACAATCAGAACACTCCTGAAGAAAATTACCCAAGGCGTCCTGGAAAACAGCCAATGGAGAACCCGGACGCTGATGAAAGGAGTGGGTCCTCTGATTCCCGGGGACCACCTCCACAACCAAGGGATGAGGACATGTGCTATAACCCTAAGCGTTATGTCCCTATTGTAGAATTGGAGAATCGGCAGCTGAAACAACTGCTGGCAGATGCCAACAAACGTAACGAGGAGTTGACTAGGATAGCCGCGGAGGCGCAGGTGGCTCAGCCCCCACCTCCGCGCGAAGACCGAGCCCCTCCTCCAAGGGACGTGCACGTTCCTCCCCGGAAGCCCCGTGGACGTCCACGAAAAAATGCTAACACAAGGAGGCCAGCTCAGCCACCAGCACCGACAGAGCCATCTGCTCCTTCTAGGCCTCAGAGGAATACCCGAGCTCGGGTCCCGCCTAATCCACCTGTGGAAGTGCCTGCAGGAACTGAGAACAACCAAGCTCCTGTCGAGGCTCGGACTCAGGTTCCTGGTAGCGCACCAAATGCAACCGGCCCATCTCGGGCAAATTCTGGACCTTCCAGGCTGAGGCAAGGACGGCAACCACCGTCACCTATACGGTTTCCTCCGTCTCCCATAAGATATCCTTCACCTCCCCGCAGGAACGCTCAACCTGGTCGAGATCAGGATCAAGGGCGTACAGGGGAGAGACAAGGAGACGGGGAGACGTTCCAGGGGCGGAAAGGCGCGCCATCCGAGAGAAGTCAGACGTCCCGATCTTGCACTGCAGTGACGAGGCGACGTAGAAAGGATCCACCACGAAATGACCGATCGATGAGTTTCACTAGCGATGAGTCCGGAGAAACAAGGTCTGTCAGTAAACACGACCGGGGTCGTAAAAATACTGGGAATCACAAGAGCCATCCCGACCTGCGCAATCACCTGAATCAGAGCAGGGGAAAGGGAGATCAGACAAACCCGGATCTTAGGAATCATCTGAATGGGCGTAGAGATCCCTCACGGAGACGCGAGCCTGGGATCGCGATTAATGACTATCAATTCCAAACACCGCCTAAGGACCCAGTACAAGAAAGGATCGATCAGCTCGAAAAAGCCTTTAGGCTTTTGAAGAATGAGCGAGGAAACGGTCGATATGAGGACTCCGATGAGGAGCTCGAGCCGTTTGCTCCCAATATTTCTAACACTCAGTTCCCCCAAGGGTTCCGGATTCCTCACGTCCCAGCGTTTGAAGGAAAAACCGACCCATGCAGCCATCTGAGTACATTCAACACTATCATGAGAGCTAGTAACGTGGGTTACGAGCTCAGATGTATGTTGTTTCCAACATCATTGGCCGGGCCTGCCAAGAGTTGGTTCGAGAAGTACAAGAGACATTCTATAACTTCGTGGGATCAATTGTCTAGAGACTTCAAGAAGCAGTTCCGGGCTATGGTGGGAGTCAGACCCGAAGCATCCACTTTGACTAACGTCCGACAACAACCAGGCGAAACACTAAAGAGCTACCTGACAAGATTTAATCTAGAGGTCGCCCGAGCTCGTGACGTGGATGACAGCGGGCACTTGATGGCCATCCGAGCTGGTGTTTTACCCGGGAGTGCACTTTCAGATGACATACAAGGGAAACCGGTGAGGTCGATAACCGAGTTTAACAGACGGGCGCAGAAATTCGTCAATGTAGAGGAAGCGAGGTCAACACTCAAAGCGACCTCGCAGACCGAAACTACAACGATAAACATTAACTCCGCCTCAACCTCGGTTGACCCTCTAGTTATACAGCCTACCTCGGAGAATCCTTCCAAGAGAAAAAAAAGCGAGGGAAATAATCCCGAGGCTGATGGAGGAAAGAAGAAAAAAGGAGAAAGATATTTCTCCGTATATAAAGTGCATACCGAGCTCAACGAGTCTCGGGAAAACATATACCTGGCTAATGAAAACCAGGTCCCCTTCAGGCGTCCGGATCCAATGAGGAATCAAAAGTCCAAGAGGGACTCCAGCAAGTATTGTCGATTTCATAGGGACACCGGGCACACAACTGATGAGTGCCGACAGCTGAAGGACGAGATCGAAGGATTGATCTCGAGAGGGTATTTCCAGCAGTATGTCAAAAACCAGAATATTGGACAGGCTACTGCCAGCCAGAGAGTAGCCGCGCTTCCGGCAACACAGAATAATAACTCCCGATCTCGGGATGAGGATAGGCCTCCGCCGATAGATGGAGAGGACGTAATAACCATCTCGGGAGGTCCTCATCTCGCAGGAGGGGGCAGAAATGCTCAAAAACGATATGTGAATGAGCTGAAGACTGGGGACGGGTCTCCGTATGAACCCGAACCAAGGGCACCAAAAAGCCAAAGGGTTGAGACTCAGCCTATAACCTTCACCGAGGAGGATGCCTCTCACGTCCAGTTCCCTCATCATGACCCGCTCGTCATCACCCTACAGCTTGCCAACAAAAGAGTGCGCCGAGTTCTCATAGACAATGGGAGCTCAGTTAACATTCTTTATAAAGCAACCCTAGAAAAAATGGGACTCTCCCTTCGCGACCTGAGGGCTTGTGCAACCACTTTGTACGGCTTTTCTGGAGAAGGAACCGCCTGTATGGGGTCCATTGAACTCCCTGTGACCTTGGGAGATTATCCAGTCTCAGTGACCAAGATGATGGAGTTCGTGGTAGTAGAGTTACCCTCTGCCTACAATGTATTGCTCGGGAGACCCGCCCTGGTCGGGCTGGGGGCAGTCTCATCTGTAAGGCATCTAGCCCTTAAGTTCCCAACTCCAAGCGGGGTCGGAACATTGAAAGGAGATCAATTGGCAGGAAGGGAGTGCTACAGCATTTCCTTAAGGGGAAAGAAACAGACAAGCGCGCAAGCACTTGTTGTCATACAGTATAAAGATGGGACAGTTTTAGAAATTGATGAGGAGATCGATCCAAGGGTTGAAGAGAAGATTGACCTCCAACCTTTGGAGGAGCTCGAAGAGGTTCAGCTCGATGAATCTGATCCCTCGAAAAAGGTGAAGGTCGGGAAACACCTCCTAGACGAGTCAAAATAGCAATTAATTTGCTTTCTGAAGAAAAACCAGGATGTCTTCGCGTGGTCCCACTCTGACATGGTGGGAATAAGCCCTAATGTAGCGAGCCACGCATTAAATATAGACAAAAGCTTTCCTCCGAAGCAGCAAAAGCGAAGGCAGCTGGATGAAGACAGAAAGAAAGCACTAAAGGAGGAGGTGGACAGGCTGAAAGCAAATAATTTTATAAGGGACGCTTTTTACCCTGATTGGGTGGCCAATCCAGTGTTGGTCCCGAAACCCAATGGGGCATGGAGGACGTGCATTGACTACTCAGACCTCAACAAGGCCTGCCCGAAAGACTGTTTTCCCTTACCGAGAATTGATCAGCTCGTGGATGCCACGGCGGGGCATGGTCTGATGTCATTCATGGATGCCTATTCTGAATATAACCAGATTCCCATGCATGCCCCCGACCAAGAGCATACGAGCTTCATTACGGATAAAGGGCTCTACTGCTACAATGTCATGCCATTCGGACTCAAGAACGCCGGAGCCACGTACCAGCGGCTCGTAAACATGATGTTCTCAGAGAAAATAGGGAACAACATGGAAGTTTATGTTGACGACATGCTCGTAAAGTCTCAACTTAACAAGAACCATGTTGATGACCTCGAAGAGTGCTTTGGCGTGCTCAGAAAGTACAACATGAAGTTGAATCCTCAGAAGTGCACTTTTGGGGTGTCTTCAGGGAAATTTCTGGGTTTCATTGTCAACTCTCGTGGAATCGAGGCTAATCCCGATAAAATAAAGGCCCTGATCGATATGCCTTCACCTCGGAAGCATAAAGATGTTCAAAGCTTGACTGGCAGGATGGCAGCTCTGGGCAGGTTCATTTCGAAGTCAACGGACCGCGGTCTCCCGTTCTTCAACTTATTGAAAGGAAGTAAAAAGTTCGAATGGACAGACGAGTGCGAGCTAGCCTTTCAAGAGCTAAAAAGGCACTTAGCCGAACCACCTATCCTATCGAAACCTGAGACGGGAGAAGTACTGTTCTTATATCTCTCAACAACTGAACACGCGATAAGCGCGGTGCTCGTCCGAGAGGAAGAGAGAATACAGAAACCCGTCTACTACATCAGTAAAAGATTACTGGGGGCAGAGTCAAGGTATCCACTGATGGAGAAACTCGCCCTCAGTCTGATCCACTCATCTCAAAAGCTCCGCCCTTACTTTCAGGCACATCCTATCCATGTACTGACAGATCAACCATTAAGGCAAGTCTTGTCCAAACCAGAGGCATCTGGTCGACTCCTTAAGTGGGCTGTTGAGCTCGGACAATTCGAGATCACCTACCATCCGAGAACAACCATTAAGGCACAAGCGTTGGCAGATTTTATAGTAGAGTGCACCGGTACAGCCGACGACGAGGTAACAACCACGGCCCACGAGCTGTGGAAACTTTACGTCGACGGGTCGTCAAATGAAAATGGAGCGGGGGCAGGAGTTATTCTGATCACCCCTGCAGGGAGCAAATTTCACTCTGCATTAAGGTTCGGCTTTAAAGCATCTAATAATGAAGCTGAGTACGAGGCTTTACTGGCGGGACTACGAATAGCAAAGGAACTTAAGGCCAGAGCTATACATTGCTACAGCGACTCTCAGCTCGTAGTTAATCAAATCTTGGGAGAGTATCAGGCTCGCGGCACAAAAATGGCAGCTTATCTGGAGAAGGCAAAGTACGCATTGGAGTTTTTTGAGTTTTATGCAATCGAACAAGTTCCCCGAGAACAAAACTCAAATGCAGATGCCTTAGCTCGGCTCGCCACTTCCACTGAAAATGAGGAGCTGAATGTTGTACCCATAGAACATTTGTCAGCACCCAGCATTACTGAGTCAAACAAGGAAGATGTGTGCATGATCGAGACAGAACCGACCTGGATGAGCCCGATCGTTGAATACCTCGAAAATGGAATTCTTCCAAAAGATCGAAGTCAGGCTCGGAAACTAATGTATCAACTTCCTCGTTACACCATCCTGGATGGAAGGTTATACAGAAGAGGGTATTCCATGCCATTGCTCAGATGCGTGACTCCCCCCGAGGCAAAGAAGATTATTAGAGAAGTTCATGAAGGGTTTTGCGGAGATCATACCGGGGGGCATAGCCTATCCAAGAAAATTATACGCCAAGGATATTTCTGGCCAACCATTAAAATGGATTCTTTCGAGTTCGTGAAAAAATGCGACAAGTGCCAGAGATTCGCGACGATACCCCGAGCTCCACCTTCCGAACTAACCATGTTGACGTCCCCATGGCCTTTTGCGGTATGGGGCATCGACCTCATAGGCTCACTCCCAACTGGCAAAGGAGGAGTAAAGTATGCTGTGGTCGCGGTTGATTACTTCACAAAATGGACGGAGGCTGAACCATTGGCGACCATAACTTCGAAGAAGATCCTGGATTTCGTGGTAAAGAACATCGTATGCCGATATGGAGTGCCAAGAAAGATTGTGTCTGACAACGGAACCCAGTTTGATTGCGACTTATTTACCAACTTTTGTAACAAGAACGGTATAATAAAGAGCTTTTCGTCAGTGGCTCACCCTCAGGCGAACGGTCAGGTCGAAGCCGTTAATAAAACTCTCAAGAGTTCCTTGAAGAAAAAGTTGGAAGAAGCAAAGGGACGATGGCCTGAGGAATTACCCCAAGTCCTTTGGGGATATAGAACTACAGCTCGGACACAACTGGGCATACCCCGTTTTCTCTAGCATACGGCTGCGAGGCAATGTTGCCCATTGAGGTCGAAATTCCGACAATTCGAACTCAGATTTACGACCAAAGTTCCAATCATATTCAGCTCGAAGAAACCCTAGACTTGATCGAAGAAAAAAGGGAAGAGGCTCAGCTGAAAAATGCTGCTTACCGGCAACGGACCACGAGATATTTCAATAAGAGGGTTCGAGACCGAAAGTTCGGAGTGGGAGACCTGATTTTGAGACGAGTATTCTTAGCAACCCGAGATCCAGCAGCAGGAGTACTCGGGCCAAACTGGGAAGGACCATACCAGATAGAATCAGTCATCCGCCCTGGCGTATACAAACTTGCGAGATTAGATGGGAGCCTCATACCACGAGCATGGAATGGCGAACACCTTAGACCATATTATCAATAGTGAAGGAAGTGTCGCCCGTAACCATGATTTTATGTACTTAGTTTGTTTTTGAATTTCAAATAAAGGGTCTACTTTGTTTCACATGTAATTTATTTTTATTTTTGCAATCTCTCTTAATTTAATAACCTATGGTCACACTCATAGGATATTAAGGGGGCATCATTGGTATACATACACATACCTCCAGCTTAAAAAATAAAAAATAAAAAACAAAAAAGTATTTGGATATAACCAAATACGCGAGCTTAGATAGTTCGGACTTAACCGAGCGAGCTTAGATATTTCGGACTTAACCGAGTTATCAAAAACATTAAGTATTTGGAAATAACCAAGTACACGAGCTCAGATATTTCGGACTTAACCGAGTTACCAAAAACATAATATTTGGAAATAACCAAGTACACGGGCTTAGATAGTTCGGACATTACCGAACTACCAAAAACCAAAAACGTTTGGAGTTAACCAGATGTGCAAGCATAACAGGTTTGGAACAAACCAGCCAAATTATCGATCAATGATAAATGGGAGCCTAAACCCATCACGAAATATGTCGAGATCAAGGCTGGAACATCTTAAAATAGTTTCGAACTCATAACCTCTGAGCTAAGATACTAAGGATGAGGAAAAGTGACTAAAAGATTAACCAAATCATTCATATTACATGCCATATAAGTACTTTTTAGTTCATGGTTAAAGTAATGTACGACTTTGATAAATAACGAGGTCGGAAACGGATAATTCGAATAAACTATGCATGAATGCATCGAATTTCGAGCCTAAATCTAAACTATGTTTGTATGAATTAAATAAACATAACTCATCAATGCAAGAAAAATGTAAAATATTTCGAGCCAAGAAATGTAAAGCATATAAAGAAATTGTGTCAGCCCTGTGGGCACAAATTTAAATAGTTACAAGAATGAGGGGACGCAGCCCCGATAGCTGATCTCTCCGAGATCGGATTTAAGGAAGAAGAGTATCCTTGGCCTTCTCAGCATCAATATCACCAGACCCTCCAGGACGAATAGCATGACTATCCTGCTGGGTCGCCTCTCGAGCAGCTGTACTTTCCAAAAGACGGGCATTCCACCGCTCAACATATGTGGCTTCGAGAGGACCCAGGAAGCTGGTGTCAAGATCGGCATTGTCGGCCCAAAGTTTGTACATGGCCTGGTCGACCGCTTTCTCCCTCAGCTCCTTAGCCTCATCCAGGAGGCGGGTCTTCTCGCTCTCCATGAAATCGAAGGTGGCAGACTTCTCCTCTTCGAGCTTGGCTTTGGCCTTCTCGAGCTCAGCGTTTGACTTTTCAAGCTCCTCGAGACGGGTCTTCAATCTTTCAATTTCAGACTTCTCCTCTTCGAGCTTGGCTTTGGCCTTCTCGAGCTCAGCGTTTGACTTTTCAAGCTCCTCGAGACGGGTCTTCAATCTTTCAATTTCAGACTTCGAGTCTTTGAGCTCGTCAATCATCTTCAGCTCGAGATCCTTCGACTTTTGAGCCAGATTTAAGCTCGTCTGCACCTCGTTGGTCAGCTTGTAGTTGAGTTGCGCTGAAACAACAAGGGCCTGAAACACAAAGAATGAATCAGAAATATAATCAGAGACATAAATACTCTAAGACATAAAGAGTGTTTGAGAAGGCTACCGCGGCAGAGAGCTCGATACTCTTCTCATAAAGAGTGTTGCAGTCCGAGGCCTTGCGCACGAGGTCCCAGTGGTCGGCACCAAAGCCAGAAAATCTCTGACCTACCCGAGAAAGGACGTCCGAGCTGAGAAGCGCCCCTTCTGCCCCAGCGGTGCCATCAAGTACATATTCCTCAGTATGAGTTCGGGCCGTTGGCAGCTGAACCGTTGAGGTAGAAGGTTTCTTCGGAGGCCGAGCAACTATTAACCAGGTCTCGGTGGGAAGCTGAGAGATGGATGCAGTTGAGCCTGACCCATCGACCTGGGCAGTCGGCTCCTTGGAGGTGTCCGCAGTGATCTGGGCCGTGGGAGTCATCTCGTGACGTTTAGGTACCTTGGACTGTCGGTCGGGCCTCTTTGGTATCCTCGGGCGTTTGCTTTTCTGGGCGCCAGCTCCCCCATCACTAAAGAGCACGGCGTCGAGGTCGGGATTCATGGCACCTGCATAATGACAGTGAGTTAAACAATGATAATAACTTTGGGAAAAGATGTAAACCAGTTGAAGAAAAAACCTAACTGGAACTTTCCCCCGAGCTTGAGCTTAGGGACCATGAAATTCCCCCGTCTTCAGAAGAGGCGGGGGGAGGGCCTTCCCTATAAGTTGGTGATAACCTCGAAAGGTCCCTATAATCATTGGTCCCATACTGCACAGCTATCCCATTCCACATCTCGTCCGTGGTATACATAGTGTCGTATTTCCCGAGCCCACTATCAAACCTATGGACACAGTCATCTACCCAACTCCATATGTAGAAGTGGTATCTATCCTGTGGGCACGAGACTAGTCTATTGGGCCTGTGTTTTAATAAAGTGGGGGACCACATTCGCGAAGTAGGAAGGGTTTTACCTCCACCGGAGTCCGAGCTCGAGGCTTCATCATTGGCCTCGTTCCCCGACCGCGGACTTCTCGAGCGAATTGGGAGAGATGCTTTCCTTTCCCTCCTCGGGGGAAGGATGCCTGTGGGCAGAGGCACTTCCTCCCAGCGTTCGTATTTTTTACTGGACCAGTCAGAGGTTGACTGGCCCTGTCCCAACAAGCCACAAGCTCGAAGCTTGTCCTCATGTAGCAGAAATGAGAGAGACCTCCTGCCATAAGGGAGTCGGAGCAGGCTCCCTCTGTGCTCCTTCATTGTCTCGTCGGGGGTGGGACGCTGAAAGTTAGCTGAAAGGCGAGATACACTTCAACTAAACATGGATACAAGGGCTAAAGATTCGAGCTCAAAAATAGAAAGTAACGAGAATACTTACGAATTCGCCTAAACGAACGATGTCGAGACGGGAACAGACCGTCTGTCCAGAAAAAAGCCCTTTTGAAGTCAGGGGGATGGTTCGGAAGGTCTTCAAAGATTTTTGTCTCTTTGGGATAGCTCGAAAGATAGTAAAAACCATCTCCTCCCCGAGCTCGGGAGGGATTACTCTTCAAACAAAAGAGGTATAAAATCTCTTGGGGTGAAGGTCCTATCCACCCCAGCTCGTGGAATAAGGACCTCAGGGCAGACAGCACCCTGTATGAGTTGGTGTTGAGTTGGAATGGAGCCAACCCAACGAAATCGGTGAAATCTCTGAAAAAGGACTTCAGGGGCAGCAAAGCTCCTGCCTTTAGGTGTTCCTGGCTCCAGGCCGCGTACTTCACACTGGAATCACGGCCCCCAGGAGCGAAGTAGCTCCGTTCATGCCTTGTCGGAGCTCGGCAGTTCAGTGTGTCCAACGAGCTAAGGCCATGAAGGGCCAGGATGTCAGTTATCTGGTCGGAGGTGGTAACCGAGCTCTGGTAGAACTCGGCTTCAAACATCTCCCTCCTAGGCTGCGAAGACGAAGGCTCCGCCATTAAGGAAAACTGAAGTTCCCCCGGATGGTATGCTACCGTGACTTTTAACGCGGGGTCGAGGGGAACTGGCCTAGGTCCGGGGTTCGGCTCCGGATAGATGGCTTCCCGAAGGACCCTTCTCTTCTTTTCGATGACCTCGTCAATCTCGCGGCGATAGTGGGCTCGAATGTCTTCTTGCTCGCGTGCGATCTCGTACTCTTTAATCCGACGCTGGTTCCGAACAAAGACCGATTCCGGGCTCGGAGATTTGGGCTCGTAAGGGATTGCTCGTAATGACCCCCACCGTCTTTCCAGATTCTGTGACATCTAACGAGAAAGAAAAAATGGTGAGGGCCATGCATGCAAGGATCACGAACTCGATAAGATAAGCTCGGATAACTAAGGGCAAGAAACTAAATATTAAGACCCTCACTAAAGAGTCAGAGCGCGTATTCCACAGGGAAGAAAAAGAACGTGGATGATTTTTTTGAAAATCCCGAAGTTCAAGGGAAAGAAAGGTGGCGGTTAGCCAGGAAAGGGCTTTTTCGGGTTTCGTGTAATTGTCAAGAATAAGGGTTTTTACCCGAAAACTTGGTGTACAAGAAACATAGCCTAAAATTTTCAAAACCCAGAAAGTTGAAACCACATTCAAACGTTGAATCTGAATATAAACCAGGGACGAACTTCCAGAGTGAAAATCCAGAAAGCCTAAAAACCTATCGGTTCAAACCCTCCTATCGCATCATGCTAATAACGTAAACTAACATACACAGCAAGCACAGTATAAAAGGAACAACAAAAATGGTGTACTTACACAGTAATGGGGAGTGCAGCGAAATCGTCGAGTGGAGAAGAGGTTGTAGGAAAGAACTCACTGACTCGTACAAACCAGGATTCTTTTGTTTCTTCGGCCTGGAAAACATGCAATGAGCATAAACTGTGGTAAGAGGTTTAGGGAGTGTTTCTTTTTTCTGGTCTGTGATGAGAAAATGTGAAGAAGACGAAGAGGGAGTCTTGCATAAATAGGTGGGAAAACTGAATTAATCAGGAGCGTTGATTGAAATCCTCAACAGATCGAATGGAGGGGAGTCGATGATAAGATAGCGCCGAAAAGCTGTCAGACGAACGATCGTGGGCATGTTCCCAAGGTACTCAAGTACCTAAAGTGAGCAATACCCATCTGGCACGTGTCCATTTTTAAGAGTGTGACGGTATGGTTCCCGAAAAGAGTAGTTCAAAAGTTTCCTTCTCTTAGGATTCGAACAAATACTTTTGAGGGGGCAAAATGTTATACCCAGATTTCGAGCCGTAGCAAATATGACCTCGAAAGCTGAGTTCGCATTAAATGGTCTCGTGAGGGTTAGGGTATGCTCTACGATTGTAAATCGGAGCCTGCAAAGTATGGTACAGACCTCGAATATGGTGACCTCGAAATGATCTCGATCTCGAAGGATAGCTCTGTGAGCCCCTCATCTTCAGAAACAACTTCGGAGCAGGGATCTCGAGCTCGATATGCCATCTCGAAAGAAATGTCAGCTCGGGAAGTGTCAGTGGCTCGCACAATGACGTGAAGCCTTGGAGATATGCAATGACTACCTTGAATATCTACAAGTGTTGTGGATATGGGATATGATCCTCATTTATTGATGTAAATCCCCAAAAATCGTGGGATGTTATTTAGTCAGTTATGCGTTTCCTGATCTTTGGGGAACGTTTCCTTCTATATCTGATTATTGGCATTTAAGGCCATTTATTTTTATTCACAAAAGAGTAACTACCCAAAATATGTGGGATAGTATTCTGCATCCTTCTCTATAAATAGAGAAGTGATGCACCATTGTAAAGGACCGAATTTCTGATTCTTGAGAGAAAACTCTGGAGAATTCATGCTAAAGGATTGTTCAGAGATAATCTTGAGATTAATAACAGAGACTCGTGGACTAGGCAGATTTAACTGCTGAACCACGTAAAAACCGCGTGTCTGATTCGTTTGTTTGTTTTAGCCATTGTCTTTAATTGTTTACGTGCTCTCTTCTTTTATCTGTTGGCGAAAAACGGCGTCAACAAAAGATACTCTAAGTTGTTAGATTTGATACATAGTGATTTTTGTGAACTTAATGGAATGTTGACTGGATGAGGAAGTAGATATTTTATTACTTCCATTGATGATTGCTCTAGGTTCACATATGTATATTTGCTTAAAAATAAAGATGAAGCATTTGATGTATTTAAGGTGTATAAAGCAGAAGTTGAAAATCAACTTGAAAAAAAAATTAAAGTGCTTAGAAGTGATAGGGGTTGTAACCCCCTAGATAACCAAGACCGTCACACTATGTACTTTAAATAATGCTTATCTCGTTAAACGAGTCATTAAGCCATAAACGTGCATCTAAGTGTTATTAATGGGCCTGGATTAAAATCTTGGTCAAAAGGAATTGATATTTTATTAAAAACGTTAAGTTGTACATGGGATCCCATAGTAGTGTTTACAGACTTGTTTACAATCCAAAATGGACATTACAATTCAAAAGTTACAATCCCCCGACTTAAGAGGCAAAAATAGGGTTAAACCTTAGTTCCCCTGAAACACCTTGGCCGTGGTGGTCAAGCGGTCGCATATGTACAAGGCGCCACCTAAGCTCTCCACTCAAGGCTGGGTAAGCTTTTCTTTCCCTTTACCTGCACCACATAGCACCCATGAGCCAAGACTCAGCAAGAAAACTTATTACTGCATGCATATAAGTATTAATAAATGATCATGGAATCATTTTGGGGCTCGCAACCCTAATCAGATTACTATGAAGTCATTCTGGGGTCCTGTGCCCTGAATAAATGACTATGAAGTCATTATGGGGACCTGTGCCCTAAGCCATGAAACCATCAAGTCACATGGGCCTTTTAACACTAGCTTTGAGTAATTAGCCATAGACTAGCCAAGCATTTTAGTTTTCTTCGACCATAAGGTCAGACGAGCGTATAATGCTCTATTGATTAGTTTTAATCATATCGACCAGCGCTCGTTGTGCTATTGCCACTCTTGACTCATAAGTCAATGCCATACGACCAATGCTCAACACCATTACTGTTCTTGACTAATAAGTCAGAGCTTCACGACCAGCACTCAACACTATTGCCGTTTTTTACTGATAAGTCAGGGCATTTCTCAAGTAAACAATGCAACTAAGCATTCATGATGAAACAGATATCCACTTATAGAGCTTAACATGCTTTATCAACAATCATGTATGTCACATAATGGGTGCAGTTTTCTTACCTTAGGCTTGAGCGTAAAATAAGTTAAGAACGACCCTTGAGCACGATCATCACCTTAGGCCGTTAGCGGTAACCTAATCATAACTAAATATGAAATCTCATAAAAAAATGAATAATAAAAGGTTCCCGAACCAAGTCCTAGCCCCCGAGACCTCGAATTCTACCAAACCGGGTAGTAGATTCGATTCCGAGCCTTAAGGTTTGAAAACCCGCTCTTAAAACCAAGTCTGGCCAAAAAGAATCAGGCAGGCCACGACTTGCCCTCAAGGGTCGCAGCGCGCCTCCCAAACAGAAAGCCCCATGTCTGGGTGCCAGGGGCGGGTCGTGACTTGCCCTTGAGGGTCGCGGGGCGCTATGTAGACAGAGCCCCATTAAGGCTCTGGGGTTCGCTCAGGTCGCGGTGCTTAAGAACTCAGCGAACCCAGCTCCCCTACATTTCCCTCAATTCAAACTCAACCAAAAATACTTCCGAACAATCCCAGAATCAATACCAAATCTCAACACAATATTACCACCAATCCAACAATAAAACACAAGCTTTATAGCACTTTAAACACTCCCAAAAACCCAATTCCATGATCAAACTTCCAAGCTTATAAACAACTTAAAAACAGAGGAAAAATTCAAAGTTTAAGCTTAGAATCATTACCTCAGTCTCTGAATTATCCCTAAGCTTCACCGAATCAAGAACCTAGCTCAACTTAGCTTCAATTCTCCTAAACTCCAAGCTTCAAAATCAAACCGAGAAAGAGAGTATGATCGAGAGAGAAGAGAGAGAAAGCCCTGTTTTCCTGCTGCCTTGGTTCATTCTACAACTTCACTTGGCTAAGTATATCTAATAGCCTAAAATGACTAAAATTCCCCTAGGACCAATCTAATCCCTCAACGCCACCCAAGGGAAATTTTACCACCTACCCCATTAATCATAATTAACGTCTCTCAATTCCCGTCATTCCCAATATCCTCAAATAATTACCAAATCATTTCTCATTACCCACTTAATTCCAGTAATGTACTAAGTACCAAATTACCCCTAGGCTCACCCCGAGCCCGGTAATTAACCCAGTTATGACTAAACCACTAACTTGCTTCCTAGGATCGTCTCATGCCGAATAACTCAAATATAATCACATAATAATGTGATCTCACCCATATATCACATACATGCACAAAATATACAAATGCAATCATATAATAGTACAACCCACATAATCATGCATATAATCATGTAATATCACATTAAATCAATTATTGCCCTCCTAATCCAGGTACTAAGTCATAACAAGGAATTTGGGACATTACAGGGGTGGTGAATATTTTTCAAATGAATTTAACTTGTTTGGTGATGAACATGGAATAATTCATGAATGTACATCCCCTTATACTCCACAACAAAATAGTATAGCGAAAATAAAAAATTGAACATTTATTGTGATGATTAATGTTATGTTATTACACTCTAAATTGAATTTTAGTTTGTGGGGGTGAAGTGTCATATTTTGAATCGTATTCCCATAAAGAAAAATAATATATCTCCATATGAGTTGTGTAAAGGAAAGAAACCAAACATTGGTTATCTTAAAGTGTGGGGGTGTCATGCTTATTGCAAGAGCATCGATCCTAAAATGACCAAGTTGGGTCCAAGAGCTATAAGATGTGCATTTGTGGGTTATGCCCAAAATAACAAAGCTTATAGATTATTATAATTGAATCTAGAGAGGTTGAGTTCTTTGAGAACATGTCATGCGATGGCAACAAACTAGAACCAACTCAAACTAGAGAGCCAGAAGAGGAGACTCCTAGAATAGTTGGTGAGCAACCTCAATTGCTTAGAAGGAGCCAAAGGCTCAAAGATTTGGGATCAAGTGAGAAGTGTTCTCCAATAGAGACACTATACCTTGTTGATGGTGGATGAACCCGGGGATACCCGTCGACCCTGGCGCCTACTATAACTATAGTGTATCATATAAAAAAAATTAGGTTATAATTTTTTCACGTGCTAAAAACAGAAACGCCCCTACTGGTGGGAACAAAAACCATGCCACTACCAAAGAATTTTCCAATATATATATTCTACTTGCAAAAAATAATAGGCTAATAAAATAAAGTAGTGTTTATACCTTTTTAGATCATGTGTGTTTGTCCTATTACCTGTTTGGATCCTATATGACAAATTATTTTTTGGATCGTATGTTTTGTAGAATTGTTCAAATAAACCCCTAAATCTGATTTTGGTCCAAAATTTTTTTTTAACTAAAATCCCAAATAATTTATCAAACTAACAATTTAGAAAAAAAAATTTGTCTAACAACTGTGTTGTCATATTCAATTTTTTCTTCATCAAAATTAAATTTAAGGGTTTATTTGAAATATTTTACAAAATACAGAATCCAAAAATAATTTTTTAAAACACATAATCCAAATAAATAATGAGCTCAAACACATGGTACAAAAAAATATAAACCCAATAAAGTACGAGAATGATTTTTTTTTAAAAGTAGGGTAGTAGAATAAGCATATCCTACTTGTACCTTGCCAAACCTCTTGAAATCTGTCAACTAGGATCTGATTGGTTTCGTGTTTGAAAATTGGGTCGGGTATTGAATTGATTCGTTGAGCTCGGGTGGTGGAAAAGTGATGTATCTGTTGGTAGAATGCCAAGCCCAAAAAATAATAATGGGCTACTGTATTCGAATGGGAGATGAGCCTAGGCTGTGGCCCATATTGACCAAGTGGTGGTGAATATTGGCATGAGAAAATTACACCAAATATGAGATTTTTTTATAAACTTTGAAAAATATGGCAGTTTTTTTTTTAAGTTTTTTATGGCATCTTTTTTTTGTTTACATTTTTATGGGAGTTTTTTTCCTATATAATTTTAAAACTTTATTTGTATACCATATTTTATCTTTTATAGTTTTTTAGTACCTATTTTTTATATATTTTGAGATTATTTTAATAATTTTAATCTATTTGTGTTCATTTTTATCATTTATATTTGATAAAATATTTTTTCATTTAAAAGAAAAAGTGGTGTTGCAAATCAGTTCAAAAAGAGAAAATCATCCACAGAAAAATTCGGAACAATGATTCTCATTTCAATATCTTTCGTTTTCAAAATCTGCTCCGTCCATGACCACCAAACTCTGCAGTTTTTTCTCATTTCTGTTCTCTATGTTCAAGATCCTCAATTGGATACCGAACAATGAAACGAAATAGTAAGCAAAAAATAGTTCAAGTTCAACTATTAATGAGTAGAGCTCAAATTGGATACAAAACAAAGTTAGTACAAATGAACGAAGCCCACAAACTATCCAAAACAGAGTACTTAGCAACCAAGTAACAACATTGCATACTAATAGAAATCAATCACCATCATCAATTGCTTCCACCACTATTCCTCCAAAGAAGAGAAGAAATCAATAATCATCAAGCAAGTATCATTTATATCTTTCTGGGTGAGGATCCACCTTATTAGTGCTGCATTTGCCTTTGCTAGGACCTGCCTCACAACCACTGCGAGGCAGTGAGCAAACAAGATCCTCATTTTGTGACGATGACTTCATACATTGAGCAATTGTTTTCTTAAACTCATCTTCATCATGCTGAAATAAAAGGTGGAGGCCACACTTTTCCACATGTAATCTTCTTGTACTGTCACTCACAAAGGAAGCCTTTATGACATTGCAATCATTTAGTTGCTCATCCGAAAACCACTCTCTTGGTATGTAAGAAAGCCAAATGAATCGGCCTTCGTATTTGAACTTCATATTTGATTTTGAACTTCATATTTGATTTTTCTGGGTTTTTTTTTTCTAAATCTGTTTAAGTAACCAGGTACCATGACGCCTGATTCATTTTATTCATATCTAATTTTTTTAGACCTAGGTGTAACCAGTTACTTTTTATTCTCATTTCTGTTAGGAACGAGTTTCCTAATACGTAGCGGAATGGTGGTGGGGTTGGCCCAGTGTACAACAAAAATTTTGTAACATATTTAAACAGCCTTTAAATATGCGGATCCATTAATATACATACATTAATCATAAGCAAGATAATAATAGAAATCATACCTCTTGAAGCCTATCAAGTGTCCTTGCTATCTTTTCGTATTTAGAACGATCTTCCTATTCAAGCCGCTCCCACGTACTCACACCAAGATCTTCCAAAGCATTCTCTACACCTCAAGAAAATGTGTGGGCACTTAGAGAATGAAGGATAGTTTATTTGTGATTCTACTTGATGTACTCAACTCATGAGATCAAGAGAATAGGCCTGAGAATTGGTTCCTTATTTTTCAGGGAGAGAAAAATATTGTTATATTTTTCACAAAGCGAATGTTCAGAGTTGTCTCACATCTCCATCTCTGAATATTTTTCTGATTAGTCATACTTAAAAGAAAATATTCAAATTTTTAAAAATAAATCTGTAACCATTTTACAATTTACTTTTTAATTAATTAATTATTCTATTAATGAAAAAATCGAAAAACCAATTTTTGAATTATCCATTAATTAATTAATTAAATCAATAAAAATGAAAATCTCATTCCTGAAAATTGCCCTACACGCCACACATGGACTGTGTGTGCACGTGTAGCTTCCCTAATTTTTGGGATGTTGGTTTTTCAATTTTTATTTAATTATTTATTCATACTACTTTGTCAGATAAGATCTAACAACCTAACAACTAATTCAAATGAATTATCTTTTTAATTAATTATCAAATATAATTAATTATTTGAATAAATTTTAATCTTTCAAATTCAAATCCAGTTTGAACTTATCAGATTATTATCTCTCACTCAAATAAATATATTTAATTAATTCTACCAATTAATTAAATCCAAAATTTTCGAAAATAAATATTTAATTTATTATAATTTCAAAAATTATAATTAATTAATTATTTAATTAAATTTCAAAATTAATTTAATTATTTAATATAATTTTGAAAATTATACAATAATTAAATATTAATTAATTTTGTTAACTACAACTAATTTGTAATTAATTAATTAATCACTATTATCATATAATTGCATATTTGGCCTTAAGAACAAATTTCTTCTTAAATATGTCTTTAAACTATTTTCCCTTTGTACGCCCTGATTTTCCCACGGGCTGATTAGCGAGCAGAGATACGGCCTAATCACGACTACCACGTGAACATCCCTAAGACCGGAGCTGCCATCGTAAGGTCCTACCTCCTTAGCTCGAGGTAACCTAAGGGTTCGCCAAGATTGCTTAAGGATTGTCTGGACTCTGAGGGCAACAGGTCGAGGGAAGTATCCAGCTCGTGGTACGAGCTAGAGTTGGAGGTTGTGACCTTTTGTAAAGCCAACCACGCAAGGTAAACGTGCATATATCAGACATCACGTGTCTGATACACCCCTGACTTCTCGGACACGCAACAAGAACGTGCGTATTTAGACACCCACGACTGGTTTGGGCCGTGCGGCCCATTATCCCCTTACCTATTGATTTGACCACACTTATGTGTCAGTTTTAGGAATTAATCATGAATGTCACAGAGTTGACATGATAGGTAAGAAGGTCACGGGATGACCTTCTTACCAACTCTCAGGTGCCTTCTCCTATAAATATGGAGACCCTGGGAGTTATAAGGGGTTGGATTCTATATTGTAAGAAACACCCTGTAAAATAATCTCCAGTATATAGCAATAATACTGACTAGTGGAGTAGAAGGATTTTAACCTTTGAACCACTTAAAAAATGTATTTTGAGTCACCATTTCATTTCTAAGATCATTTATTTATTTTGGTTCAACTTAAGCACTAATCCCTTTCTTTTCTTTTCTTAATTACCTGTTGGCGAAGAACCGCGTCAACACCCTTCATATCAACTCTTACCTTGAACAGTGTTGATAGAGCCGCTATGGGGACCTATGGACCTATAATTCCAAGCTCCAATAAATTTGAGATTATTAATTAAACTCTTTAATTAAATAATCTTAATTTATTAATCTCATGATTATTCCACTATAAATATGAGACTGCACTCTTGTAATTATAGATATTTCATTTACTGAGTACTTTATAATCATAAAGCGTCCATTGATATAATCATTTCATACAACTTGACCCTCTAATAATGGTTCATAATTAATCGGGAATAAAATTACCGTTTTACCCTTTTAATTATCTCTTGTTTCCTTAAGTACCATTGTCTCTACTAGTGAAGGTTAATTCATAACTAAATTATGAATTTGAGCTCAATAACCTTTCGGTCCCAAAAGTCAACCCTTAAGAGAACCATCATTCAATCTCTTGCGAGAAGGCATAGATTCTATATTTGTATACTATGTCCCCAGCCATCTACATTAATGAGTTCCCAAAACAAAAGTTTCTAGCCTGATCATTCTGACAGACCCTAACAAGTGAATCAAAGAACTCATATAACATAAATAGGAGTTCATAGTAACTTCAGGATTAAGATTTATTTGTATATGATCATCAGTTGATATATTTAATTAATACTTCGAAACGGTATTTAACTAAGTATTAATAATCATATCTGGTCCAGTTCTATATATTCTCTAATATATAAAACACCTCCACTAAAGTGTCCTACCACACTAGTGATCCGGATCTAGATCACATGTATTCATAATACTAGTGGACCGTACTTACAGTAATCAATCTAAAGATTCCATAACTTTATTTTACTGCGAACTGTTCAAGTTCATTTATCTCAAACACAATCCTCCCGTACCAATACGTGTTTGAGATTACATATATGAACTTAGGAATTTCCCTGATATTTACTTAATATTATCACTGAATAAAATAGTCCATAAAATATATGCATAACAAATTCAATTCATTTATTTATTTCATAAAAACAATGTCTACTACATATGCTTTCAGGGCACATTTCCAACAATTTCTTCTTCTTTTCTTCCATTTTTTATCTTCTTCAATTAACATTTTATCCACAGTAACTGGTTACCACTATCAAAACAATTTTGATTTTTTTTTGTGTGATAATAATCGTATGCCACTGTCCATTTTTTTTAATGATGTGTGGTAACCGGTTACAACTATAAAAATCAGTTTTATTATTTAAGTGGTGTTGTAGTAACTGGTTACAACTATAAAAATAATTTTTATTTTTTTTAAGTAATGTACTATTATCAAAATATCAACTGAATTGTAACTGGTTACTTAGTGAGATTTGGAAGAAGAAAAAACTGATATGAAAAAAATAAACTAAATTGATCTTGAAGGTAACTGGTTACAACTAAGTCTGAAAAAAAAATGAAAAAAAAAAAACAGAGACAGTTGCAATGGTAACCAGTTACTTAGCCAAACTTGGAAAAAAATAAGATTCAAACAAAAAATCTAAACTAATCATAATCGTAACTGATTACAGCGAGGTTTGAAAAAAAAATCAAATCTAAAAAAAAGAACCAATTGCTATGGTACCTGGTTACTTAGTCAGGTGTGAAAACAAAATCAAATCTAAACAAAAGAATCTAAATTAATCGTTATTGTAACTGGTTACACCTAGGTCTAAAAAAAATCTGATATGAATAAAATGAATCAGGTGTTATGGTACCTGGTTACTTAAACAGATTTGGAAAAAAAAACCTAGAAAAATCAAATATGAAGTACAAATCAGATGTGAAAAATAAGAAGAAGAAGAAGAATAAAACCAGATTTGAAGAAAGAAAAAGAAGAATAAGAAAGACAGAAGAAGAAGAATAATAAAACCAAATTTAAAGAAAGAGAAAAAAGAATATGAAAGACAGAAGAAGTAGAAGAAGAAAGAAAGAAAGAAGAAAAATAAGTGGAGACCTGGCTCACCTGGCTCAGCCAACCTCTCGAAGCGACCCTATCTCTCCACTATGCCTATCTTCGCCTGGTTCACGCACGTACAAAAAGAGATTACCATATTTTGTATAATTATTTTTTTCTCCATAAATTTAGAAACTATATAAATTAGTGGATATTATACAAAAACTTAAAATTTGTAGATAAAAAAAAAAAAAGCTTACTTAAAAGTGGCTACCGTGTATCTAATTTCTACTAAATTTTTCCCATATGTAAACTGCCGTTGGGGCCTACTTTTAAGTGTCAACCACCATCATAAGTAATTGCGTTCCCAAGCTTCTATTCTATGGCCTGGACTGAGATTGAGATTGAGAAAAAAGTATGCCGTTGGGGCCTACTTTGTTTGTCATTACATTTGATATTTATCTTCTTTTTATTTTAAAATAAAAACTTATTTGTTTTAATCATCTTTAATCCAAAAAATCTACTTCATCATTTGGTTATATGTACTTGTAGACAATATTTTTTGTTTTTCGTAAGAATCGATGTAATATTAATGGACCCACTTTGCTTCGGACTATAAATCTTCTAATATATATTATTTAAGGTCATTTTCATCCAACATTTTCAAAGAATATATGCATTTTTAATCCATAAATTGTCTAATATTTATTCGATACCATATTATTACACTAGTATATTAAATTAGATAATTAAAATAACAAGTTAAGAATCTATTTGTTTAATTAATTAGTTCTAATTTATTTAGTATTATGTATTTTTAATTTTATTTTATTTGCATTTAAATTTATGCAAGTATTTTGTATTATATATATGATTTTCTTGACAAAATATATCTAATTTTAATGTATTAATTAAATAAAAAAATATGCAAGTATACATAAAGTTGGTTAAAGATTTGGATAAAATTGAGTTGGAAATTGTTTAAGCGGTTTTTCACGAATTATGAAAATAGCTGGAATGAATTAGTGCTTAATGATAAACCGCAATAAAAAAAGTAATACTCAAGAGTACCAGAAAAAAACTCTCAATAACACTCGTCTTTTTTACGTAGTTCAGTGATTAAAATCCACCTAGTCCATGAGTCTATATTATTACTGTTTCACTCTCTAAATTTTGACAGAAATTTTGTATTACAGAAAACTACCCTCATTTTCCTATCAAGATCTTAGTATTTATAGAGAAAATCACTAGATAGGCTTGGGGTCATCACGTGTATCACATTAATGATAAATATTATAATTTATCCTTAGATATGGTTTGAACATTAGGTAAAATTGATCATGGATCCTCAGAGATAATCAGACATGTCATACCTGACTAAGCACGATTATTTTACGTGTTCGGGTTTTTAGGAATCTGCAGACATGTTATGTCTGACCATGCACGTCTATATAACGTATATGGATTTCCAAAGATCCAAAGATACGCCAAGTCTCTAGCGTACCCCGAGTTGAATATATCGTGAGCTCGTGTCACGGGTGCTATGCCTTATAAACATTACAAGCTCGTATTTATCGTTTTACATTCCCCAGCTCGTGTTATTGTTCTAGGTAGTCGTGCTATCTCGTAGAGAAAGTCCAGACTTATAGATTATCTGTTATACTTCTTTATTCGCTAACTATACCCGAGCTAAATAAAAAAACTCGTACTAAATTTTAGAACATATATAAATAGTCTTAGGCTTGAAAAAAATGAGCTGGTAAGGTCATAAAATTTTCTTACATCCGAATATTATCGATAAATTTATCTAATTAATCTAATAAAAACGGTTCAAAATCTTTTTTTTTTTGGGAATTATTTTATGTAAAAAAAATAATTACGTCATTTACTAATTTTGCCATGCAACTGTACCAAAATCCATCATGGTGCCACGTGACGAGAGTGGGACCCACACCACACCTTTGGTTTCTTGTACTTTCCCAAAAATGACGCGCCTCCAGTCTAACGATCTGGACCTCACAGAACTATGTCCACGTGTCACTCTAGTAAAACGCCACGTTAACAACGTCAAACATCAACTGTGAATCGCTAAATCCATTACCCTATAGGATCCCGCCACCTCATAAATAACTGTCTAAAAGATCGTTAACTAAGCGACACGTGGAAGCTCGTCACATGATAGCTCATCTTAGTCATGGTGGATTGTACCGCTGAGAATCGCCCAGTTTCGTTTTTGGCACTTTTTCTGGATCTCGCACCATAATAATAAAAGGTACAAAAATTTACAGGTGTAAAAAAATAATATAAAAATTTCCATTTTTGTCACATATCTCCTGAGATATTTCTATTTTTAATTTTATTTAATTTTTATAAATAATATTGGAAAAATTGGCCATGATCCCTTTCGTGACTTGGTCACTCACTTTCTATCTCTATTTCTGAGGCTTTCTTTCTCTCTCTCTCTATTCCTTCTCTGAATTTTCACATGGAGTCTCTCCGAGTACTGGGTGGCATCCACATCCCATGCAACTCGTTTTCAAACTCAGTAACATCTAAGCTCGATAATGGGAGAGTAGGTAGGCTAGTGGGTGTTACAAGGAGGAGGAGCAATAACAATGGTGGGTTGTGTTTGAGGCTTAGTGGGTCGGTTTTAGGTGGAAGCGATGAAGGTAGATTGGGTTTTGGAGCTTCTGGCACTTCACGAGATCATCGCGATGGTGATGGTGGTCGGACTCGGAGGATTGATCGTGAAAAGGGTCTCATTTTGGGGGCCGAGAGAGATGATTCTGGCTCTGTTGTTGGCTTTAAATTGATCCCTCCATCTGGTACGTTACTGTGTTCGTTTGTTTGTTTATTTCATTTGAGGTTACATGTCTGGAACTTTGTATGATACATTCCAAATTCAAGAAAGAAAAAGACTTTCTTTTTTGGGAAGTGTTTAATAAATATAGTGTTCTTTGTCTGGTCAGGGCTGCTTTAGTTTGGTATGTGATAAAATAAATATTGGAAAAAGAACTGTGTAATAGACAAGACTTTTGACAAATCATAAATAGATTTACTAAAGATAATAATGATTCAATCAACTTGTACTTACCCTTTGAATACTTTGATGTTTTGCTTTTCTGGCTATGTGTTGAAACCTATAATTTAATGTTGTAAGCAGACCCAAATTATTAAATTGCAAAAGAAAAAAAATGTTCAATAGAAGATACATTTATTATTACTACGTTGTGGCACATATTATAATTAAGGACACACGTTATTCTAGAGGCTTTCTTTGCAATAGTGTCATTGGGATACATTATAATTAACATTTGTGCACCATGTGGTCTACCCTGAACTGTAGCTTTTAGGATGATGTCTACTGTTGCCCACATATTTATTGATACCTGGTCGAATATCTGGATCACATGAGCTTATAAGGTGCATCACTTATTCTTTTGGCTACTCTGTTACACAATATGCTATGCTATTGATAAAGGGATACTTGGCTTATAATGTTTATTAAATTGCGTGACCATGTTATGTTAACAAGCTTAAGAATTGACTGCAATTTTGTAAATTGACTGTAGGTGAGATTGATGTCAAGGACTCCCTTTTAAATACAATTGCTGATGAAGTAAAAGAAACTGAGGACATTGATGGAGTGGAGAAACCACATACCAAAACAACCTACAATCTTGTCTTTGTTACTGCTGAAGCAGCCCCTTATTCAAAGACTGGGGGATTAGGAGATGTTTGTGGTTCTTTGCCTATTGTACTTGCTTCCCGTGGCCATCGTGTCATGGTTGTCTCTCCTAGATATCAAAATGGTACTGCTGCAGACAAGAACTTTGCTGGTGCTGTCGATACTGGTTCTCGCGCCAGCGTATTCTGCTTTGAAGGAGCACAAGAGGTTGGCTTCTTCCATGAGTACAAGGAAGGTGTTGACTGGGTAAGAACTCTGCAGGCTAATATTAGGTTACTGATTTATTTCCATCAAAGCTATTCTTGTTTGGTTCTTCGCAGCACTTTTCAATTGGGAGATTGTGTTTTATCATGATGAACTCTTTCCTTCCTTGCTGCAGGTGTTTGTGGATCATCCAGCATACCATAGACCTGGAAATCCTTATGGAGATATTTATGGTGCTTTCGGTGATAACCAGGTATGCTTATTGTTTATATTATTAGCCTAGTAGGAAAAGATCAGTGAAGTAGCATACTGTTTTGTTCACCATTAACGATGAGCTGTATTCTTATTTGGTTTTACAGTTTCGGTTCACTTTACTTTGCCATGCAGCATGTGAAGCTCCTTTGGTGATTCCATTGGGAGGTTTCACCTACGGGGAGAAATGTATTTTTCTCGTCAATGACTGGCATGCAGGACTTGTTCCAGTGTAAGTTTTTATTACTTGTGCAATTGTTACATCTTTTGCCTTAATTATTATTCAGGTTCTTCTTTGGATTACATATGAGGAATTCATTGTCATTGATTGGCATGCAGAGCTAAGTAGTGGATGTTATTGTTACAATGTTTCTGTATATTGAAAGCTTATATGCTCAATTATTATCATTTTTCCTTTTCAATCCGTTATATATCTACTAAAAATTATACCAGAGACTCAGCTCAAGTTTTACCGTTTGAGTTTCTTACTCTACACTGTATGTTGGTCTTTGCACTCTGCAATCATCTTACGGCCTGTTCGGAACTAATAGTTACCTAAATGATTGCATTCCTTTTGATCATTGTTTGGATTGTCTATTCTGCTTCCTTTTTTTACTGTATGTCTGATTTTAATGCGCAAGTAATGCGTTTCGAGGGGCATTGCGTACCCTTAAGATTTATTTGAGACTCCTCAATATAGTTAGCTTTTGGTGGAGTGTTGACCATTATTTGTATTCTGGTTTAGGCTATTGGCAGCGAAATATAGACCATATGGAGTTTACAAGGATGCTCGGAGTATTCTTGTAATTCATAACCTGTCACATCAGGTGAATTTTTTCTTCTTCTTCTTTATAAAATCTAAAATCTCAAAACACATGAAAATGTCAGAACATTACATACTTTGCTGCATCATTAGTATGATATATAAAAAAGAAAATTAAACCAGAGGAGAATAGAAGTAGAGGTTCATCTGGTAACCAAGACAGTATAATTTTTATAAACAAAGGCTCAACTGCTAAAATAGTGAGACAAACTGTAGTCACAGGGGAGAAACGTACAACTTCATTTTAAATACATTTGATGTTCTTTTGTAGAAGTTGTTGTTCTTCCGGCAATATGATCATTCTATGGATTAATTTGATAACTATACTTAAAAGGAAAGAAGAATGTGATGTCTTAAGATGTAGTGAAATCTGAAGCTAGATAGATTATAATTTATGAAATTGACCTTGTAGTAGTGGCTAGATGAATGCATATTGAAGCTGCTTATATGTCTTGTGCATGACTACATTCCTTCTATTTAACTTTTCTCTTGCATTAGGGAGTGGAACCTGCAATAACATACAAGAATTTGGGACTTCCTGCGGAGTGGTATGGGGCATTGGGATGGGTGTTTCCAGAATGGGCAAGGACCCATGCTCTCGACACTGGTGAAGCGGTCAACATTCTGAAGGGTGCAGTTGTGACATCTGATAGGATACTGACAGTTAGCAAGGTTTCTTATCCTCCATCAAAATGATAATTTGATTATATTCGGATTATTATCATTGACTGCAAGAACTAGACACATATATTTGAAGGATTCCACTGTTTGATGGTCTAATTGCAAAAAAGTGATAGAAATCTTAGGACTCTTTAATGTAACATGCTATAGATTATCAATTGAATAGAATGGTATTTCTGTGTTACAGCTGTTGTTTCTATAGACATTTACCTAGTATTTTATACTTAAGTAGCTACGGTTCTTTTAATATTTCCTTATAATTACAGGGATATGCTTGGGAGATCACTACTGCTGAAGGTGGCTATGGTCTACAGGATCTGTTAAGCAGCCGACAGAGTGTCCTTAACGGTATATCTGCTGAAATTAGTTGTATACAAGTGGCATGCTTAGAAGGATGACTCATGCAAGTTTATGAATGTTATGAAAAATTAACGGTACATTTTTTTCTTGTAATTAAATAGGTATCACAAATGGAATTGATGATGTTGATTGGAACCCATCTTCAGATCGCCACATCCCAAACCATTATTCTGCTGAGGATCTTTCTGGCAAGGTAGCAAAATTCTATTACTTATTAAAATAAATCAGTATTGTTGCAAAACAGAAATCTTACACCTCTTGTTAGTGATGTGTAGGCCCAATGCAAGGTAGCTTTGCAGAAAGAATTAGGTCTTCCTGTTAGGCCTGATTGTCCACTGGTAAGATATTAATCTTTACTAAACCCAGGACTGGTAGCTGGACATTGTGATTGCATCCTATTATTCATTTGGTTTTTATTTGTGTAGATTGGATTCATTGGGAGATTGGATTACCAGAAAGGTATAGACGTGATTCAGCAGGCTATTCCAGAGCTTATGCAGGATGATGTACAATTCGTAAGTTCTTTTATTTTTTATTTTCTTTGGGAAGGGGAAGGGGGTTCTTGGTTTGTCTTTCAAATTGCTTGGAGAAGAACCATCTTTATGTCTAAAAGGTTTTGTATTTTGACTACGCTCTACTTTTTGTACTTCCATTCATATAACCATGGTCCATAGATAGTATTTTATCAATAAGTGAAGATCACTGGAATTGCTTCACGAATTGTTGTCAACAAGTTTATATGAATCTAAAAACTTCTTGATTCTCACTACTCACTTAGGCTTATAATGTACTTTTATTCATTTATTTACATTGTTGTGCTTTCTTCCAAGGAGTAAGGACACAACTGAAGTTATCTAGCATGTTGCAGATTATGCTGGGTTCTGGAGATCCTCGGTATGAAGAATGGATGAGGGCGGCGGAATCAACTTATGAAGACAAATTTCGGGGTTGGGTTGGATTTAATGTCCCAATTTCACATAGGATAACAGCAGGGTAATTTGAATTTCTGTTAGCGTACTATTGCATGTCCCAAACCTTGCTTTTATTCTTCTTTTTTTTTTTTTTAATTATCCAATTGAAATTCATTTATACTTACCCTTGTTTGGACCTTAAATTTTAGCAAGGAAAAAATTTTGCGAGGGAAAATAGAAGGGAAAAAATGGAAGAAAACGTTTTCCACAAATTTGATAAGAGACTTTTTTAAATATTTTTTTGGTAGATATTTACAATTATTGTAAAAATTATACTACATTTAAGTTTTAATTTTTCTAGAAAAAGAATTCTTAATTTATTGATTCAATCCAAACATGAGAAAATAGAAACCTTTTGGAATTCATTTTTTCCCCCTAGTGTTTAGTGGAAAATAAGTTATCTTTCAATTGTCAAAATGCAACTTTTTCATGAATAAATTTCACGAGATTCACAAATATAGATAGTAACTCGCTTGCCGTCTTTCGACCACGAGTCTTTGCCGTATTGCTAGGTATACAAAACTTGGGATATTACTCTTTATTTTACTGTTTAAACATTAGGAAGTATGTTCATGTGACTGACTGATTCATATTCTGGTTGCCCAGCTGTGACATACTGCTGATGCCTTCAAGATTTGAGCCCTGTGGCTTGAATCAATTGTATGCAATGAGATATGGAACTATCCCTGTGGTTCATGGCACTGGAGGGCTTAGAGTAAGTCCATTAAGCATTTAACAGTTTAACTTAGTGTTTTGTTTTTGCAGGGCGTTTTTTTAAACTATTTATTTTGTTTCAGGATACTGTTGAGACTTTCAATCCATATACTCAGGAAGGCGGAGAAGGCACAGGGTACCTAATTGTCCTTAGACTCTTATACTAGCATATACATGAGAAGACTTGAAAAGCCAAAGGCTTAGAATTACATAAACATTTTTACCAATAACTTTTGCTGCTTGGATTCTTATTCACATGTTACAACCATACTGAATTGTCTTTACAGGTGGTCTTTTTCTCCACTAGCCAAAGATGAAATGTTGGAGGTATGTTATTTTATTATGCATGAATTACTGTGGTTAACGTTTTACTTGGAATTGATGAAATTGTAGAGAAGAAACACCGCTCATTTTGTAATCATTGACAGGCATTAAGAACAGCTATTCGGACTTACAGAGAACACAAGTCTTCTTGGGATGGATTGATAGAAAGAGGTATGCAGAAGGACTTCACATGGGAAACTGCTGCAGAAGAATACGAGCAGGTCTTTGAATGGGCCTCTGTTGATCCACCTTATGTCAGTTGAGCCACAAGGCTTTGTAAAAAAATGGTGTTACAAGAGTAAAAATTGATCCTGTTAACGCATGAAGTAGGCGATCATTTTGTCTACTATAAATCCAGCTGCTGCATAAAACAGATACAGTGTTGTCCTTGATACTTAGGTAATTGAGTCGTTGCCATAATTTTGATTCATCTTCCTCTGATTAGTGATTCTGCAATTAAAGCTGTCATTAGACTAGCTGCTCTTATGACCCTTGCGGTTACAAAAAAGCTACTGTAAAATGTTGTTTTAAAATGATTGGAAAATGGGAATGTCCATATTTTGTGTTGAGTTAACTATGCCATTAGTCTTTGATATTGTGACTAAGCGTAGCTGTCGATCTCTTAAATGTTTGACATGGAAAGAGTTATTTGATTTGATAGCATAGAACGCGTCTCTTACTAGTGACCCATTTCATTTCATGAATTGAATAGAAAAGGCTCATTCTTTTCCAACAACCATGGCTTTGGCATTGACAAACGTTTCATATCAAAGTTAGCAATTACCCTTTGCTTCCTACACCAGACAATCGTTGGTTGAAATTAGCCAATGCTTTTAAAATTAAATATAATAAAGGGTTTGACTCGTTACTTGATTGGAATCTGTGTTTTAACAAATTATTTTTTGAACCTTGTGTTTTGTAAAATGGTTCAAATAGACTCTAACCTGATTTTGATGAACAAAAAATTAAGTATAACAACACAATTCATAGGCAGAATGACTATATTTTTATTCTAATTTGTTAGTTTGATGAATTATTTGTGATTTTAGTTCAAAAAACTTTGATCAAAATCAGTTATAAGGGTTTATTTGAACTATTTTAGACAATACATAGTCCAAAAAATTATTTATCAAAACACGGAGTATAAACAGGTAATAAGACAAAACATAATCTAAAAAAACCCTATAATAAATGAATCAAAACAAATTCACAATGGAGTATTGGACATTGCTTAAAACTCACTGAATTGGATATTGGTATTCGATGAGGACCACTTTTGAGTCTGACGAATATGTAAAAAGACAATTACGAAGGGTGTTGAATTATTGTGGTTCATTGGCCAGTATCATAATTAATGTGGGTGATATGTAAAAACCATTCTTGCCTTGCATAATAGCAAAATGTAATCCATTTTTTTAAAGAAAGCTCTGTAATCAAGAACTTGATAGTGACCAACCAGCTATAATTTTGCATCAAGTAATTGTTATCTTCAACATCTAGAAGGGCATTGAACATTAGTTGAATCTAGTAATAAACATAGAGAAACCACACTATTACAAAATTTTGAATTTTACTACACAATTAAATTATGAAGAAGGAGAATAAAATTACTAAGCTCCTTGGAATAGAATCTGTGATATTCCCCAACAGGAACAGATTACAATTATTCTCGTGTCTCAATTTTACCCGCATGGAGTGAGCTTCTTGTTGCCTGCACCCCGGGGGTTATCATCTTTCCAGTCATCCCATGCCCTTGCTTTATCTTGGGCGGCATCAATATCTTCGTCTTCATCTTCATCATCTTTCCTTGGACCAGTTATCTTATTGTCCTTGTACCATGAAGAATTGGCTTCTTCCATGAGTTTAGCATTCCTCTCCTGCCAATTGTTCATCATCTCCATCTCCTTCAAACCAGCTTCTTCTATGCTCATGGTTGGCATCCTTTTAACAAAGATTAGCATTACAAGTAAGGTGTCTAAAATGACCAAACAAATCCAATTGACAAAACACATTCAAAATCCTAGATAGCAGAGCAAGACAACACTTGATATGTTTGTCCACTCTGCCACTTCACATGTTAAATGTTTTATTAATCGCAACACACAAATTTACCTGAATCCCGGTTGGAAAACCTGCGCTGCCATCCTTTCTCTTTCACTTGAAAAGCCTCCACTAATAACACTCTGTGGTCCAAATATCATTGGCTGGTGTTTATGCTCATGTGCTTGTGAGACCTTTGCTCTACCTTCTAGAACATCTTGTGCAAAGGTAGCACATGTGATAGGTGGTGCTGGTTTAGTGTACTGTGCTCGAACTGAAGCATCACGATGCCAGGATTCAGCTCTTCTGGTTCGATCATCAAGAAGATCCCGAAAAAACTGTATGTCACCCTCCTAAAGTACGTGCCATTAAAAAAGTGGTTCAGACAACATGATGAATCCATTCAATTTCTCAGAAAGAAAGCAACAAATCTGCACACTAATCTGCTTAACTGAAAATTGGACTCTGCAACTGTTAAAGGCCCACCAAAGGATAAGAGAAGAAAGAGGAAAAGGAAAAAATCACGGAATATGTTGCCCCAACATGCGCGCAGACATAAATTTCCAGCAAAAAGTTAATCTACCACAATTAAGCCTACAATAGAAATGCTTCATAAAATTGCCCATGATAGATTGTTATGCCCTAGTACTACTTCTAAAATAAATGTTCTACGGTGTAAGGATTATTAACTGTTTTAGCTACTGACTTATGATGTAAGAAATGAAATTTTAGATGACAATAATACACAATAAACATCATCAGCATTCTCAGATTAAGAAAATTAGTACCTTTTCTTGTTTTTCCTTCATTGCTGATAGCATCTCTTCCTCTTTCTTTAGCATTTCCAACAAATCCAAAGCCTAAACTTGATGACAATATGAAACTAAAATAACTACTAGGATGAAGGAATATACATAATAAAACTAAAGAGAAACATTCCAAATGATGAAAGATTTAGTTCCAAAAACGAACCTTACAGATAGCCAAAGAGATGGTAGTAAACCAGGCCTACACTCAAAAAAAAAAAAAGGTGATTTCAGTCAAATATGAGAAGCTATAGACATAAGATGCAATCAGTGCTACCTTAGAACAACATAAGGAGAAATAAGCTAACCTCCCGTTCTTCTTCTCCATCATCATCCAGCACATCTTCCTCGCCAGCCTCAACAGGAGTGGAAAGGGCAGCTGCTCTACTAGAGCGTCCACGTCGTTCTTTCCGCTCCTTAATTTCCAACAACTTTGATTCAGCAGCTTTTTGACGTTTAAAGCGAGCAATCTACATAGAGAATAATGTACAGCAAGCAGTTCATTTCAATACCAAACCTCATATCAACCCAATTTACTGTTAAAAACAGAAATGCAGTGGAAGTATAGACAAGTTAACAACAGAACAAAGCAGATGTTTGCATTTGAAATTTGAAAAGTTGTGAGATTGTAGTAAAATTCATGTTTTTTAATCTTCCCAAAAGTAAAAGTACCTTTCTGGCCCTTCGATCAACATGTGAATCTGAGTTTCTCTGTGTAGATGCCTCTAACTCTTCTTGTGGTAAAAGTTCCATTGTCTCACAAAATGTAATGAATTCCTAGAACAATTCAACTCTCAACACGTCATTATTAAAGACACAAAACACTTCTAACAAACAGTCAGCAGGAAGAATAAGACACCAAAATGCAGTGTTGACTAGAGCAACAAGATATCTTTCAGAAATTGAAAAACATTCACCTTTAACTTTGCTTGGGAAGCCTTTAGAATCTGTGTCCTGTCATCTTCCTCGACCCTTTCAGTCAATTCCCCGAGATAAAATGGCACCTATAATTGATAATGAAGTAAGTAGCTGCCCTTAATTAAATAATTTCTGTCCTAAAACACCCAACTATATCAGAATCAAGCGAAGGTATATAGCCAGCTTATTATTAAATTAAAAATAAAAAAGCACATTTTTAATCATCATTTCTTCTCCATATTCCTCTTCTTCTTTTTCACTTCATCTTACAATATTTGCTCCAGAATGAAAAAAATGAATTTATAATATATTTCATAAGCTATTACCACAAAAACAAACGTGAATAAACGCTAGAAAAACAGCAATGAATCAAAATCGCATAAAAGATTCAAATTTACCAGAATGTATTTGAGATTATTGGTGCTGATATCCTCCTTGGTCTCGTTAGTCGAGAACAACCCAAGCTTACATACCATATCTTCGCACTTTCGAAGAGCCTCACAACCCTTCCTCACCACCTCCTGAACCAAGACAAACCATCAGCCATAAAATTCTTCAAAGGAAACTAAAACCCCAAAACCAAAGAGATAAAATTAGTGGCTTAGACTTGCCTGATCAGCTTCGCCGGACTCCGTAGCCAATAGATGGATTTTACGAGCTTGTTCGAAGAGAGCGGAGAGAGGCATTTCCTCCATTTTGCACTCAACCATGGGTGATCTTATCGCAATTCTAGAGTAAAAACCCCTTTTACTGATCTGAAAAAAGAAAAACTCAATCTACCAACTAATTCGATTTAAGAAATTAGGGTTTCCAACACTCAGAACTAGGGAGGAGATTGTAAGAATTTGCAGAGAAACTAAAAATTTGGACATGGAGAGCTGAGAGAGGTCTATATACAGATTGGGAAGACTCTGATCCCTCGGCGTATGTTAGTGAGATTTCCAATTAGGTGTAAAGCAGTACACGGTAAGTATCCGTGGTCTACCAACTACATATTGCCACGTAGTAAAATTAAATGGGATTCATATACGACGATTTACTTGTTGTCGTTTTGGTTTGGGCTCTGTTCAGTCTCGAAGGGCCTGGAAACTTCTCTAGATTTGGGCCACGTAAGCAATTTCAACAGAAACGGCCACATATGCCAATTTTAGACCATCATTTTATATGTTTACCATTTTTTATATTTATTTATATTAATAACTATTTTTTACATGAAAAATTTCGAAAATATCCATATATTTATTAATTGTTTCATTTTCAAAATATGAGTCTTACCCCGAAATTTCTGATGGCCACATTCTTCATCTTTCTCTCCACATTTTCCATTATAAACAATCTACGTATTATTGTGTGTGTTCGGGAATATTTTCATTTTTATTTTTAAAATATAAAAATAAAAATGTTTTCTATATTTTTTATTTTTTATATTTGAAAACAAAATGATCTTCGGTAAGGTAATAGTTTTATTTTATTATTAATTTTTATAATAACAGTACTATTAATATATTGATATATGCTATTTTAAAAAAAATTCCACATTTGAACTATGTTTTGAACAATATATATGAACTCTGGTGACCATGGAGAACAACAACGACAAGTAGATCGACGGCAGCAAGCTGAAACATTGTCGGAGTCGATGAGGTAAATGATGGGGTGAGAGAGTTGAGGAAAACGACGGTTGTCGGAAGCCGATCTTGAGAACGATTTTTCGCCGACGACCATGGCGACAGAGAATCAATGGAATACTGTGCATATCGGAGGAGAAAAAAATAGACTTACATCTAACAACAAGAGCAGAAAAAAAAAGAAGAAAGAGAAAGAAAGTATTTAAAAAAATTGAAAGTATGAAAAGTTTGTTTTCAAAAAATTTAAAATTTTAAAAAAATAAAAACATGTAAACCGAACGTATTTTTCTATTCTGTTTTCAAATTTTTAATTAAATACACAAAAAATTGTTTTTTTAATGTTTATTGAACATCAACATTATTAATTCATTATTTAAAAAATTAGAAATTAAAAGATAACCCAAAAAAAAAAAATTCAAATACAATAGGGAACAATTGTTTTTTTTTTTGGAGCATTGTTTAATTTTAAATATTTCAAAAATAAAAAAGATGTTTATTATTTAAGGCAAAATAGACAAGTCATTTTCTCTTTAATCATGACTTTCTAAAACAGAATTGTAAATGACATGTTTACAGCTTAATCTTATCTTTCAACAATTGCTTACTCTATTATTAGCAAGTTAAAAAATTACACATATATTTGTTTTTATTATTTATTTATTTTTATCTTCTTTTTTTTTTTTTTGAAAGGATTTGTTTTTATGATTGATCTTACTGGATTATTCCTCTTAAAAAAATTCCCTAAAAATAAATTAACTCATTGAGAAAAAATCAAATCCCAACTCAATCAAAGCTCCAACAACTTTCACATGTCCTTATAGCTTGGACAGAAAATTGGTTGAAAAAATGGCTTCCATGGCCATTGGCCACAGAAGAAAGATGAAGAAATTTGCTAACTGTCCTACAATTCATGACTACTTATAAAAAAAAAAGGTAAAGAAGCATGTTCTACCTAAATTATTTGATATTGATTCTTATCTTATCGAGTTTCTCAAATTTTGGTCCCTGCAAAAAAATAATTAATTTGAGTAAACATTTCATTTTAATGAGTCTGTTTTTATGTTATTTCGTACTGTAAAATACATTTATTGGTGGGATTTTTTTTTCTCACAAAAAATAATTAAAAGAAAGTATAGAATAAATTTCTGCCATTGTGAATTCAATCAAAATAAATTATTTTATGAATTTTGGCACAAATTCATTTACAATCTTATTTTCTCTCGCTATTATATTCAATTTCGTTTTTATCTTGAAGTGTTTGAATTGATTCGTTCACAATTTTTTTTTTCATTTTTTTTCTTTTGTCGTATAAATATATTCAATATTGTTTTCTTCTTGAGTTTTTGGGACAATTTCAAGAGTTTGTTAAGAGTGATTATAAATATAGTTCAAGAGTTTCTCTAGAATTATTCTTCTTGAAATAGATTATTAAAGAGTAAATATATTATTTTCAATTTTATTGAATTATATGTTTAAAGAGTAACCATGTTGCTTGCAATTTTATTGAACTTTATCATTTAATATTAAAAAAATAATTTATTTAGTTATTTGTTTATTTTTATATTTATTGTGTTTATTTATGTTTGCATCCCCGATTTCAAACTCGTGGACTACATCAAGGCCCATTAATAACCAGCCCATTTATTGATTGATAGGAGCATCTTTTGTTAAGTTTATACATATTAAATTGACTAGAGAAAATAACTTATGTGTTGTCATTAATGGTTAATACTTGATTTTTTTTTGTTGGCAAAATAATTTTATTTAGTGGTTTTGTATAATAATATTTTTTATTTTAATAATTCTTTGTAAAATTACTTTACAGCATACACCATATACATCTTGTCTACATTTGGGCCTCATTTGGATGGTAGGATAGGAATGTATAATTTTTATATTGTAACTTTGTTATGAAATTAGAGAGAATATTGAAAAAATTAATCCAATATTTTAAATAATCCTCATAATTTGGGAGAACTTAATTCCATTAAAAAACTTGGGATGATTTTATCCTACCTCCTTGCATCCAACCTATTTTATTTTCTATTTTTTTTCTAATCTACTGGTGGCAAATGATCAACTCATTCATTTTTTAATATTTTTTCTCAAATATTTTTTAGTCCAATCCAATTTTATCCAATCTCATAGTCCAAACGATATATTATCTGAAAAATTATTTTGTAAAAAATCACTAAAAAAACAAATGATATTTTACTCTTCAATCAATTATTTTGTTTTTTGAATAGATTTGAAACACAAATGATGTGCTTCTTAAATGGTGACTAACCATTGTAAACAATACAAACTTTAAATCCTAACAATAATACAAAATTACATTAGTGAATTAACTTTTATCAATAATTTATCAATAATAATCATAATAATAATTATGGCTAATTAGTCAAATACATGCATGGATTTTGCCATAAATGATGTCAACTTGCTTTTCACAACTATGGTACTTAAAACAAGAAAGCTTTAACCATAATAGTGGGACATAATTGAAAATGAGTTGTTCTTTAATATGGGCCAAATATATATTACTTCTCAATTTCATTAGCTTAGCCAATTATTTGGGTACTACTACTGTCCCCTCGTGCATAGTAATTATTCATTTCAATTATTTGTTTACTTTGATTGAGTGATGAGAAAGAGAAGCTCACCCCTTCATGTAATAATAATTATAATAACCAAAAGTTTGAAAAATGTTGAAAAACTAGAAGACAAAAGGAACTTACAACAGGGCAAAAATGAATAACTCAACTCAACTGGCTCTGTGAAAAGAATAATCTTTTTAAAACACTGTGCAAAGACAACCATGTCTGTATATGTCCCACTCCCACATTTCCACATTTTTCAACAACAATATTCATAAATTTTTAATTTTTGATATATTGTCCTTTTGTTGTGTTTATACATAATGGTTGAGGGTTTTATAGCATGAAATTTAGAAAAGCATAGATTTTTAGTTGAATTTCATGCCCTTTAATTATGGATGATTATATTGGGATTAGGAAGATTAAGCTCCACAACTATTAAGAGATATATATTATTTATATTATATACATATTTATTTTAAGGTGGACCCAATAGAAACTTCACTTTTCTTTACTAATTTCATGGTGAAGAACATGGGGTGTGCCCACTAATGTCCTCACTTGATTGTGACCCTTATTCTATTCTTCTTCCTTTTCTTAATTGCAGACATATCACAGAGAGAGAGAAAGAGAGAGAGAAAGAGAGAGAGATTGCTTAGGTTATAATGAAATGAATCAGGCATCAAAAAGCTCAGATTCCAAGGGCAGATCTTGAATGTTAAAGCTACTATATACATATATATAAAACAGTTTTATAGACATAATACTAGTTTGCTTTTTTGATGTATAATGAATGTTTGTATCTGTATAAACATTAATCTTGAAAAAATACCCACTTTACAGTTTACAGGTCTCAGCTTAGGAAGCAACTCAATTAGAAGAAGCTAAGGCTAATGCCATTCTGGACCCATGAAGACCTGCTTTCTTAGGTGTTTTCATTATGGTTATTCTCAGCTCTTTTCGGTCCATTCTTTGAATTGTAGCTCTTTTGGAAGCTTTTTCAGGTACTTATGTGTTTGTTTACATTCATTGTATTTGTATATATACATTTGTTCATGTTGCATTATTTATTATTATCTGTTATAAATACATTGTTAATTTATTATTTTTGAGAAGACACAATGAGGGGGTCGGTGGGTATTTAGTCTTAATTCTAAGTCAATTAATATAAATATTGTTTTTTTAATCATTTTTATTGAAACCCATCTGGAAAAAATGAAAACTAGTCAATTTTTCTTAGCAATATCCAATAATTATCAACTATTTAGTTTGATGTTGTAGGCTGTTTAATGCCCCCAACATCATCATAATGTGGTCCAAGTTTGAGATATTGTGTTTATTTGGTTCATATTTTTTTCAAACGAGAACCTTAACTTAAGAGGTGATCAATATTGCAAAATATCTTCTTTTTGCCCTTTTGGTTTGAATAGTTCCATTTTTTTTTGGGGTAATGAGAACAAGACATCCATTTTCTCACTATTAAAATAAAGCACTTTATGTTTGTAGTCTTTTGGTATCACTTTCCATAGCATTTTAAACCTTTTTTAATCATCAAGTGTAGTTTTATACAGGTAAGCAAGTCTTCAAAAATTATAATAATATACAAAAACTCAGATGAGTTTTTGATTTGATTATATGAATATTTTTTTCTCTTTTCTTTTTTCCATATCAACCTCACTTATCTAATCAGTATGGTGACACTCAACCAGGAATCTAGCAACTTTTGCTTCCTATTGCAGTGATGGCATTTGAGAGAAGAAAAGTTGGTAAGTGAGAGAGTAAAGGAAGAGCAAGTGGGTTTATTTTATTTTTCTTCTTGAGGGGTCAGTCTTTCACTGAAAACCAGGGAACAATATACATAAATATATATATTTCTATATATTTTTACTTCTTTCTATTCTGTTAAAAGTACAGAACTTTTTAACAGATTCTGGAGTAACACACGTGTAAACACCATTGCTTTTGGCTTTCTCTGACCATTTATAATGGAAAAAAAACTCACATCACACTAATACTTGAACTTTTATGCAGCTGGGTCTAGCTAATGCCTTAGGATCTGGTTCTGAACTGAAGAAATTCTAACCTTCTGTAAGTTTCTTTCTCACATACAAAGTTTGAATCTTTGTAAATAATGGGGTTTGGCAATTAGAATGATTTCTTCTCAATTTTTTATGATAATGATCATCTAAAAAGAAACTTTTATTCTTCTGGGTCATTTTGGATTCTGGTTCAGCATTTAATGCTAAGTCTGTATATGTCTTTACAGTCAGTTAAAAAATTAGTTAGCTTTCTTCCCAATTGATTCTTTTTTATTTCTCTCTTATTGTTTTGGAAGCTAGACTTGATTGTGGAAGAGAATTTATGAGTAAATGGATGAGAAGGTGGTCCCCAATTCAAAGTCTTTAGTCCTAGAAGATAAGAGTGATGGCCTTTATCCCATGTATTTTGGTGTTTCTTGTGCATTTTTGGCTGTGAGACTCTTGTCATTACCTCATGATATGGAAGACGAAAAATGGTCAGACATAAGAGAAAAAATGCTTCAAGGAAGTGCACAACTCTTGGGGTTGCTTGTGTGGAGAGTTCAAAGAGAAGAAACTGAGAAAAGTTCTGAGATTCTGCTTAAGCTTGAGAATGCTGAGGGAGAGGTTGCCGAGTTGAAGAGACTAAGGCACGAAGATGCAAAGGCGAATGAGAAAGTTGTGAGCATCTTTGCTGCTCAGGAGCAAAACTGGTTGATTGAAAGGAGGAAACTTAGGCAGCATATTGGATCGTTGATGAGTGAGTTGAGATTTCTTGAGAAAAAGAAGGTCCAAGCTGTTTTAGAGATGAATGAAAAGCTTAAGGAAATGGAGAATTTGTTGCAAAGTAAGGACAAGGCTTTAGAGGAAGAAGCAGGGAAGGAGAGAGAATTAGAAGAAAAGATCAAAGATGGTGAGAGTTTGGTTGAAGAGCTGAGAGAAAAAGCTAAGCATGAATCGCAAGAGCATTCTTCTGAGCTTAGGAAGCACAAAACTGCATTCATTGAGCTTGTGTCAAACCAAAGGCATCTTGAGGCTGATATGAGTAGAGCAGTGAGGCAAGTTGAAGCCAAAAAGAGGGAGCTCGATTTGGTCTTGAAGCAGAAGGAAGAATCTGTTTTGATGGTTCAGAAGCTGTCTGGGGAGATTGTGAAGATGCATGATGATTTGGAACAGAAAGATAAGATTTTATCGGCAACACTAAGGAAATTCAAGATGGATTCAGCAGAGAAGCAAATGCTTTTGAAAGAGGTTAAGTTGTCAAAGGTTAAGAGGAAGCAAGCTGAGCTAGAAACAGAAAGGTGGAAGGCAGTTTCTGAGTCCAGACAAGAGAGGCATTCACTAAGGAATATGTTAGCAAAACAAGCCAACTCCAGATTGGAGACAGATTCTAATGAAAGAGGGTCAACGGGCTCATCTCATTTGCACATTGGCCACACCAAATCACAACCAAGTGATGCTCTTATGGGATTTGAGCATGCTGCTGATTCCAGGAATGAATTTGAAAGTTTTTCTCCCCCTTTTGACAACTACTCACTTCAAAGAAATGAGGACCGAGGTAAGAACAAAGTACTCATTCGCCTTTCAAATTAGCATAATGATTTATTGGTTGAGAATTGTAATTGAGTTTCACTTTCTGATTGTGTTTTATTTGTCTCTTGGTCCTGCTTTTGTTTATGTTAGCTGATGTTAAACAGGTGGAGAGTTGGGTTCGGTCAGAAGCAGAGAGGTATGCTGCTGCAATCGAACAAAGGCATCGCATAGAGATAGATGCTTTTGTAGAACAATTGAGACTCAAAGATGAGAAAGTAGAAGCTTTTCGTTGGAGGTTGTTAAGCATGGAACTAGAGTCAAAAAGATTGCAATCCCATGTAGAGGGACTGAACAAAGAATTGGCACAACTCAGACATAACAACATGGAGATGGGAGCATTGTTATTAGAGCGTGAAGAAGAACTAAATTCCTTGAAAGAACAGTTTGTGGCTCAGCTAAGGTCTTTAAATTTCCAGAAGAACAACTTCAATTCATGCTCATATGATTCAACATCAGCATATGATCATGCCAGTTGCTCACAACAACTTAACTCAAAAGACCAAGAAACAAAGACAGTTTCCATTGAAATGTCTGCAGAGGACGGCACAGATGAAAATCCATCTGTTGATGATCAGTCAAGAAGAACAGATAAGATTTTGACAGTTCAATCTCCTGACAAAGAGTATGATGAGCAGAAAGACGTTGTTTCGCATGAAGTTCTATCCGAAGGGGGAAGTTCAAGTCCAGTGGAAGTAGTAGATGGTGGTGAAAAGTTAAAACCAGTTACTCAAAAAAGTTTGAGCAGAACAAATAGCTCTCAATGGAGAATGGATCTTCATGCTCTTGGTGTTGCCTACAAGCTCAAGAGGCTGAAGCAACAGCTTGTTATGCTTGAAAGTTTGAGAGGAAAGCAAGAAAGGAGTGATGATAATAAGGAAAGCAGCAATAATGATGGAGAAACTGATTTAAAAAGTGTTATATCATTAATTTCTTTGCTGAACAAACAAGTTGGAAGGTACCAATCTCTCCAAAGCAAGGTTGATGATCTTTGCAAAAGAATGGTAAGCTCAAATTCTATATGATAATTCTTACTTTTGGTGTTTTAAGATTTATTGTTTTTGGTGATAGAGTTAATAAAGATATAGAAGAAATCAACAAGTACTGTTATGAAATAATGTTTGGAAAGTAGTATTGGATTGGATAGTATTGCATTAAGATTTATAAGAGAAAAAATATTAATCATTTGCCAATAATAAATTATTAGAAAATAAGTTGAATATAAAGTTGTAAATTTCTTTGTCATTAAAATACATGAAGATGACAGATTAGATATGGTAAAAATTATCCTTAGTTTTTCAATGGGATTATTTTAACTCGCACTAGGTGAATTAAGTAGGTTGTTGGATTAATTTTTCATTCTCATAATAAAATTACATGATAAAAATGATTTAATCTTATCCAATCCAATCCAATCCTACTTTCCAAACATGACTTTATAGCATCACAAGCTTCTTTCTTGGAAAACCTCTAAATTTGCTCTATCTATCTCTTTATTATCTCTATCATTCAGAACTGCCAGATGATGCCAAAGATTTAAACCCTTTTGGTAGTAATTTGAAAAAACATGCTCTACTGATGTATAATTATGTTTGTATGATTCATTTCATAACTTGCAGCATGATAGTGATCTGGAGCTATACAGAAGAGATTCCAACACTACAAGAACAAAAGAAAAAACCAAAAAGCTTGAGCACTTCCTAGAAGAAACATTTCAGCTTCAGAGATACATAGTTGCAACAGGACAGAAACTAATGGAAATTCAATCCAAGATTAGTTCTGGTTTAGTTGGGAATGTAAAGGAGCTTGAGGAGCCTGTAGGAAGCTTTGACATGAACCGCTTTGCTGACGCTGTTAGAACGCTCTTCCATGATGTTCAAAGAGGTCTCGAGGTTAGAATAGCCAAAGTTATTGGAGATCTTGAGGGTACATTGGCTTGTGAAGGGATGATACGCTTGAGGAGGTAATACTTGAATGTAAACGTAGTAACAAAGAAAGAAAGAAAGAAAGAAAGAAAGAAAGAAAGAAATTGAAGGTTTGAAGAGTTTTCTATTGATTTATGTACTTAAAAAATTGTATAGGAAAATTACACATATTGTTAATGCAATAATCTCTTCTTCTAATCTTCCCTGATGTGGTACAACACACATTCAGTTTGGGTAGAAAACGACATTATTTTATCTCTTTCTAAGGTAATGAATGAGCTATCATCAGCATATGATTTTTGTTTGGTACAGACTTGTCGTTTGTAGTAGTAATAGTATCATTTTCTAGTGTCGTTTTTTTATTAAATATAAATATATTACATCAAATTGTTTTGGGATTTTCATACACAATTCTCTAGACACCCCTACGTTTTGTTTAAATATCCACGTACACCCCTGTATTTAACCAAATATAACAAAATATGAACAAAGTAAGAGAGAGAAGAGAGAAGAGAGAATAGTGTGATTGTGAATTGTATTATGTTATATTAATCTTGGAATATTAGTACAAAGAATATATATATGTACAGATAAAGGAAGAAAGGACTATACACGTGTGAGCCACAATAAAAAAAGAGAACAAAAATATAATACAAATATATCATCACTTAACATCCCCCTCAAGCGCAAGGGGCAAGTGAGCACATTGAGCTTGGTCCTCAAAGAGTGGAATTTTGGTGCAGAAAGAGCCTTAGTGAGACAATCAGCCAGCTGCTCGTCTGAAGAAACAAATCGAACAGTTAAAGTGTTGGCAGCCACTCGTTCACGCACGAAATGAAAATCAATCTCAACATGTTTTGTTCGAGTGTGAAGAATCGGATTGGCTGTGAGGTAGGTCGCACTGAGATTATCACAGAATAAGATGGGAGGAGCAGGGGATGCAACACCAGTTTGAAAAGTAAACAATGTAAAGAAAAAGATATGAAAGAAAATGGGAGAGTCAATTGTATTATTCAGCCGTACATGACTAGATGACTTTTGGATATATATAATACAGATGGGTATTGATAACTCTACAAATTAGAGTTATTTTACCATATTTTATATGCTAATTGTTGCTTAATTCTTGAGTTTTTAAATAATTTATTAAGTTTTTAAGTAATTTTGAATTTATTTGTCTTATCATGATTTTATATACTTTTGTGTGTTTTTATAATTATATTATTGTAAAATATTGTAGTTAATTATTTGAATTAATGTTGTTTAGTTTAAGGTATAAAAAAATGTTGTTTGAGTGAAACTAAATGTTCAATTAAATTAAGTCTTAATTAATATTTTCAATGAACTAATATGATTTATGTTATAATTGAAAATATTTGAATTTGATTTAATTTATGTTTCTTTTGTTAGGGATTTTGGTGTATTTTTGCTCTTGAAAAGCAAGAAAAATAAAGATAAAGAGTGACATTTTTGCTGAAAAAGAGATGGATAATGGCATTTTTGAAGTATGTTTAGCCAACCCAAGCCTGGCCCAAGGCCCAAGCCCACGCTAGAAGCTCCCACTGCCCAGCCCAGGCCCGGCCCACCTCCAAGCAGCCATCAGCCTCTCTTCCCAGCTTGAGTCTTCACACCTTCGGCAGCCTCTTTCCCCAGCCGTGCGCCCAGCTCACGCCACCTGCCCTAGCAGCCTTCAACTCTCCAGGCCGTACACCATCACTTGCCTCCACATTGACTCCACCACATGGGCTTGCCTTCACCAGCCAAAAGCCCATTCGGCCAACCAAAGCTCCCAACGCCGCCTGCCCCATCTGCCAGCAAGCAAGGCCACACCCAAATCTGACCCAGCCCCCTCTTGAGCCCATCAAGTTGTACAATGTCCCCTATGTCTAAAATGCCACTTTTTACCCTTTTTTCTACACACTTTTTACCCCAAAATCATCATCACTCCTATAATTTACCCCTATTTACCATATTATTATTAATTTAATCAATTTACTTAATTTAAATTGATTATTTTAATAATCTCATTTTGGCTATAAATAAGGGTTTTGAAGACCATTTTTTGGTGCTTAATTTTTGGTTACCATCTTTTTTCTCCCATTTTCTCTCTACCATTCTCTCTTCCATTTGGGGTTTTCAAGAGCATTTTGCAAGTATATATGTCATTTATTTTGTAAATTCTACTCTAGTTATGTGCTTCTAATCTTTTTCATAAGATTATTAAGATCATGATGAAACAACTTGTAACTAGGTAATATTTATGTTGTATGTTGATTTCCCTTGTAATGCAACAAAGTCTATGGATTTTTCTTCTTCATATATTTCTTTCATCTTAAATATCTTGTATTTTAGATTGTTAGAACATGTTTACACTTTGTTCTTCATTAGTGCATAAACATAATATTCTTTGTGTAAGATGTGTCATTAAATTGTACACATCCATGCTTAGAACAAAAATATTATGTTTTGCCTTATAAATAATGTTCATTGATTTATTTGTTATTTCATTAGATTGATTTACACTAAATGCTTTGAAATTATAATTTTTGAAAAGTGAAGAAAAATCCTATCTTTTTATATAAGAAATTTGTGTTTAAAATTATAAATCTTTTTGGAAAAGGATAGTTTAAATTATTTTAACTATCACTAAAAACTTGGGAATCAATATACTAATAAATATTATTAAACTTACATTTTGTGGATTCTAGTATCTTAATAATCTTTTCTTTTAACACTTATTGTCAAATCATTATTGGTTTATTTTCATTATCTTAAATAACTTTATTTTTCAATCTTTCATTTTATGTTCATAATATTAAAACTCATCAATCTTTGGAACTAGGTTAGAATTTATTACTTTTGATTTAAAATAGTTTTCTTTTTGATTTTAGACAACTCCTTTGGGTTCGACCTCGTGCTTACACGAAAACTATTCTATAAATACGATTCGTGCGCTTGCGAGTATAAATATTTAAACATACCCGTTTTGGGTCCATCAGGTATGGAGGATTTACACATGTGAACATAATATTATATAATCTTATCATAATGGCATAAAATCAAAAATCAATGCACCCAATATTATGACAGGTGTAACTTCTAGCTGTCAAATATTTTTATCCTTATCGCTTATTTTCTCAACATCCCCTCTCAAACGTAGCGGGGAGTGAACAACGCCAAGTTTGTCTATGAGAAAGTGAAATCGAGATGGTGTCAGACTCTTGGTGAGGCAATCGGCTATTTGATCATGTGAGGGCACAAAGCGAACTTCAAGTTGCTTCTGTAAAACTTTGTCACGAACAAAGTGGATGTCTAACTCAATGTGTTTCGTTCTAGCATGGTATACTGGATTCGATGCTAGAGCACTAGCACTCAAATTGTCACACCAAGTAATAGGTGTTGTGGAGCATGGCATCTTCAATTCACGAAGAAGTCCTTGTATCCAAGAGATCTCAGCTAAGACATGAGCTAAGGCTCTGTACTCAGACTCGGTACTAGAGCGAGAGACAACGGCTTATTTCTTTGATGACCAAGACACTAATGTGTCTCCAAGATACACACAATAGGCTGCTACAGATCTTCTGTCATCAGGACAGCATGCCCAATCAGCATCGGAATATCCTGTGATGCTCAAGTGTCTGCTATACTTGATGTGAAGACCATAATTTATAGACCCCTTTAGATATCGTAACACTCTCTTGACAGCACTCCAATGAGCAGAAGTAGGAGCTTTGAGAAATTGGCTGAGCTTATTTACTGCAAAGTTGATGTCCGGTCAAGTGTGAGTAAGATACTGCAGTCCTCCTATAATGCTGCGATATAGACTAGGATCTGTCAGGAGAGTTCCATCACTGATGGAGAGTGTCTTCCCTGTGGTCATTGGAGTCGGGCAAGGCTTAGTGTTGAGCATGTTACTCCGTTCCAGAAGCTCCGTAATATACTTTGATTGAGTCAAATAGATGCCAGTGTCATCACGGAATACTTCAATTCCCAAGAAATAATTAAGACTGCCGAGATCCTTGAGAGCAAATAGCTTATTCAACTTTAGTGTAAACTCGTGAAGCTGAGTTGTATGATTACTGGTGACTAGAATATCATCCACATAAATGAGGACAATGATAATTGTGTTGCCAGAAAGAAGATAGAATAGAGATGAGTCAGCCCGAGAGTTATTAAAGTTCCAACTGATGAGAGTACCTTTCAATCGATCGAACCAGGCACGAGGGGCCTGCTTAAGGCCGTATAGTGACTTGTGAAGTTGGCAGACATGATTGGGAAACTCAGGGTGCTCGAATCCAGGTGGCTGACTCATGTAAACAGTTTCAGTGAGATGCCCATTTAAAAATGCATTATTGATATCAAGCTGACGAATATCCCAACCTTTAGAAACAGCAATGGTGAGGATTACACGAACCGTGGAAGCTTTAACAACTGGTGAAAAGGTCTCTCCAAAGTCAAGACCGGGTCTTTGATGAAAGCCTTTAGCAACCAAGCGCGCTTTGTAGCGCTGAAATGAACCATCAACATTTCTTTTGGTTTTGAAAACCCATTTGCAGCCCACAATATTCATGTCAGAGAAATAGGGAACAAGAGACCAGGTATTGTTTCGAAGCAGAGCTGTGTGTTCCTCGGTCATGGCTTGATGCCATCCTTTGTGAGTAAGGGCAGACGCAACAGATTTAGGTTCTTCATGACTTGGCTGCCATTGAGATTGTCCAAGGTACACCTTGGGTTTATAAATACCAGCCTTGGATCTCGTAATCATTGGATGAGATGCAACTGTTGGGACTGGGGGTGCATGAGCACTAGGAGAATCATGATCAGAATTTGTAGCAACTTCGTTGTTGTCATCAGACATCGTGGGGCTGCTAGTTGCATCAATCTCATTAGTAAACTCAGCACTAGTACTAATGTGATCATTGGGAGAATGTACTTGATTGTTGCTTGATGAAGGGGCACAGGAGGGTGAAGCTTCAGAGGCTGCCTGAGAGTGAGACCTATCAATTTGAGAAGCAGAAGGATGAGATGTGTTTGTAGGAGTGGAAATAGGCACATGTAAGGGTGTGGAAGCAGACCAAGAAGGAACTTCAACTAGGACTGACTGTTCAGGCCTAAAGTTGTTTAAAAATCCTGATTTGAATGGAAATTCAAGTTCATTAAAGATAACGTTTCGAGAGATATAAATTCTTCCTGTAGAACTTAAGCACTTGTACCCTTTGTGAGCCTCACTGTAGCCTAGATTGACACACTTAACTGAGTGAAATGAGAATTTATGAGACTGGTATGGGCGTATACATGGAAAGCAAGCAGAGCCGAAGGTTTTAAGGAATTTATAATCTGGAATACGAGAATAAATGACCTGAAATGGAGATTTTCCATTGAGTATTGGTGATGGAAGCATGTTGATTAAATAGACAGCGGTGACAAAGGCATCCCACCAATATTTTAAAGGCATACTTGCCTGAGCTAGGAGAGTGAGGCCCATCTCGGTGATATGGCGATGTTTTCTCTCAGCTCGACCATTTTGAGCTGATGTGTGGGGACAGGAATGTTGGAAAATAATTCCGTGATCAGTGACAAGTTTGGCAAAGGATTGGTATTCCCCACCCCAATCTGTCTGTAATTTTTTTATTTTTCTCTCGAATTGGTTTTCTACCAAGGTTTTAAATTGAATGAAGGCTTGTAATGCTTCAGATTTAGCTTTGAGTGGATAAATCCATGTATACCTACTGTGATCATCAACAAAGTGGATATAAAATCGAAAGTTAGTATTGGAAAGGATAGGTGCTGGACCCCAAACATCGGTGTGGATTAAATCAAGAGGAAATTGTGCTCTATTATTTGAAAGTTTGAAGGGTAAAGCATGAGACTTACCAAACTGACAAGCATCACAGAAACTATCATTTTCATTGCTTAAATTTTTTACATTCAAACAGTTTAAAACTTGACTCAAGATACGACTTGAAGGATGGCCTAATCTCCTATGCCATACTTCTTTTTTGGAATTTAAAAATTTGGACTGACTAGACTGACTCGAATGAGAAAACAAAGCAAGTGTTGAACCCAACTTATTGGAATTAAGAGACTCAAAATGTTGAACTGTAGATTTACTAGTTTGAGCAGCGGGTGTGTCAAATTGATAGATGCCATCCTTAAGCCTCCCCTGAAGTAATACCCTCCTTGTTTGCTTGTCCTTCACAAAGAAACAATCAGACAGAAATTCAATGAGCACATTATTATCCAATGTAAGTTTAGAAATGCTAACAAGATTTTTAGTGATTTTAGGAACATGTAGAATGTCCTTTAGTAGTAAGTTATGACCTGTTTTGGTCTTAATATTACCATTGCCAATATGAGCAATATTGAGGTTATTACCATCTCCAACTACTAAGTTATCCTTACCATGGTACTCTGTTTTCTGTTGTAGATTATCGACATTGGAGGTGACATGGTTGCTGGCACCACTGTCTGCATACCATTGGTCATTTTCGACCATCTCGGGCGTAGCTATAAAAGCTGAAGGGTTAGAAGACAATTTACCCTGAGTATTTCCTCCTGGTTGAGAGCCCATATAGCTTTCGTCATAGCGGTTGTAGCATATTGCAGCGGAATGCCCATACTTTCCACAAACTTGGCAAGTGGGCTTTTGCGACCCTAAACGACCACTGGATCTTCCACCTCTACCTCTAGACCGTCCACCACCTCGATTATAACCTCCCCTGTTTGCACCAGAGGAGCCGCTGCTCTGATGGTGCCCTTGCGATTTGTGCATAAAATTTGCTTGTGGCTGAGTTGAGTGGGGTAGTTTGAGCGTGCCAGAGAGGGAACTCAACCTTTCCATCTTGCTATCAAAAGAAAGGAGAATGTCTTGGAGCTCTTGCCAGGAGGTAGATATGCGGGCCTCAACTTGAACAATGATTGGTAAGTACTCTAAATTCAAACCAGATAAAATATTAGCAATGAGATGTTTTTCAGGGTAAGGATCACCTGAGAGAGCAAGAGTATCGGCCCATTGTCGTTTCTGTCGCAAATACTCAGTCATGGATAGAGCTCCCTTCCTGGCGGTTTGGATCTTTGTTCGAAGTTCATCCGCACGAGACTTCGAGTGAGCACCAAAAAGTGCGGCAAGACAGTTCCATAGAGAATAGGACGAGTCGCACCCCATAACTTCGGCAGCAACGGACTCGGTCATGGAACCATAGAGCCAACCGAGAAGTAACTGGTCATGAACAATCCATTGTTCAAATTCTGGATTGACGGTAGAAACGGCGGAACCTTCAATGGAAGCGGGAAGCAGTTCTGGAGGCTTGGTCTTGGAACCGTTGAGGAACCCATCGAGTCTGTGCCCTCGAACAATGGCAGTTATCATTGTTTTCCATAGGGAGTAGTTGTTGCGGTCAATTTTTAGGGCAAAAGGCTGGTTGAGGAAGGTAATCAGAGGAGTGGAGGAAGGTGGAGACGAAGAAATATTTGATGCATGGGGGGCTGAACTAATGTGGCTGGCGGATGATTCTTTGAGGTTCCCAGATGTGGGAGTTTTGTCGCTATCGTTGGTAGCCGACATTGGCTCTTGATACCAAGTTTGAAAAGTAAACAATGTAAAGATATGAAAGAAAATGGGAGAGTCAATTGTATTATTCAGCCGTACATGACTAGATGACTTTTGGATATATATAATACAGATGAGTATGGAGGATTTACACATGTGAACAGAATATTACATAATCTTATCATAATGGCATAAAATCAAAAATCAATGCACCCAATATTATGACAGGTGTAACTTCTAGCTGTCAAATATTTTTATCCTTATCGCTTATTTTCTCAACAACACCTAAATCATGAAGAATAGATTCAAGCCATGTCAATTCGGCAGTCCCATTAGCAATGCTCCGATATTCGGCTTCCGTACTAGAACGAGAGACAACTTTTTGTTTAGAAGATGACCAAGAAACGAGATTGTCGCCCAGAAATATACAGAACCCACTAGTACTTCGACGGTCATCTGGACAAGAGGCCCAATCCGCATCAGTAAAACATTGTAAGGAAAAATCAGAGGAACGAGAGAAATGCAATCCAAAATGAGGTGTCCCCTTTAAGTATCGAAGAAGGCGTTTGACAGCCAGCCAGTGTAGATCAGTAGGACTCTGCATAAATTGGCATAGTTTGTTGACAGCAAAGGCGATATCAGGACGAGTAAGTGTGCAATATTGTAGAGCCCCAACGGTACTGCGATATTCAGAACCATCAAGCAAAGGAGTACCATCATGAATGGAGAGGGTGGGGCCGGAGGCCATGGGAGTGGTGACTGGTTTGGTGTCCAGCAGAGAAGTGCGCTGAAGAAGATCTGAAATATATTTAGTTTGACATAAATGAAGACCTTCGGAAGTACGACTCACCTCGAGACTAAGAAAATAATGCAGATCGCCAAGATCTTTTATGGCAAACCGAGACTGTAACTGAAGCAAGAGGTCTTGAAGATAGCTTTCCTTGTTGCTGGTAACAAGTATATCATCCACATAAATCAATATGATAACCATACAATCATCAGACCGAAAGAGAAACATGCTGGAATCACTTTTAGATGCAACATAGCCCAAGGATAAGAGAGCTGAAGTAAGCTTAGAGAACCAAGCATGAGGTGACTACTTTAACCCGTATATTGATTTTAACAATTTGCACACATGAGTAGGCTTAGAAGCATCAACAAAGTCGGGTGGTTGTTGCATGTAAACATCCTCAACAAGATCACCATGAAGAAAGGCATTGGACACATCAAGCTGTCTAATGGGCCAATTGAGATTAACAGCAAGATGGAGAACAACCCGTATAGTAGCAGCTTTAACAACCGGACTAAAGGTTTCAAAATAGTCTAAGCCTTCCGTTTGGTGATAACCTTTAGCCACGAGGCGAGCTTTGTACCTGTCAATAGAACCTTCAGCTCTTAATTTGAGTCTATAGATCCATTTGCAACCAACAGCTGTGGCTGAGGAAGGAAGAGGAACCAAAGTCCAGGTGGAATTCTTGATAAGAGCCTGAAATTCTTGATCCATAGCAAACTGCCAATGGCGTGATTTTGAGGCTTGAGCATAAGTTGTGGGCTCGGGGGATGTACCTGTATACACACTCATATATAGCTTAGGCTTATGGATACCCGCTTTAGAGCGAGTGACCATAGGATGAAGGTTTGTGGTAGTAGTGGGTAAGACAGGGCAATGCGGACCAGAGAAGTCTTCCACTAATGGAATGATGGGGGGCGAAGAAGAAGAGGAGACATCAGAAGAGGAAGAAGAAGCAGTGGGAGAATGAGCTGAGGACGAAGAAGAAGGTGAAAGGGATGGTGGAGAGGGTGATGCGGAAATAGAGGGCACGGACGAAGAAGACGAAGGAGAAGAAGAAGGACGAACTGAGGAGGAAGAGAAAAGAGGAATAGAAATAGAAGAAGAGGAGGAAGAGGAGGGAGGAGTAGGGGCAGAAGGAGAATGAAAAGGAAAAGCATGTTCGTTAAAGACGACATGCCGAGAGATATACACACGCCCAGTGTCTTTGTCAAGACAAAGGTACCCCTTATGATGTGTACTATAACCAAGAAACACACACGGTTTGGACCGGAGTTGCAATTTATGATCAGTATATGGTCGTAAAAAGGGGAAGCACAAGCAGCCAAACACACGTAAATGGGAATAGGTGGGAGATTTGCCATATAAGAGCTGATAAGGAGATGAAGAATTGAGAACAGGGGAGGGCATTCGGTTGATTAGATAGACTGCTGTTTGGAAGGCGTGGGACCAGTAAAGCAGGGGCATGTGTGACTGAGCAAGAAGGGTAAGTCCGGTCTCAACGACATGGACACGAGACGTGTGTGGACACGAGAAACGGTGGTGAATGCCGAGATTGGTAAGGAAGGGAATTAAGGGCTTGAACTCACCACCACCATCTGTTTGAATAGTTTTAAAAACTGCATTAAATTGTCTTTCAGCCATGGTCTTAAATTGAAGAAAAGAAGGATAAGCTTGATCCTTGGTAGATAAAAAATAAATCCAAGAAAAACGAGTATAATCATCGACAATGAGTAAGAAATAACGAAATCCATTCACTGATAAAACAGGGGCAGCACCCCAAAGATCCATATGTAACAATTCAAAAGGTTGTACAGCACGAGATGTTGACAAAGAAAATGGAAGCCTATGGCTCTTGGCCATATGACAAGCATTACAAAAAGAAAAATGAGAAGCTATAGAGATGTTGCAGGAACGTAGAACTTGATGAAGAATAAGTTGAGCTGGATATCCAAGACGAAGATGCCACACAGTACTATCTGTGGTGCGTGCAAGGAAGAGTTGTGGAGGTGTAGAGCTGGAGGAGGGCGTTGAAGAAGGGAGAGTGACTCAGTAGAGACCATTGTCAAGAAGACCTTGGAGGAGTATGTTCTTTGATACCTGATGTTTGACAAGAAAATGTGAGGGATAGAATTCAACAAAGGCGTTGTTATCGCGACAAAGGCGAGTAACACTGATCAAATTATGTGTAATGGCAGGTGAGTGTAAAACATGTTTGAGTGAGACAGAATCGGGAAAAGAATTAGTGAAAGAAAGACTTAAATGGCCAACATGAGAAATAGGTACGGTCTTACCATCTCCTACCATAACCTGATCCGAGCCAGTATATGGAGAGGCGGAATCGAGCTGAGAAATATCAGGTGTGAAATGATGAGTGGCCCCGGAATCCATGAACCAAGCTGGGTCTCCAACAGTGGATGCAATAGCATGAAGGCCAGACATGGTGCTTGTATGAGAAGAATCAGTGGGAGAAGACAGGTACATATTGAAGTTCCAAGGCTGATTTGGAGGAGGAGGTTGACAGTGGAGGTGCAGGCGGTGGTAGCACACAGCAGCAATGTGACCATACTTACCACAGATCTGGCATTGAGGCTTTGAACCAGAAGCAGCGGTTGGGTGGTGAGGGATCCATGGGTTGGCATTTGGTCGAGCAGGTGGGCGACCTAAAATACTGTTGTTATTTGGATATGGTCTTGGAGAAGAAGAAAATGGAGTAGCAGATGCAACAATAGGGGAAAATTGTTGGGAAGGTCGTTTGGGGTAACGGTGTGGAGAACGATTGGTATTAGAAAAATTGGGATTAAGTTGAGCAAGGTTAGCTTGTAAGGAGGAAAGTTGATTGGCAGAACTCTGGCGTTCAAGCCTGGAATCAAACTGTAAGAGCAAGCTATGAAGCTCCTCGGGGCTGGCTTTCTGAGGTCGCACGAGGATAGAGGAAACAAATGAATCATATGCTTGGTCAAGACCATTTAGGAGGTAAATTTGATGGTCAGAGCTGGAAACAGGTTCTCCCAAGGCAGCCAAAGTGTTGCAAATAGATTTAAGCTGAAGAAGATACTCAGGAACTATTGAGCCTCCTTTCTTGAGTGTCTGCAGTGAGGTCCGGAGTTCTGAGATTTGTGCCATGGATCCGAAAAGGTAGATCTCCTCCAAAGCCTCCCAGATCTGTTGTGCAGTAGTGTAAGTGACAATTTGAGTGAGCATATTATCACTGAGAGAAGCGTACAACTCCCAGTGAGCTGCATCTGTAAATTTCTCTGGGCATGGGCGAGTACCATCAAGATATTCCTCAAGGCCATTAGCTACCACAATATTAAGAAGTTGATTCTTCCAGATCAGGAAGTTTGTTTCATCGAGTTTCACAGTAAGTGTTTGGTTGAAGGAAGGAAAAGACGAGGAAGGAGCAGAGGTGTTTGGAGTGAAGGGAGATGGTGCATTGGTTACCACCGGAGTAGAGGAAGAAGCGGAGATAGGGGAAGAGGCCATCGGATGGCTCTGATACCATGAACAAAGTAAGAGAGAGAAGAGAGAATAGTGTGATTGTGAATTGTATTCTGTTATATTAATCTCGGAATATTAGTACAAAGAATATATATATGTACAGATAAAGGAAGAAATGACTATACACGTGTGAGCCACAATAAGAAAAGAATACAAAAATATAATACAAATATATCATCACTTAACAAAATACACACGTGAAAAAATTTCAAAATTCTGAAGTAAAGAAAGATAAAAAATTAAAAAATTATTTTAAATAAGATACTATTACCCTATTTTATGTATGTATATAAATATTCACTGATTAAAATATAAATATTTTTACCAATATTATTTCATTTAAAAAAAAATTATTTGAAGTAATAAAATAAAATAGATATATGAATATTTTTAAAAATTAATTTTTTCAACAAACATGTTATTTATCACACTTTTATTATAAAATTTTATTTCAAATAGTTAACTAATATTTTATTTTATTTAAATAAATTCATTCAAATACTTTTATAAAATATTTTAAAATAAAGAATAATTTCAAGAAATAAAAGGAGAGTGTTATTATCCTATTAAAGTTAATTTCTATAAAAAAAAATTGTTTAAATTGGTATTATTGACAACAAAGGGTGTAATTTGGTATTTTTTTTACATTACTTTATTATAAGCACTAAGTAGGTATCTTTAAGCATAATACAAGGACAAATTGGTATATAACCTAAAGAAAATCAATGTTTCAACTTTTATCCTATTCTATTGTAATCCTTATTGTTTTATAAATTTTTTTAGAATAAAATAGGCTGGTATCATATATAAAATAGTTTTTTTTAATAAAAAAATATAAAATTGGGGACTTTTGTATAGGATAAAAAAACTAACATTTTTTAAAAATTTAGGCCCCTTTTCATTTGGGCCCTGGGCACATGTCTGACTCACCTATGCTTAGGGTTGACCCTGCTTATCAACCCCTAACAAAAGTGATAAGATTATAAGTTTCTTTATCCTTTAAGATGCATGTAATATTACAGCCGCTTGGAATCCCCCTATAATAAAACATGAGGGATTCTTTTTTTTTTTTTTAATAATGAATCACAATAAGAATTGAACAAAAAAATGCAAAAGATTAGAGGGATCATTTCCATCCAAATGCTTATTCTCTAGTCAAATAGTATGCAAACTGTAACGTTCTACTAATCTAGGACCGTTACACTGCGTGTTTAAAACAGTGCTTAACTCGCTAAACGAGTCATTTGGACTTAAAATGTGTAATTAAAACTAACTCGAGGATTAGGCATTAAAAATTTTGGTCAAAAAGTCACCATTTCTAAACAAGTCATTTGGACTTAAAATGTGTAATTAAAACTAACTCAAGGATTATGCATTAAAAAATTTGGTCAAACAATCACTATTTCATTAAAATGTTTAAGTTTGTACACGGGATCCCAAAAAGAGTTTATAACTGTTACGGAACCAAAAGGAATACAAAAGATCGACCTAAGCGACAAAATCAGGGTTCAAGCTTAGTTCCAGTAAGTAATCTCAGTCTTGGCGATCGAGCAGATCGCATATGTACACTCTGCCCTTGAAGCTCTCCAACTCATGGCTGCTCCAACTTTTCTTTGCCCTTACCTGCACCACGTAACACCCGTGAGCCAAGGCTCAGCAAGAAAACATAAACATGCTCATAAACAATTATTAAACAGACTATAGAATCATAAATAGTATGCTTAGCAGTAATAACCAATGCTTAGGCATGCATTCAATCTAAATAAGGGACTATAGAGTCACCCCGGGGCCCATTGTCTCATTCCCTATTAACTAGCCTTAGAGCTAGTCAAACATACCTCACGCTTTTATATTCCAGGCAGCCATAGGGTTGTACAAGCATATATCACACCCACATCGGTCTGCGTTTCGCACGCTATTGTTGCCCTTGACTTATAAGCTGAGCTTTTCAACTAGATATAGCAGATAAACATACATCACTTAACACAGATATGCACAACGTAGTATGTTCTAAGTGGCTATAGAGTTGTGCAAGCGTATATCACGCTTATGGGTTGGCCTAGCCATAATGGCCTGCGTTTCGCAAGTTATTTCCAACCACGGCCGAGCTTCTATATTGGCCCAGCCACAATGGCCTGCATTTTGCATGCTAATGTCGTCCTCGGCTTATAAGCCGAGCTTCTATATTGGCCTAGCAACAACGACCTGTATGCTAATGTCGTCCACGGCTTATAAGCTGAGCTTCTATATTGGCCCTGTCATTACTGCCTGCATTTCGCACACTAATGCCAACCACGTCTTATAAGCCAAGCTTTTATATTGGCCTTGCCATTACGGCATGTGTTCCGCATGCTTATTCCGTCCATGACTTATAAGTCGAGCTTCTCAATCAAATACAAGTAAAAAAGCATCTATCACTTAATACGGGTATTCACAATGCAATTTAATCATGCTTAATCAAACATTACAAGCATGGTTATAACCACGTTCAATAAATGTGTCTCGAGCCTTAATCTCAGTCCAGGTGTAGTTTTCTTACATCGAGTCTTGAACAATTTAGTTTAGCAACCTTGAGTGTGATAATTTCCCCTCGAGCCCAACGGTACACCCTAGTCATAACCATAACAAGGAATAACCATCAAAGAACGAACCCGTAACGTCCTAAATTACCTAATAAGGCTTAGGGCCTTGACTAGGGGGCCAGAATGGAAAATTATGGAATATATGTGATTTAAATTATGGAATATGTGTTTATGTGATATATATGTGTATCATTATATGATTTTGTGAGTTATATACTAATATGACTATATATGCATGTTTAGGTGTATTAAATATGCATGTGAACTCGTTTCTTATTAGAAGGGCAATCGTAATTTGGCTTGTTCTGGGTGTATTTGGGATATATGTGCATATATGTGATATATGTACGAGACCACATTATTATGTGGATATATTTGGGCTACTCGGCACGAGGCGATCCTAGGGAGCAAGTTAGCAGGAGAGTCACAACAGGACCAAATACCCGACTCGGGGTGAGTCAAGGAGTATTTTGGGTATTTAGTACATTACCAGGATATCGGGTAATGGGAGTAAATAATTAAGGATATATTTGGTGTTAGTGAAATTAGGAGGGAATTCTGGGAGTTTTGACCATTTTACCATCGAGGACGTTTTTGGTACCCCGAGCCTTGGGATTTACTTTGAATTACTTGAACTCTAAGTAACCTCACAAAAAAAAAAAAAACAGAAAACACTAGAATGTTCAACATACTTTCTCTCTTAATTCCTTGGGAATTTCTTGCAATCTGAGAGGAATCGAAGCTAGCTTAGGCTCGGGATTACTTGGGGAAAGGCTTAGCATCGTTTTGGGCAGCAAAGGTTTTGATTTCTAGCCTTAATCCTATATGTTTTCTCTGGTTTTAGCTAAGTTTTAGAGTTTTGAAAACTCAATTCTGAATTTGGAGATTGGGTGAGGTTTTAGCCAAGTTTAAGCTTGGGTTTTGTGGGTATTGAAGTGCTGAGTTGATTGGGAACTTTACTTTTGAGATTTGGCTTGAAGAAACGAGGGGAAAATCTGGATTTTCATGTCGAATCGCGACCCTGTTATTGGGGCGCCGCGACTCTCATGAATGCAGAGAGAAGGAGGTGCTGAAATACCATTTTGAGTCATGACACTTGTAGGGGTGTGCTGCGGCGCGTGTGGTCCAGAGGAGAGCCCTTGGGCTCTCTGACTTGAGGCGTGTCGTGACTCTTTTTCCTTGGGCCGCGACGCTTAAAGGACTTTCAAGCCCCGAGAAGGTTTTAAGTGTGGGAACACAAATCTAAGGGCTTGGGATTGATTCTACTAATCGGTTTAGTGGAATTTGACGTCTTGGAGGCTAGGACTCGCTCGGGAATCCTTCATTTGCTTGTTATTGACGAGATTCTATATTTGGTTGTGACTAGGTTACCTCTAGGGGCTCAAAACAAGGATTGTGCTCGAGGGTCGTTCTTATTTTACATTGCACTCAGACCTGAGGTAAGAAAACTACACGCAGTCTGCGTTTAGGGCTTGGTCCAGTTATAGTACAAGATTAATATTATGTTGAGAATGTTTTATTAAACATATTAAATGTGTTGTGTTTACCTATGTTATGTAATAACTGATTGCCTGTATATCTGATTGGGAAGCTCAACTTATAAGTTGAAGATTTATCGATGTTATCTGATGAAAAGGTTGGCTTAATATTCATGGGCATAGTCGATTCTAAAAGACTCGACTTATCAGTCGAAGGTTAAAAGACTCGACTTATCAGTCGAAGGTTAAAAGACTTGACTTATCAATCGAAGGTAAAGACTCGACTTATCAGTCCAAGGTTAAAAGACTTGACTTATCAGTCGAAGGTTAAATGACTTGAATTATTAGTTGAAGAATAAGGGACTCGACTTATGAGTCGAGGGTTTAAAGGTTCGACTTAGGAGTCGAGGGCGGAAATAGCGTGTTGAACGCTGGCCGATAGGGTTAAGCCAACCCGGGAGCGAGATATAAGCCTGAACGTCCTTAAGGTCGTCTGGAATGTTAAGCATCAGACTTGCTTGGCCACCTCTAAGGATGGTTATATGAACGATGGGCAATAGGCCCTAGTGTGACTCTATAGTCACTAACCTAGGTTGATTGCATGCATGAGTAAGGTTATTACTACTAGGCATGCTAATTATGAATCTATGATTTGAAAATGTACTGCTTATAAGCATGATTATGTTTTCTTGTTGAGCCTCAGCTCACGAGTGCTAAATGGTGCAAGTAAAGGAAATGAAAAGTTGGACCAGCCATAAGTTGGAGAGCTTCAGGGGCAGAGTGTACATATGCGGCCTGCTCGTCCATCATAGCCGAGGTGATCAGTTGGAACTAGGGTTGGACCCTGATTTGCCACCTCGGTCAACTTTTGTATACATTTTTGGGTTTGTAACCATTTTAAACTATGTTGGGATCCCATGTATTGAAGTCAAACTCTTTTAATGAAATGGTTGACTTTTGACCAAAAACTTTAGTACCTAAACATGTGGTTAGTTTTAATTACACAATTTAAGCATAAATGACTCGTTTAGCGAGTTAAGTACTATTTAAATTACACAATGTAACAGTTCCTGATTAGGAGGGCGTTATAGAACCAATAAAGGCTTCCGGATCAAGTCCTAGTCTCTAGGACCTTAAATTCTACTAACCCGGGTAGTAGAATCATTCCCGAGCCCTTAGGTTTGGGTTCTCGTAACCCAAAACCTCATTTTTTACTTTTTCCCAATTTTAGTCATGCCCCCCCCGAGAGCCCACCCAAATTTCCCCTGCACTTGCACCGCGGTGTAGCCCACCAAGCGTTGCGGCACCAAGGCGGTTCGAGGTACCCTAGCCTTGTCTGTGTTCATGCGGGCCGTGACGCTCAAGAACAGCGCCGCGGCGCTACCCTGTGAACTCAGGAAACTTGCCATTTTAAAAAATTGTAGCTCCTCCAAATTCAACCCAAAATACAGTTTAAACCAGGTTCGACCATCAAAATTATCCCAGCAACACAGAACAACAATAAATAACCTTCAAAACTCACTAAAACAACACTAAAATCCATAATTCAATGCTTTCTAAAAAAACACAAAAAGCCAACTCAAAGGCTTAAGAACTTGAATTACCTCTTAGAATTTGAATTCTCCACTGGATTCCTAGCCTTGACTGCTCCCTAATCCTCAATAGAAACTTCCAAACCCCACTGATGGACCCAAAATGGGTATATTTTAAATATTTATACTCGCAAGCGCACAAATCGTATTTATAGAATAGTTTTCGTGTAAGCACGAGGTCGAACCCAAAGGAGTTGCCTAAAATAAAAAAGAAAACTATTTTAAATCAAAAGTAATAAATTCTAACCTAGTTCCAAAGATTGATGAGTTTTAATATTATGAACATAAAATAAAAGATTGAAAAATAAAGCTATTTAAGAGAATGAAAATAAACCAATAATGATTTGGCAATAAGTGTTAAAAGAAAAGATTATTAAGATACTAGAATCCACAAAATGTAAGTTTAATAATATTTATTAGTATATTGATTCCCAAGTTTTAGTGATAGTTAAAATAATTCAAACTATCATTTTCCAAAAAAGATTTATAATTTTAAGCACAAATTACTTATAAAAAGATAGGATTTTTCTTCACTTTTCAAAATTATAATCTCAAAGTATTTAGTGTAAATCAATCTAATGAAATAACAAATAAATAAATTAACATTATTTATAAGGCAAAACATAATATTTTTGTTCTAAGCATGGATGTGTACAATTTAATGACACATCTTACACAAAGAATATTATGTTTATGCACTAATGAAGAACAAAGTGTAAATATGTTCTAACAATCTAAAATACAAGATATTTAAGATGAAAGAAATATATGAAGAAGAAAAATCCATAAACTTGTTGCATTACAAGGGAAATCAACATACAACATAAATATTACCTAGTTACAAGTTGCTTCATCATGATCTTAATAATCTTATGAAAAAGATTAGAAGCACATAACTAGAGTAGAAATTACAAAATAAAAGACATACATACTTGCAAAATGCTCTTGAAAAACCCAAATGGAAGAGAGAATGGTAGAGAGAAAATGGGAGAAAAGAGATGGTAACCAAAAATTAAGCACCCTAAAATGGTCTTGAAAGTCCATATTTATAGTCAAAGTGAGATTATTGAAATAATCAATTTAAATTAATTAAATTGATTAGATTAATTAAATAAAATAAATATGGTATGTAGAGGTAAATTATAGGGTGTAATGATGATGTTGTGGTGAAAATGTGTAGACAAAAGGGTAAAAAGTTGGCATTTTTGTCATAGGGGACACATGGTACATTTGGGCAATTTTAAGGGCTCAAGAAGTGGCTGATGGCAGTACCAGGCGGCTGAGGAGCTTTGGACTGCTATTGGGCCTGGAGCAATTGGCCCAAATGACTTGGTCTTGAGGTGGAGGCTGAGTGGATTGGTGCTGAAGGAGCATGGGGGAGTAAGCCCACGGTTTGGGCTGGAGCTGGTGAAGGGCGTACGGCTGGGAAATGGAAGGTTGATGAGGGAATGTGATGATGGCTAGGGGGTTAGTGCTTTGCTGAAGAAGGGAAGCTTGGAGGCACGTTGGCTTCGGCTGGAAGGGAAATGGACTAGACACGTGGCGGCAGGAGGTTGCTGCTGGGAGAGAAATGGCCAGGCAGGTGGGCCGGGTCTGGAGCTTGGGCAGGAGGCACGGGCCTGGGCTTCACGTGGCTGGGCCGAATGTGTTACAAAAATGCCACAATTTTCTTCACTTTTTCAGTTTTAATTCTTTTTATTTATCTTCTTTTCAAGCACAAAAATGCAACAAATTACCTTCACAAAATAATATAAATTAAGTCATAATAAAATATTTTCAATTATAAGATAAACCATATTAATTATTTGAAAATATTAATTACAACTTAATTTAATTTAACATTTAGTTTCAATAAAACACACATTTTTTTACTTCCCTAAACACAACAACTTAAATAATTAACTACAACATTTTACAACAAAATAACTATAAAAACACACAAAAATATATAAAATCAAAATAAACCTAATAAATTCAAAATTACTTAAAAACTTAATAAATCAATTAAAAACTCAAGAATTAAGCAACAATTAGCACATAAAAAGTGATAAAATAACTCTATTTTGCAGAGTTATCACCCACCAAGATCTCTCTAGTCTTGATCCCCCAAGGCAAAGTCTTCAAAAGACTAAGAGAAGCACTCGAGGAAGAGAGAGAGAGAAAGAGAGGGAATGAGTTTTTCTTTCTGAGTTAATCAACTCAGCTTCGACTTACTAACCAAATGCTCCAAAAGACCAAAATTCCTCCAATTCCCAACTTTCCTCTCAAAGCCCATAAGGCAAAAGGATTATTAGACACTATAATCCCATTAAATCTCCAATTACACTTATAATTCTCAGTTAATTCTGCCAAATACAAAATACCATTATTTTTCCCAGAATATGACTCATACTCCAATGAGTCCCCGATAGCTCACTAAATTACCAAAATACTTTTTGGCTCACCCCGAGCCAGGTATTATTCTCAGTTGTGACTTTACTGCCACCTTGCTCAAAAGAATGGTCTCAGGTATATAACACAATATATTCACAATTATGATTTCAGCAGGCCAAAATTACAAATATGTCCCTTTAAATAAAAGCGAGTCTTTTACGCACATTAAATACACTTAAACATGCATTAATAGTCATATTATAATATAACTCATGCAATTCACATAATCACATAGATATTCAATTAAATAATATAATTGTTGGTAATAAAAGTGTAAATCATAGTTACGCAACGAAATGAGTTTTTTTTTTTTAAATTATTAATACCAGCCAGGATCATGCATATATAGATATATTATATCACATACAAATAAATTAGAGATTACCTCTTTTAGCCTATCAAGAATCCACGAATCTTTTGTATAAATCAACGATCTTCTTATCTAGATTCTGAAAGCTCACACCTTGATCTTCCAGACCAATCCTCAAACACACAAGGATGTATGTGGGCACGTAGGATTTAAAATGTTAATTTAGAACTCTCTAGTTGTACTCAACACATGAGATCTAGAGTCTGACGGTCTAAACTTTTTAATTGTTTAAAACAACTTATTCCTGAAAGTATCACTCTTTCAATTTTATAAAGATAATTAACTTAATTAATTAATCTTTATTTTATTAAAATAAAACTGATTAGTTATAACCTATTTAATTATTTAATTTAAATCATATTTAAAAAGAATAAATAAATATATATAATCAAATAAACAAATTATTTGAAATTTAAAATTCAAATCCCAGGGATAGAAAATCCATGTGTGTGGCGCCACAGTCACTGTGCACTTAGGTGTCGCACCATATAGTTAGGGTCTCCCTAATTTTCTCATTTATTTGTTTAATAAATATTTAATACAATATATGTATCCCTAAATAAATAAGTAAATATCTTATTATAAATAAGATAATTATTAATCTCTCTTTTTATATTAATTCAAACATGATTAATATTTATTTTAACATATAGTTTTTCAAAATAAAAACTATATAGTTAAATAATTAATTCATAATTAATCAATTGTCCATAATTATCACATAATTATTTCATTGCATTCAAACATTAATTGTTTTGCAATTAAGTTCTTCTTTGTACAAATCTTTCTTTGACATCCTTACCCTTGACAGTGTAGGACAGAGGTGATTTGGGGACCATAGACCTTTAATACGAAGCTCCAATTAACCAGATTATTAATTAAACTCTTTAATCAAATAATCTTGTTTATTAATTTCATAATTACTCCACAATAAATATGAAATTTCACTCTAAGTATTTATAGAATTATATTTACAGAGTTTTCTCTTGTAGTCAATTGATATAATCAATAAATGTAGTTTTGTCATCCATTTATTGGTTCATTAATTAGAGTTGGTCAAGATTACCGTTTTACCCTTCTAATTACCTCTTGATCCTTAAGTACCATTAATTCATTAGTGAATAATTAATTAATATATAATCAAATTATAGATTTGAGCTCAATAACTATTTAGTTCAAGAATTAACATTAAGGGAACTAATATTCGACCCGTTAGGAAAGTATGGATTCCATTATTGTAAATCATGTTCCCAGCCATTCATGATATTGAATCTCCAAAACAAAAGTCATTAGCATCATTATATTAAAAAACATTAACAAGTGAATCAAAAGATCCAATAAACACAAACAGGAGTTTATGAATACTCAGGATTTAGACTGATCTACAAATGATCATTTATTATGATAAGAATTAAATGTTTATGTCAAACGAAAAGTTTATAAAAATAATTAATTATCATCGGTCCAATCATATATAATGTCTATTATATACAATACATTTACTAAGATGTCTATCCACATCAGTAATCTGAATCTAGATCACTTGCATCCCGTGTACTTAGTAAACTGTACTAGTAACCATTCACAAAAGATTTCATACTTTAACTATACTCCAAAATAATTATTAAATTAAAACGTGTGGGACTTAATATTGGATTTCACTAATAATGATATGTCATCTCCTTGTGGTGTTGGACAGCAGTGTGTCCCTTAGCAATTCTCTTAAAATTTAGGGGTCTAGTTGGTATAGTATCCTAATATCATTTTATCATTTTAAGAACTTGAAAATAGTGAGACCTACAAGAATAACTAAATGCTAAGATGGTTTTGAAAACAAAATTCAGATCAGTATTATAATTTTGTGTTCTAAAATCAAAAACAAGAAAATCACGTTTTTTCTGATTCCAAATCATTATATCCTAAAATCCTACAAATCTATCACTTTTTTATATTTTCATATTCACTACCAATCACATATTCAGTTTTTTAAAACTAAAAAACAGTTTTTAGGTATTAAACCAATCACATTTTCAAAATATGTATTCAGACTATAAATTCAAATTTTTATTTCAAAAGCACACTTTTTGAAAATGAAATTTACCAATCGCGAACCAACCAGGCCCTAAGATATTCGAAATGTTTATTATAGCAATGCATCATCCATATTAATGGTCGAGAAACACACTATTGAAAGTTTTTCTCGAGAGTGTAATAGTAAAGAGTATGGTGACCTTAAAACAAAATAATTATTAATCAAATTGATAAGGAAAATCAACATTAAAACTTTTTTTCTTTGTCCACCGTAAGATCTTAATAGGTTTATAATTTGTTTTAGTATATTTTAAGTGGGCTCAATATTTTGTTCATGTTCATATGATATAAGACATGTATATCCGATGATTCTAAGTCAGCTTTGACAAAATGAGATAAATAATAATATGATCAAAAGTTTTGTTGGCAAAAGATTATGTATCAAGTGTAACAAAATTTGAGTTAATGATTTGGTAGTAATGAAAACTCTATAAATTAGTTACATATTCAAATTTTTTTTTTTTTGTCAAAGAAGCTACAAAACAAAAATTAGGCGTGAACAAAATATTATTCTAATTGGAGAAAATCATATATTTTTTAATTGTAGGTTGTCTTTAAATATTACTACAAGTTAAATTGCGATTATAATTTTTTTTCAAATTAATCGAGATATTGATCAATAATAACTTTTTTACTAATTATTATGCAGAGTTTCGATCATTTATTTTATTTGTTTTATACATTTATATTGAATTTACTTAGTTTTTATTTGATTTCATCATAAATATTTATCTTTTAACTTGTATTGAGTGTTGATATAGTCGATCCTCTTTAATACTTCTCTTTAATTTGTATTGTTTTTAATACTTAAAAGATTTGATTGCTGAAAAGCGACAAGAGTTAGAGAAGATTGAATAATAAACAAAATAAGATTTTCCCATGTTTCAACTTTTAATGAAGCATAGTTCACAAGTGAATTGTATTGAGTAAAAATTTGCAAATGCTCAAGTTCATTTAGAGTTACAAATGTGTAGGGCTTTGGCTTGCGCTCCAAATGTTCTCTTGCTTACATATGACTCTTGCTGCCCTATTTATAGGAGACAATAGCTGTGTTTTAACATTAAATTACATGATTAGGCCCCAATTCCAATTAGGTGAGATTAGGTTTATTACTATGCAGACTGGATGACATTTACTTGTGAAACCCTTAGCTAAGTAAGGGAATTGCCCAAAGATGATTTATTGTCAAATGTAAACCTTTCAAGGTATACTATTGAGTGGCCCTGCTGTAATGCCCTACTACCCAAGGACTGTTACGATGTGCATTTTAAAACAGTGCTAAACTCGTTAATCGAGTCATTTGGTCATAATTGTGTAACTAAGTATGATTAACAATTTAGGGTTAAATTTTTTGGTTAAGATACAATGTTTCACTGAAATATTTACTGTATACATTGGGATCCCAAAAATATATTTTAAATGTTAATTATAATAAAAGATTTACAACCAGCCGACCTAAGCGGCAAAATAGGGTTTATCCCTAGTTCCTCTTTAAAACCTCGGCCGTGGCGGTCGAGCAGCCGCATATGTACACATCGTCACCCAAGTTCTAAAACTCAAGGATGGTCCAGCTTCTTTTGTCTTTACCTGCACCATATAGCACCCATGAGCCGAAACTCAGCAAGAAAACTCAATATGCTCATGAATAGGTAATAACATGTTACTAAATCATAATAGGCATGCCTAGCAATAATAGCCCTATTCATGCATGCAATTAAGTCCAAATAATGATTGTGGGCCCTGCCCTTTGTATAGCTGACTTATGAGCCCTGCCCTTTGTATAGATGACTATCACGTCATAATGAGAATAGATGGCTAATGTGTCCATCTAAAATAAGTGACTCAAATAAGTGACAATTAAGTCACGCACTTGGGCTCTGTACCCTAATCAAATGAGTGAATAACACTTTATGATTTTGGTAATCATACTGGGGCTTGTAGCCCTAATCAGATGAGTGAGTCACACTTTGGGCTCCACACCCTAATCAGATAGGTGACTAAAGAGTCACACATTGGGCTCTGCACCCTAATCAGATAGGTGACTAAAGAGTCACACTTTGGGCTCTGCACCCTAATCAGATAAGTGACTAATGAGTGAGTCACGAACATGGGCTCAACACCCATAGCCATGTGACGTTGTAGTCACCTGAGCCTTTTGGCCCTGGCTCTAAGTAACTAGCCTTTAGACTAGACAAGCACTTTTGTTTTCCTTGAACTTAAGGTCGGTCAAGCATTTCATGCTTATGATGATGATGCTTATGTCGACTAGATTTAATCTTTTTGGCTTGCGTTAAACACGCTAATACCGTTCTTGACTCATAGGTCAATTCCATACGACCAGTGCTCAGTACTACTTCCGAACTTGACTAATATGTCACAACTTCACAGTCAATACTAACACCATTGTCGATTCTAACTATGGAGTCAGTTCCACTCACAAGTAAGCAATGCAACCAGGCATATATCATATGTCAAATATCCAAATACAGGGCATTCAACATGCTTACTCATCATTCACTAGCATAATTGTGATCATGCACATTTACAGAGACTCAAGCTCTGATCAATCTCATATTCAACATTCATGTCATACCCTAATCACATGTATCTTATGCATCACATACTGTGATGGACCAAAAATTGGTATGTTTTAAATATTTATATCGCAAGCGCACGAATCGTTCATATAGAATAGTGATCGTGTAAGCAATGATGTCGAACCCAAATGAGTTGTCTAAAATAAAAAAGAAAATTATTTTAAACCAAAATTAATAAATTCTAACCTAGCACCAAAGATTGATGAGATTTTTGCACAATGAAAATAAAAGATAATAATAAAGAAATTGAAGACAATATATAAAAATAAATTAATAGTGGAAATCAAGATGGTAAAAGAAGATTATTAAGGTATTAGAATCCACAAAATATAAGTTCAATAATATTTATAAGTACATTGATTCCCAAGTTTCATTAATAGTAGAAATTAATCAACTATCACTTATTCAAATTAGATATTTTATTTAAGCACAAAATTATCATGGACTTGTAGGATTTATCTTCACTTTTAAAATTATAATTTCAAAATATTTAATGTAAATTAATCTAATGAAATAACAAATAAATCAATGAATATTATTTATAAGGCAAAACATAATATTTTTGTTCTAAGCATTTGATGTGCACAATTTAATGACACACCTTAATAAAATAATATTATGATTTTTCACTAATGAAGAGCAAAGTGTAAATATGTTCTAACAATAAAAAATACAATATATTTAAGATGAAAGAAAATATTTGAAGAAGAAAATCCATAAACTTTATTGCACAAAATGGGAAATCAACATACAACATAAATACTATCTAGTTACATATTGTTTCATCATTAACTTAATAATTTTAAAAAGATTAGAAACTCATAACTAGAATAGAAATTACAAACATAAATAGGAAAATTTGGAGGAGGAATCCCCAAAATTTCTTCTAAAAACTCATAGAAAAATGACCAAAAAGAAGAAAAATATGAAGAGAATGGAGTGATCTTGAAAGTATAGAAATTTTGGAGTGTGACCCCCCAAAAAATGGTCTTCAAATCCCTTATTTATAGCCAAAATAAAATGCTTAAAATAATCAATTTAAATTGATTAAATTAATTTTTAAATTGAGTAATAAGGTAAGTAGGGGTAAATTTTATGGTGTAATGATGAATTTTGTAGTGAAATGTGTAGAAAAGTTGGGTAAAAAAAATGACATTTTCAGACGCAAGGACAAAGAGACATTGTTGGGCTCAAGAAAATTGAAGGCATGCATGGGTTTGGCAGCTATTGGCAGGCCTAGGAGCTGTTGGGCTTGCGTGGGCCTGGGTTGGGATGCATGGGGCTTCTGGAGTGGCAAGCCCCAGTGGCTGGGAAAAGATTTGGGCCGAGAGGAGGGGCAGAGGCAGGCCTAGAGCAGCTGTTGAGGCGTGGGCCAGGCGGGTTCGAGCCGGAGGCTGGGAGGCACGGGCTGGGCCAGCTAGGAGGCATGGGCCTGGGCTCGTGGGCTGAGGCTTTTTTTTCTTCAGAAAAATCATTTTTTTCTCTTTCTTTTCCTTGAAAATGTCACTTTATTTTCTTCATTTTTCTTGCTTTTCAAGAGCCACAAATGCAATAATTTTCCTACAAAATAAATTAAATCATAATCAAATAATTTCAATTATAAAATGAGTCATAATAATTCTTTGAAAATATTAATTAAAAATTAATTTACTTAAACATTTAAGCTCAAAAATGCATCTTTTTACTTCTAACTTAATGTTGACTGTGTTTTTAGCCAACGACGTGAGAACGTCAAATACGACAAACCTTCAAGAGAATTTAAATAACACAGACATAATCAAGAAAAGTAAATAACACAAGAGATTTTATAGTGGTTCAGCCTCGATTGTCGGTAATAGCCTAATCCACTTAGAGTTGTGATTTATAGATCCGTACTCAAGATCAGATGGACTGAGCCAACTGAGTTTCTTCAGTACAGATTGCAAAAATACAAAAATTCTCTCAAATGCCAGCACTTTCTCTCTCTAGAATACTCAGACCCAAATTTTCTCTCTCTAGAAAGAAGAAGCCCCTCTCAATCCCATAAGCCCTCTATTTATAGGCATAGGGTCATACATACGGTATCCCCTAGAACCGGGATATTTTATTATACTTACTACATTTATATTACAAAAAACATTCAAAATTCAAAATGTAACAAACCCTCCATTTGTGGGAAGAATGAGACATTCCCGCATATCTTGTTGAAGTTGTTTCTGGGAATCTTGACTTAGTCTCCTGGTCGAACACATGCATGTTGGATACATGCAAGTGCTGTTCAGACATACTCCTCTAGGCTTTCCTTGGCTCAAGGTCATGCATGCTTGGCTCTTCTCGGACCAAGGTGGTCCGAGCCAATCTCCTTGGCTTCTCCTCGGACCAAGGTGGTCCGAGCCAACCCTCTTGGAGCTCTCCTCCTCGGACCAAGGTCCGTGCCAATCTCCTTGGCTTCTCCTCGGACCAAGGTGGTCCGAGCCAACCCTCTTGGAGCTCTCCTAGGATGTACTCTCCTTAGCCCCCTAGGATGCATTCTCCTTAGCCTCCTAGGATGCATTCTCCTTAGCCTCCTAGGATGCACTCTCCTTAGCTTTCCTCGGACCAAGGTGCACTTGGCTTGGTTATGACATCTATCAAGCAGTCCAAATTCTTCGTCAGTCTACCGAGTCACTTTATCACAACTCTGAGGAGTAAATGTATTTATTGACTATTTAATGTGTCTTTTACTGACCATGCACTGCCACTTGTCACCTTTATTGCCACGTCATTGATCTCCAATTTTTGGGGATAACACTTAACAATACTAATTTCAAATAATTAAACTACAACATATTATAATAACATATCTATAAAAACATATAACAATCTATTAAATTACAATAAGACTAATAAATTCAAAATTACTTAAAAACTCAAAGACTAAGCAACAATTAGCTTACAAAATGTGGTAAAATAACTCTATTTTGTAGAGTTATCATACTGGGTGCAGTTTTCTTACATTTGGTCCAAGCACAGGTTACCAACGAACGACCCTCGAGCACGATCATATTTCCAATCCCCTAGCGATAACCTAGTCACAACCATAAACGGTGTTTCAATGAGTTCAAGTTCCAAAACCTAAATCACGGGACCAAACTCGCGCTCTTGGGACCTCCAATTCCACCAAACAAGGTGTTGGAATCATCCCCCGAGCCCTCGGGTCAAAACCCCAAAAAGTACCAAAAAACCAATTTCTAAAGGCTGTGTAGCGCTACAACGCTACCTTTGGGCACTACAGCGCTACAAGCTGACCCAACCCCCCCAAAACAGAGCACCTAGCACTGTAGCGCTACAGCGCCCAAACTAGATCTCTGGGTTCTAACTTCGTCTTCTTCGAGCTTCAAAGCTCCAAATCCGACCCCAACCTATCCAAATCTCAAAATTAAAGTTCCCAAACATCCTAATCTCCCAAAACCAATAAAACCCAAGTTCAATTCATCCAAAAACTCATCAAAACATAAAATCCAATCAAAGCTTAAAAACTTTAAAAATTAAGAACTTAAAACTTGGATTACCTTCGATTATGTCGTTTCTCGCTAAATCCTCCGGCTAATAAGCTTCTAATCTTTCCTAGAATCGTTATGCCTCGATCCTCGCTTGAATCCGAGTCCTAAAACTCAAGTTTCCTTCGAAAATGTGATCGGTTGACGAAAAGGGAACGGGAGGAAGAGAGAGCGTTCTTTTATAATTCTAACATGTTACTTCAAGCTTAAGTAACCTCAAGCAAATCCTAATGCTCGGGGTCCCGAAAACGTCCTCGAGGGTAAAATAGTCAAAATTCTCAGAATTTCCCCTTGATCTCACTAACTTCCAATTTATCATCAAATATTTATTCCTATTACCCAATAATCCGGTAATGTACTAAATACCCCCTTGACTCACTCCGAGTCAAGTATAAATCCCGTTGTGACTTTCCCACTAACTTGCAATCTAGGATCATCTCGTACTGAGTAACCCTAGCATAACCAAATAATAATGAAACACCAAAGATATATTACATATATGCCAAATATACCTGAAATGACCAAAATATGAAAATTGCCCAATTGAACAGAAATGGGTTCACATGCATATTAATACACCTAAACATGCATATAATCATTTAATTGCATAATAAATCAATTATGACCCTCTCGGCCTCCTAATCAATGCCCTAAGTCTTATTAGGAAATTTAGATTATTACACCTGCATTGCCCTGGGAATGATAAAAAAGGTAGCGAGATCCTTCTACTATTTCCTAGTCACGATCTGAGCTGACAGTCAAGAATATCATCAGAATATCGCGTCAAAGGTAGGTGGACACGTGCGTCGTATTGTCGGCCTGGTCATGAGTCCCACGTCTGTAAAACAGGAATTCTTGTCTCCTAGATTCGAACACATAGCTCCCAAGGATCTTCTTGAGAAATCCACAATAAGAGGGGCTTCTCAAAAGCCATGCAAGTGCGAGGAACCTCTCGGGGGTCGGACCTCCCGAGTGGCTCGATGAGCGCCACGTGTCATGAGAAACTCGCCCTATCCAGATTGATGACACGTCCTTTACTTCATAAAGACGGGTGTACCGGCTAGATTGCTCAACATAAAAAACATGAGTATTTATACTAAAACCCTTACAAATATATAAATATATATTTTAAATAGTCCACCTCACCAATTATTATATTTAACTAGCTAAAACTTATGAACATTTCTATGGTAGGGTCTTTAAAAAGAGTTCTACTAGTGGGACTCTATTGTGTTTTCAATGCGTGAACAGTTTTTAGCGCAATTTTTTTTTTTTGACCATGTATATTGTAGTTATTTATTAGAGCATCTTGCAAATTTCCAAAAATTCTAAATAAATTACAGTGTCAAAAACTAGTTTAAAAATAGGTTGTTGCACACGTGACTAATTTTTTTATGCGAGTGGAAAACAATATATTTGAACTTAATTTTCAGCATTGTAAATTATTCAGAATTTTCGAAAAATTTGCAGGATACTCTAAATAACTACAATATATACAGTCATAAAAAAATTGTCAAAAACTATTCATAAGTCAAAAATACAAAAAAAAAAAAACTCTACTAATATGGCTCTTTTTGAAGTCTCTACATATAATCATCCCAAACTTATAATTATGAGCCGTCAAGTTGGTTATATGTAGTATGTCAAATTCTCACATATTTTCTTTTAGAGTAACAATAAAGAGAATAAAACTTGTCTAAAATTAACTACTCTCATCTCATTTTAATCAACTTGCCAAACTATTTAGTGTTTAGTACTTTTTTTTTATGACCAAAAAATATGTTTCGTTTAGGTCCACTTTTTTGTAATTTTTATTAAAAGGACAATTACTCATCATGGTAACTAATACTAAAAGAAAAAAAAACTAATAATAGTAAGCAAAAACTGGCTCCCTTTTAAAGTATCATCAGTATATTTTAAGGACGATTGCTTATATTTTTCTTGTCGGTCGGAAATGGAATATAATTTTATTCTGATATAAGAACAAAATATTATTTGATCATTGAATAGTAGGGGCTAAGCCAAGGAAGAAAAAAACATCATAATTAATAAATATAAATTGTGCACTTTCTTTGATATCAATTATCGTGTGAATGATCATCAATGTATTAAATATGTCTCTAAAAAAAATTGAATTAAAAATTACAATTAGTAATTAATTGTAATTTGATGGCCAAAAATGTGTTGAAAAATCAAGATGGCATCAATCTTTTGTTTTTGTTTTTTGTAGTAAATTCTGAAAGGACATTGGTAGTTCAAGGGGTCAGACATTAATTTTCTGAAAGGAAAAAGACTGAGAACTGAGTATTAATGTGTAATATGTATGGTCAATAAGAGCTTATCATATATATATACACATTTATAATTATATTATATATTTATATATATATACACATGTTATTATTTATGAATAGGTGAAGATAATAATGACAGGTAGATATGTTGAATTGTTATTGATCTAAATTCAAGTGTGGTGTATCCTTTTTCTGCTACATTTTCCTGGTATAGTGGGGGTATTTGTCGTCTTTAATTAAATTAAAATAGTTTATTGGGTTGAATATTCTAATTAATAATAAGCTTTTACTTTTCTTTGTCTCAATGAAGAATAGTAATATATTACATTATTTATGAATGCAGTAATCTGTCGTGATCACATACAAATTAATGATTATGAGAATGATGAGATGGGTAGATGATACAAATATATAAATATATATATGTGTATATTTATATGATCTCTTTAATGTTTTCATTTCCAACCAAACAAAAAGTGGCCCATTAGCCAGATGATTTGTTCTGTCACGAAGTGTTTTTATGTGGACAAAAGATTTTTCAAAGCACCATATAATTAAAACATAAATAATAAAATTAAATTATAATTGAAGACAGAAGAAAAAATAAATTCATATAGATATGTATATATATATGTTATACTATATAGAAGCTTGCTAGGCTTCTCCAAGTTGAAATTATTTTGGATTATCTTTCCTTTTATTGGGAGAGAAATTTAACACAATTAAATAAATAATAATAAAACCTACTCTTTCCTTTATTTAATTGAGGGTGGTTTTATTCCACCTCTTCTTTCTTTATGTAGAAAATATCCTATTGTAATAAATCAACACTAATATTCTCATATATTATTAGAATATAATCATAATGTTTAGTACATGGATCACCCTTTCAAAGCTACCTAATTTATCACTCTTTAACATATATATCTAACATAAAGATTTTTTTCCTCGAAAGTTAGCTAGATTTTATATCTATGTATAGTTTCTTAGATTTTTTTTTACAATAGTTTATTTTTTTAATTTTCGTTTTCATTATAGAGTATATACCCATATATTCAAAATATTTATATATAAAAATTTATTTGTATATTTATTAGAGTAGAGTTAAAGATCAAGTACCTTATGAGCTTAATATTGACTAGAATTAGACTCTATGCCCAGTTTATAGAAACTCTATTAATTTTTAGCCACATTTTAAAATGTTTGAATCTATACCAGTTTATTTAACAAACTTCCAGTTGTACCCTCACCCAAACCATGAAATGAGCTTTCGAAGCGTAATAAGAAGAGGATAGTTTAGTAAATTTACTTCTAAAAGTAGGTAAAAGTCAATTAAATAAATTTTGTAGCTATTTTTTATTAATTGATAGTAAAAATAAGCAGTTATCAAATTTTCCCAAGATTTTGTGCAAACTAATTGATAAATATAACAAAAAATAAAGTTGAAAGGTTGGGAAAATAATATTTATTTAATTCTGTTTCTTGAAGAAAAAAAAAGTGGTGGGATTATTTTTTTATTTTTGACATTTAAAAAAAATGTTGAAAAAAACAAAATAAGAGCACCCTTTAGTTAAATAGTGTTACTCACACATATCTTATTGTTTTCACACAAGATTTGTAAAGCTATATATTAAGACAATTTAATTATGCATATGAACTAAGAACATTTTATTTAATAATAAGTTTGGAAGAGAGACATGAATCATTATTAGGAGGTGGCTTAATAAAAACTCACCAAGAATGTCTTTAGAGCCAATAATGCATCTAACTATTAATTTTTGGACACTAGTGTTGTTACTTATACTAGCTTAAATAGCTATTGGTAGATTTTGAGAGTGACAAATGAGTAGACTTTGAGGTTTTTTTCCTCCCTAAAAATCCTCAAGCTATTACCATTTTATTGGGCAGTGTAGTACCAGAACTGTCCTTAATTGCCTTCCCATTGGGCATGCATGACACAATATCTTGGTATTACTATTTGAGAATAGCTAAGGGGCATGTGCCAACATGACGGTCCCAGACACTTAAATTTAAAAAATATTATGAGATATCGCTAACTAATCATAAAGTGTCACCTCATATGGTGTTGGACACCTTAAAATGCTAAATAAAAAAACTTTTATTATTTGATTGGATTGTCAGTTTTTCTTAACATGTGTTCAAGTGTAGACAATTAATGTCGGTAGAAGGATTTATTTCACAAATATATTAACTTGCACTTTAGACTATGCTAGATTTTTATTTTGTTGCAAAAATAGTCAACTCATTCCACTCTATGTATTTTTGTACAAAATATATACGTGTGCAAGCATGAGCTTCAAACCCTGTTGGAAAATGCTATTGTGACGTCCAAAAAATGAGTTTCAAAGTCTAGATCACACGGAAATGAGTAGATAAAGAGATTCATAACATTAGACTGATTAAAGAACAACTAAAAATCCAACTTTAATTTCAAAATTGTAAAATTAAAAAAAAAATCGTAACTAGTTATTTTGTTGTATTTTAAGATTTTGATAGACTAGTAACTAGTTACCACTTTAAAGCTAGAAAAAAGGCATTTATATTTTCAATCTGAGAACATACAGAGTTGAATAAGTTGACCTTTTTAGCTACAATGGAAATGTAAGGTAGTCTAAGGTCCACATTAAAAAAATTGAACGCAAGATGATACAAAGAGAATATTGCAGAGAGCATTATTGAAATAAATCATAAGGAGAATAAACCAATATGTATGATATATTTTCAAAATAAGCCCATTCACATAAGTTAAATAAAGAGATTTTTACAGAAAATACTTAATTTCGCTAAAAAATTACAATTTTACAGTGAAATTTTTTAAGAAAAAATAAGAAATATTTTACATTTTTATGGTTTTGTCTTTTTTTTCAAGTTGTTTTTATGTTATTTTTAGATGTTTTTTTTTTGTTGAAGTTTAGTTGTTCTGATATATATTGTTTTTTTGTATTTTTTTAGTTTATTTTAAGTTGATGGCCTGAGTTGTTTTTCATAAGATCGTATTTTTGTAATTATTAAACTTTGAAAATTGTATTTTATGAAAAATTGAGTACATATTTTTTTTTAAAAAAATAAGAACCATAAAAAATATATATATTTAAGAAAAAATCTCTTAAATAAAAGAAAAACTAAAAAATATATATGAAATTTTAATACGAATATATAAAAATATAGTTTTATCATATTTCTAAGTTTTAAAAAGGAATCTTTTTTTTTAAAAAAATGGGGTTTTAAAACTTAATATATAAAAATATGGCATTACCATAGATCTAACTTCAAAAAATCAATAACTCATATGAATTTTTCAAAAAGCCAATAAAAAATAATACAACTTAAATGTGAAAAAAATTATGTCTTAATTTTAAACTTAACTATCTATATAGGAAATAAAAAGCCATATATTTGAAAATTTAAAATAAAAGCCATAAAAACACTAACAATTCAAAATTCCCATAAAACTATGAAATGGCCAAAAAAGCCATATACTATGTAATTTTCACTTTTAAAACGTTATCTTTCAAAAAGTCATAATCAATACGGATTTATAAATTGACTAACTTATTTTTTAGAATACAACTTTATTATGTAAAAAAACTATGGCTTAATTATTTGTTAGCTAATACATATTTATGAGAACTAAAAACCATATAATTGAACACGTAGAAAGAAATAAAAGAAAAAGCCATATAAACATATTAACAAATTGAAATTTTGATATAAATAGTTATATTAGTGAGAAAAAAACGAAAAAGGAGACAAGGAAAGAAAAACTAATGTTATATTAATAAGGATGTCTAATAAGCTTATTTTTGGCTTTAGTTTTGGGCTTGCTTACTCATGTAAAGATTCTTATATGGCCATTTTGTTTTCAAACAAAGTAATACATTTTTCTCAACAAAAACAAAAAAAAGTGATACATTTATTTCTTTTTCTTTTTTGAAAGGTCATACTTTTATTTCTTGTTATCGTCTTTGTCATGCTACATAAAAAGATCTACGTGTTCTTCTTCTTTTTTTTTTTGGATTATTATTGCTTTTTTTTTCCATGTAATTTACTTTTATATATCCATCGTATAAAACCCGATAATATAGTTCTCTTAAAAATCTTTAGCAAGTTGCGATGATGATTTCTTTTTTCATTTTCAATATTCAGTTGAAATTTCTTTGGCATTACAAACAAGGCAATATATTTTTGTTTCACACTTAGCTTAGTATTTGTGATGATTAATCATGTGATTTGACTTTCAATAATTAACATATAATTGATTATTTTGTTAAAGTTATTTACCTTAGACTCGTGAAGTTATTACCTATAGTTAATTTGGAATGTTATAGATATTTGATTTTTTTTTATTTGGAATAGAATTTGTTGTACTCATATGTAAATTTGGGTAATAAATTAAAGTTTTGGTATCTAAAAATTCGAGTATTATCTATCGCTCTTATGTGGACATGATCTTTTCCATTTATTTTTCTCTTATTTTTTATTTATTATTATTTTTTTGTTTTCTTGATTTTATAATCTTAATAACTATATTATTTAATATAATAATATGTTTGGAATGAGTTAAAATAATTTATATAAAGGTGCTTAAATATGACAGGATATAGCTGAGATTTCTGACTGCTATTTCTCACTCATTATCCATGTGACCAATAACCATACATTAATTAAAAAATAAAAAGCTACGAAGACAATACGAGATTATTATTATTATTATTTTGATCGAGACAGTTCATTCATGCATTAATTAACGAAAATGTACAATTTTTAATTTGTCTATGTCATTCTAGTATTTTTTTAATATACTATTTTAATATCTTATTAATTATTTATCAAAAAAACCAACTTAGTACCCTATAGTTTAATTAATATTATTTTAAAACCATAATTAATATTATTTTAATACCATGTGTATATATATAGCAATCAATTCAAAATTGTATAATTGTATTATCCCACCAATTTTATAAAATATTTTTTGTTACAAAATTATAACTATGTTTTCGATCAATCTAAAAAAACTAAATAAAACTATGTAAAATATATTTATAAATTTTTGTATCAAAAAGAATATTTACCAAAACTAGCTAGTAGAAAGAAATATTCAATTTGAATTATTACAATATATAATGTATTAAAATGATATTACTTACTAATAAGATAGTATAAGATAAACAAGAATGTATTAAAATAGTATATTTTTATTTTTTTTCACGTAGCATTTCCGCTTTATTTAGTAATATTTACTAATACTAATAACTTATATATCTATTGGGTAACTAACCAGCTTGTGAGTTGTGACATATATCACTATATATATATTTATATATATATATATATATTTACCATCATATTATCTCCTTATTATCTAATAAAATTTAAATACTTAAGTTCTTCTTTTAGAATGTTCATATCTACTATATCTTCTATATAAAATATGGGTAGATAACAGAAATTTTTTATTTTAAGAATTTGTTTTATTAACTTTAATAGAATATTCAAAATATTTAATGGAATATATACTTTTAAAACAAAATAAAAATAAAAGTTATTTATTATATTAATATAAATTCAAATATTATAAAATATCATTAGATATTTATTAATTATATTAGTATAAATTCAAATGTTATAAAATATCATTATAATAACCTAATAATATTTAATATTAGATTAGATATTTATTAATTATATGCATACAAATATTTAAATATTATAATAATAATATATAACATATAATATATAACCTTAATTTTTATAAAATTTTACTAGAATAAATATTTAGTAATTATATTAATATAAATTTAAATATTATAAAATATTATTATTATTATATTTAATACAAAACTAGATATTTAATAATTATATTAATATAAATTTACATGTTATAAAACTAGATTGTTGTTATTACAATAATATATAATATATAATAAATACAAATAGTATAACTATATAACTAAATAACAAATTATAATAACATTTATGTTCTATGAAGAATAAATAAGTTTCTTCCCCCATCGTTGAGATGTGATTTGAATAATATTATCATAATAATTTTGTATCTTAAATATAGTAGTTTGTGATCTAACAGATTATCGTATTATTTTTAAAAAAAAATCATAAATAATATTTTGGTTTAATTTTTCTTTTAATATATTTATATTATTTTTTTATATATAACATTATTTATTTATTTAAATTTTATATTTATGAGAATCATACAAATTTAATAAAAATAATTAATAACATAAAACTTAACGTTCATTGCACACCAAGATTATATAAATATATATATAAACTAATATATTTAAGTGTAGATGAAGAGTCTGTTGGACCTACTTACGACTTAATTATTTATATTATTGTTATTATTATGATTAATTTTTTGTCTTGTTCATTGACTCTTTTGTATTATTTTATATTTCTTTTACACAAACCTTTCCCTTACGTTGTGTACTACTGGGCTTATAAGTCTTCCCCAATTGTAACCCCTCATTACTATAGTATATAAATATTTGTAACAACACATAGTTTATCAGATGAATAAGAAAGAATTACACGTCTCTAATTAAATTCTAATATAGCTGCAACCATAATACTATGCCATGATGCATATATAGTATACTAGATACCAGCAACGTCCAATATGTACATTGTACGTTTGCTTAGTTTTTATTTTTAGAATTTATTAATTATTTTTATTAAATTTATATTAATGTCATATAAATTTTGAAATAAATATATTATTTTAATTAAATAATTTATTTATTTTTGTTTAAATTTATGTTTGTTCTAGTTTTTGAATTTGGAGTGACAGCAAAAGATTATATATTATATGTTTAATGTAATATTAAATATTATACGTGAATTTTAAATTTAAGTTTGTTGCTAGTTTTTTTTAAAAAATAATTTGGTGCTAATTCACAATAAATTATATTATATGTTTATTATGATTTTATTCTAATAAGTGAGTTTAAGTTTAATTAAACTTTATTTAAGTTATAAAACGTATGATTTTATTATTTTTAAATAATTATTATTGTAAAATATCTCAAAAATATCATATTTTAATTTATTTAATTATTTATTATTTTAAAATAATTATCATGGTAAAATATCTTAAAAATATCTTATTTTAATTTGCTTAATTATTTAGTATTTTTAAATAATTATTATTGTAAAATATCTCAAAAATATCATATTTTAATTTTTTTAATTTTATTTTATTTAAGTTTAAAGATTTCTACCGTTAAATATAAGAATATTCTATTAAATATAAGAATATTCCGTTAAAGTTAATATTACAAAATAAAAAACCGTTAAAACCAAGAATTTTCGTTATCTACACACTTATTATACAGAAGAGATATATTTGCATGCAAACTTTAAGTTTTATTTTTCAAATAAATTGACTTCAAATCTTCACAAAAGTTTATCTCATTTTAATAATTTGTGTTGTTACACTTCAGTTTTCTAACTTACGAAATTTCTTTTAATTGGTATTTTTTTTCTTGAAAAAAATAAAATTTTATTAATAAAGATGCAAACTTCAATTCTGTCATAGTTCTAGACTACTAGAATCCTCTTATGCAGAAAATAATGACAAAGTGAATAAACATCGTTAATTTGTTGGTGGGTGTATTTGAATTGATGAGACTATTAATATTGGGATCTTTGGACTTATCATGGTATAAAATGTAATGTAGCTAGTTGTAACACTAACATGTATTAATCCACAGAAAATTCAATGAATTAATAAAAAAGTAATAATATGTGCACTATTCTCAAATATTAAACATAATCACGTTACAATTTAGCCTAACAAATTATATTTTTCAAAACAGAAACCGAATAGTAGTTTCAAGTAAATGTATAATATTTGGAAATATCATTAACATAGAATTCGATGGCGTGTAATATAGTGTGACATGGCACCTATGAATCACAACCTAACCCCTCTGGTCTCAATCTGGTCTTTTTCTACTGACTAAAGATACAGTCTCTGACTTTTTCAAAAGGGTCCCACCCGCCCCGGTAACGACCGTTGATTGTCGTTAACTAGCGTCGTGGAGGGGCATTTTCGTAACTTCAGACACACCAAACCCACGCATAGAAATAGAAATAGAAAGAGAAAGAGAGAGCTCAGCCCACCTCTAAGTAAGTGGCTATATTCTCGTGAAGAAGGAGCTCCAGGAGCGTTTATCCCTCTCTCTCTCGTCACAGTTCACATTGATCACCCCACTCCTCTCTCTAAAAACTCAAAACCCATCTCTCTCTCTATAAAGTTCTCCATATCCACTTCTCCAACTGCTCAAAAAATGGACCAGTCTGACCCAGACATGGATCAACCTACTACTACCACTACTACTACAACACCAAAGCTCTCTCTTTACTCACTCCCTAACCAACTTCCGGAGCCGTCAGGTTCGGCGTCGCCGCCGCAACGAGTCTCAGCCTCGGTTCCGTTCCTATGGGAAGAGGCGCCTGGAAAGCCCAGACTCGGCACCACAACCGAACCGGATCAAGCTGCAGATCACGACGAAAGAAGCTTAGTCATGAAATCCTTAGAGCTTCCTCCCAGGTTGTTGGGTGAGGTCAAATTTACCAACATGTCCTCGCCGACGACGGTGTTGTATGGGCCTGAGGTGGGCCGGTCGCTGTCGTTCACGTTCTCGTTTCGAACCCCGTCTGAGAGTCGGAAGTTGAGCAGAGAGAAAGTTGGGTACTTTGGGTCTTCAAGGTGGGGGAGCTTTAGGAAGAATAAGGGATCAGTCGTTGGGGGTAGTTTCGACATTTTGTCTTCTGTTCATGGTACTACTACTACTAGTAGTAGTATTACTAATACTGCTACTCATCATGATAATCATGACCAAGATCATCATCATCATCATGATCATGGAAAAGTCAAGATTACTAGGGTTAGAAGAAGAGGAAGCCTTTCGAGTTTTTCTAACGCAAAGTCACATTTGTTGGTAAGTAACGAAAACGACACTTAGACTCTGGTTAAGCTTTTGATATGACTTATATATATGTATATATATATTATAACATGTTAAAGAAGATGGTTAATTATAAATATGTTTGCAAGATTAAATTAAGTTCACTACATATATTCTTTCTAACAAGAATGAAATATTTTCTTGTGAAGAACACAAGAGGGGTAGTAGTTAGTTATTATTCCATTCTAATTGTTTAATATAACAAATATATGGATCTGAATCATATAAATCAACATGTTATTATTGCATGGATCTATATATATACGGCCACACGTACTTAAGCACTACACATACATAATTGTAGAGCTATTATTATTATTATTATTATAATAGCATTATAGAATATGGTATATTATTATATATACAACTAATGAATTCCAAAAGGACACATGCATGTTATACATTATTGTTATATTATAATAATACATATTGCCATGTTCTATATCTCGTTTATTAGCACTTTAATTTGTCTAACTACTCAACTTTTTCTGCAAAAAAAGAAGCAGTCGGTGAAACAGAATTTCTATTATATTATATTTTAATTTGGAATTATTCTCTTCATAATTTGCGGTTTCTATGATAGTTGGCGTTATCGTGGAATATCTTCTTTTTGTACATTAATTTATGGTATGGACAATAGCAGCTATAGTTAATAGACATATATATATAATATACATGAACATAATCTTTATATCTTTATCAAAAGTGCAGGCAAGCATTTATGAAAGCTTTAAGCAGGTGGTCCCATGGAGACGCAAGCAAGAAAAACAGAGAAAAATGGGCTCTTCGTAATATTTATATATATATATTATATAATATATACATATATAATGTATTAATAATAAGTCTAGTCCCTCCTGGTCGATCTTCATGATTGTGCTGTCATTGACTTTTCCATAAGCTTGAGCTCTTATTTATTTTTTGGTCATGATTTTGTATAGCTGGAAAACATATTTCTAATATAGTATATCATGATGATGATTAGAAAAGCTTTGCATATGATGTAATAATTCATAATCAACTACTTTTATTAATTATATATATATGTGTGTGTGATGTCTACTGCTAGTAGTACTACCACCATATATTATATTGATCCAATTAATCCTATAAATATCTTGATGTTACAAGAGAGCCAACTACTTCAGTCCCTTCATTACACTTTGATATTATAGCTACATATATATATAGTGATATTGTAGAATACTTTAGTGGGTTTTGGGAAAACAAGTCAAAAGTAAATCACATCCTCTGATCCTCATATAATTGATATCTGATAACTTTGTACAAAGTACTTAGAACAAGCTAATATGCAACTAAACAAACTATATAGCTAAACATGTTTCATGACAATTCTATCAATTTCAGCATCTAAAAAAGTACTACTACCACTACTGTAATCCATCTCAGTAATCCAAACAAGAAGAAGTCCTAGCTATGAGAAGATTAGTACTGTTCAATTTGGTTCAAAATATCTTCTGTGGTTTTAACTTTGTGCCTGTAATTATCTATAGAAAAATCCAAGCAATGAAAGTCAATTAAGCAAAGCAGTAGTAGTACTAGGATCGATGAGCTGCGGCTGCTAGAGATCTCTTACTCTTGTAATTAGCTTTAAAACAAGCCTGTCTCAGCTTTTTGGCTCTCTCAGTCAATTCCATGTCAGGAGCCTCTTCCACGAGCCTTTGTTGCTCTTCCAACATCATTATCTCATTACTACTCAAACCCATTTTCTACATTGTCCAAAAAAATCAACATTAGATATGTATATACATACATATATATATATATAACTTCACTACATATATGACAAAACAGTATATATATAAACAGACCTTGACATTCTTTAAAAGATACTTCAAGCTCTTGAGCTTTCTGTGAGGCCACCTCATGATGTTAAGTTCACGGCATCGTTTCTTCAATCTTGTTACTCCAATTCCCAACTCCATTGCAGCTTCTTTGATTGGTACATTAAAGTACTTTTGAATGACATCCAATTCTAACTCAACAACCTTCTTTTTCTTGCTCTTATTATTACTATTGCCTCTGCATGACATAATAACTTCCTCTTCATCATGATTTTTCTTTACCAAACTTCCAAATACCTCTCTATCAATCATCAACCTTGAAACTTCATACCCAACATTCTTATCCTCATAAGGACTATTTTTGATATTTTCATGAATTCCAAACATCTCTCTATCAATCATCAACCTTGAAACTTCGTACCCAACATTCTCATCCTCATAAGGACTACTTTTCATATTTTCATGAACAGGGTAATTACTATGATGACTAAAAGAAGCAAGGACCATATTGTCTGTTTGAGGCTTTTCATCAACCATGTTGGGTTCTTCAAAATGTGAAAGTGCATTTTCTAGGGAAAACCCACCATCAAAATCTTCAAAGCTTTTGAGGGGTTCTTCAAAATGTGAAAATGCATTTTCTAGGGAAAACCCACCATCAAAATCCTCAAAGCTTTTGATGGGTTCTTCAAAATGTGAAAAAGCATTTTCAAGGGAAAACCCACTGTCAAAATCTTCAAAGCTTTTGAAATCAATACGAGGAAGTTGGTCATTTTGGTATGAAAATGGAACAAGTGATGAGTAATTTGCCTCAATGAACGTCTGATATTGATCGAATGGTGAAAAATCTAGTGCCCATGATGATAGGCTACAATAATACCCAAAAAAAAAGAGCTTTTTAATTAATACTGAAAAAAGATCAATGTTATTATATATACGTCCATTTCAAACAGAATCTTCAACAGTAATACACACATATATATTATATAAAAGCAAAAAGGGCAAATGGGGTTCAAAGATAAGCAAAACAAAAACGATGAAGCAGAGCACACATATGACTCGTGACAAACTAAAAAAGAGTAAATCAACTAGCAAAGGTTGAATTTTTGACTATACATATAAATAAAACTTACTTTTCAGATTGTTTTTCATGGAAAAGCCAATCAACATCAAATGGGTTTTCAATCTTTGGAACGACAAGTTGAGTAGAGTACTCCATTTTTGAATTGGAAGTAATAGAATTGTAATATGGGTATGTAAGTACACGTAGTGAAAGTGTGTGCTTGTGTATATATATATTTATATATAAAAAAAAAGGTGAGCAGAAAGTAGAAGAGGGTATATATGAAATAAACAAAAAAATTGGGAAGGAAATGAGATTTTATTGATTAGAAGTTCATGTACCGAGTACGTACCCATATTTTGGGATTGGGAGTTACAATGAAGTGGAATTATGCACTTAATAAATGCTCTATTATATACATGTAATTGGTTATAACGATTACCAATCCCAAATATGGCCTTATTAATTAGTATTTATCTTAATTATTCTAATTCATATACATAAAACACATCCATGAAAATGCATGGAGTAAATAGTTAAACACATTTTGAATTTTTTGTTTAAGAAAAAAAGTTAAAGCATTTACATTTACACATATATATGTATTTATTGAGTAAAGGAAATGGAATTTAATGAGAGGAAGTTACAGAACGATTAACGAGGTTAAAAGAATAAAGGCACACATGTATATTTATTGTGTTAATGATGGTGTTAATTCCGATTATGATAAGAATGATTTCGCATTCACATTCGATATTCATGATTTCATTTAGTTTGGCATGCAAGGATTAAATGATTACTTAGGGAGTAATTAAAATTTGTAGTAAGTAATTAGTAATTACTAAAGAGAGCCGTCATAACCTGAAAATGGCCCAATTGTATGGCTGACACGTGGTCTTCTTTCCCCATTTTCAGTGTAGAGGAGTTCTCGAAGAATGGGCTTCTCGAAACATAATTGGACCCATATCCACTCAAATTTGAGCACTTTCGGCCCAAATATATACTTTCTTTATTTTATTTATTTTTAAGATTTGTACCGTGAGTTTTTTTAATCAAAACATATCATTTGGTCCTATGTTATACGATCCGTTTTTATGTTTTGTCAAAAGATAATTTAAATTTTATATTTTATAAAATTGATCAAAATAATACCTACACTTGATTTTAGTCAAAATATTTTCAGAAGTGAAAAAAGTGATGGAGGAATTGAGAATGAAATGATTATATTTGAAATTTTTTTGACTAAAATTGGGTATAAGGTACTATTATTTTGATCAATTTCGTAAAACATAGAATTTGAATTGTTATTTAACAAAATACAGAAACCGGTCGTGTATTTGGGAAAAATACAAGGGTCAAACTGATATTTTCCCAATAGAATATAAATTTTGTATATTTTTAATATATGTTTACTGTAGAGTGTAGTTTTGAAATAATTTTTTTTAAAAAAATATATTTGTTGAGACTTCAATGCCTTATTTTTTTAAAACCTAAAAATTAACCATTTTTGAACAAGTTTTTGTATTTTTTGCAATATTATTTTGTATAAAATATTTTTCTACAAAATAGCAATTTTTATTTAGCTAAAATAATTATGAATTTTTTTTATCAATTTGAGGACGTCAATTTTATTCACAAAAGTAACCAATGTACATCACAAAAAAAATATGATGAGTTTTAAATGCTCTTATTCAAATGACATATTACTTAGTTTTTTTGATCTAGTAAATATCATTCTTTATCAACTTGTCCGTTTAACAATATGGCTATTTATGGGATTTTAACATGACTATATCAAAATTTATTACTGAAAGTTATTGAAAATTTTATTCACAAAAGTAACCAATGTACATACAAAAAAATTGAAAACAATAAACCAAAAAACAAAGTCAGCTATTTTTTTTATTTATTTTGAAAGGGAGTTCATTTCATTGTAAAACACAACTTAACCATAGGCAAGTCCCATTCCTAGTAGCACTAGCTTTACAAGAAAAAGCATTCTTGGCTAAAGAGTGAGAAAGAAAATTAGTAGATCTTGGGCTAAATTGAACACTACAACCATACAGGTAGGAGTAAACATTTGACCCGAAAATTTAATTTTTTTTGCACAACTAGTCAAATTCGAGTGAAATCCAGTCTGAACTCGACATGGTTAGAGTCGGATTCAGGTTTTGAAATTAAGGACACACGAATTCGGGTTACACCCGAACCCGAACATAATTAAAAAAAAATTTGAAAAAGTTGATATTTTAATAAAAAAAATTACTACTACTCAATTTGTAAAAAGTCAACATTACCAAACTAACAACAAAATTAAAAAAAAAACATATAAAAAGTAAAAAAAATAAAAAAATTGTATTTTTGAAATTTTTTACCAAAGCCTATTTTTTTACCAATATCACACGAAACCCGACCAACCAAATTCGAAACCCGAAATCACCCTAAAACCCAAAAATTTCGAACCGTATTCGGTACCACTTTCCTCCACCCGAACTCGAAGCACTCGAAATCTGACCCGTGTGCCCTCTACAGAGTGGGATTTGATTGAGTGTAGAAGTCGTTCAAAGTGGCTGCATTCATACACACCATTATTAACCAACTTCACCGCATTGACACAATCAGATTCGACAATAAATCTACCCAACTTTACTCCTTCAAAAATGGCGAACAATTCAGCAGTAATAACATTGAACGACTCATTCAGGAAAATTTCTCTGGCACACACCAGCTGGCCCTTGTTGTCTCTCGCTGCAATTCCAATTCCACAACAGCCTTCTTTCGAACACATACCAGCAGCATCAACATTAATCTTTAAGCATCTCGCATCAGGTGGTTTCCACTTCTCAATCTCAATGGGTTTGTTAATTTTCTGGTGCATCAACCTTGTCTGCTCTCTGAAATCCTTTAAATAATTCCAACACCATTCAAGCAAAGTCACACGCAGGAGGAATAGTGCCCTCTCTAGCACAGAGAAACCAGCCAAGAGATGAAGACATTCTGCAAGCTCTTGACTTCTTTTCTAAATCCTCTTCGTTCCCAAATATTCTTCGCAACGTTGCATTTCCCTCCACATCTTGACTAGAGCATATTTGGTTCCTTGAAACACCTTGCAAAACAAAACATGATGCGTGATTGGTTCGCGATCGAAAAATAGCATTTTCAAAAAGTGTGTTTCTAAAATAAAAATATGTATTTATAGTCTTAAAATATATTTTTAAAATGTGATTGGTTCAGAATCCGTAAACAGTTTTTTAATTTTAAAAAACCGAATATGAGATTGGTAGAGAATCTGAAAATATAAAAAAGTAATAGATTTGTAGGATTTTAGTATATAATGTTTTGGATTGAGAGAAAAAATAAAAATAACAATTAGAATCAGTATTTGGATTGAGAATTTGAAAACAAATAATCAATCAAATATTCACGTGGGTCTTACCATTTTTTAGTTTTAGAAATCATAAAATTAAATTTGAATTCACTGCGAAATCATGTCCTACTCTCATTTTCCACACATAGTTCCATCAAGATTCAGTTCTTTTTGTGTCCGAAGCTTCATCATGCATGTTCTTTGAATCTCAAGGCAACTTCGTAACCACTCTTGACAGTGTACTCCCAACTCTTGGAATAGTGCCAAGGCATTTTGTCATCCAGCTCCCAATCACCACTAGGCATTCTCAAAATCAGATTTGCATCATCATTATTAAAGTTTCTTCTAAATAAACCTTTCATCCCATTCTCCCTTAACCAATTTAAGGTCAATCACATGCAAGTTTGTACCTTATTATTTTACTTATTTTTTGTTAACTTATTATTTTGATTGCTTTTTGTTAACATATTATTTTAGTTACCTTTTAAAACTCACATTGTTTTGAATGATTTATGTCACTTTCAGGTTGAAAATAACTTACCAAATCAGAATTATTAGCATAAACTACATTAACTGGAAAAAAATTGCTTTGGTTACTTTATGGTAACCTGTAATTTCATTACATTTAAAATGTGTTTGTTGTGTTTGGTTTTGAAAAAAAAAAGGAGGAAGAACAAATACCATCACGAATGAGAGAAAAATGAAAGAAAGAGAGAACATCAACAAGTGAGGGAAATAAATTTGTCAACTAAGTAAATGAAAGAGAAATAAGAAAGAAAATAATGGGTAGTTAGAACAAAGTTAGGCAAATTATTGAAAACACGTGTAAATTATATATTATTATTAATTATTGAAATGTGTGTCAAGAAAATATTAATTAACCAACTACTACCATATTAATTAACATTTTTCTTGATTTCAGATTCCATGGTAACCATTTATCTTTACTTGGAGTACTATGGGTTACCAGTTACCCAAAAATCAAACCCTTATGCTCGAGTAACTCGATACCATTTTCATAGTTATTAAAACTGTTGACCATCGATTTGGCCAACGACACGGAGTCAAAAATACGACAGGAAAAGAAATGACAAGTAAGAGTTTAATATAATGGTAAAGAAGAAACACCAACAATTTATAGTGGTTCGGCCCCAATGAATGGTAATGACCTACGTCCACTTAGTGCTATTATTAATATTGAGTTCCAATATTGTGATCAAAGAACTAGGGTTCTTTGAGTTTCACAAACCTTGGGAGAATTACAGCAAGACGATGGATAATCGCACTATAGGCTCTCTCTCTCTCTCAATATTCAGGAAAAAGATTCAAAGATAAAAAAAAAAATCCTCTCCTTGAGCTATTTCATGCATATTTATAGGCTCAAAGGGGGTTACATGGGTCATTGGGCATTGACTCTCTTTAATATCCGAGTATCAAGGTAATAAAGATGAAATAATAAATGTAATTATTACAAGATCACAATCTTATGAGGGAATAAACCGAATCATACGACCAGTCTGATCGTACCTAATAATCAGGCTTGATGAAGCAATGTGTAGTTGGTCGATAACCGAACAGCACCGCCTTATTTCAATTCTGCCACGTGTCATCCACGTGTGAGAAATACCTGCCACATCATAAGCAACCATTTTTCGGGTAAACAAAACCCATATTTGAAAAACGTGAGAGATATTCTATCAAGTAACAAGTTACTTAACCCAAATGTAAAAATATTAAAAAATAAAAAAGAAGAACACTGATTTGAAAAAAAAAATACATGTAGTACAAAATAAATAGAAAAAAAATATAAAATATAAAAATATATGTGTGAAATTGTTGTAGAATTTCAGTACACAAGTATAGACAATCGTAACAAGTAAAAAAGTAAATAAGTAGAGTGTTGAACCCACAAAAATTGATTATCAATTACTAACAAATCCAATTCTAATTCTATTTCGGTGACGAATTTTTAAGTTTAGAAAAATTAAGAAAAACAATAAAGAAATAAAACAAGACAAACAATGATATAAATAGTGATTTCATTCAATTGATGAAAACTTGGGTATTTAATTTCATCAACTTTTTTAATCTATTATTTCACTATTCAGGTAATAAAAATAAAAACCCTAAATGATACACAATTGTTGGTGGTAAAATATATATGTGTGTGTGATAAATGCGCAAGTATACACGGTTGACAACAAGTAGTATAGCAACAAGTACCAACTATCGTATCCTCAAGGATTGTTAATTCACAAATTGCAAAAATAAAGACTAGCAAAGTGGCTTAAAACAAAGACTAAATTAAATGAATTTTTGGGATGTGAATCAAACTAATAAGAAACTGAAATTAAGCTTAAAAATATCAAACACAAATTGAAATAAGTAACAAAAGTTAACAATGATGGTATGACAAGCTAGGATAATTTATTTCCACTATTATGTGAATACCGACAACAATGTTGTAGCAAATTTCTTGCAACCTGACAGTTTATTAATCAAGAATTGACAGTTTATTAATCAAGAATTCCAATTTTAATTCATAGGTTTTCGTCAAAATCATTATGGTATCAATTCTCTAATTAAACTAACATATGTCTATGTCAATATAATTTCAAGAACATGTACTCAAGCATTAATTCCACAAGATTATGCAAGACGAAGATATATGTCTATACCTCTACAAAATTAAAATCAAAGAAAATTAATCTTGCACCATTTGAGTGTTATGTCTATTAATTACAACAATTTTCATCAACCACGATTAATTCAATCACTTACTAAAGGTAATCTATCAATAGCAAGTAGTAAGAATGAAAAGCACCCAAATGAATAAAAGGAAATTAGACCAAATATTAGATTTTTTTTTAAAAATTGAAAAATATGGTAGTTTTTTTTCTTCTTAAGTTTCTTATGGCATATTTTTTTTTACATTTTTATGGGAGTTTTTTCCCATACATTAGTAGTATTTTATTTGTATACCATATTTTATTTTTATATAGTCTTAGTAGCTAGTTTTAATATGTTTTAAGGTTATTTTTATAATTCTAATCTATTTGTAATAATTTTTATCATTCATATTTTATAAAACGTCTTTTTACATTATTTTTTTTGTTAAAAAAAACTGAGACCTTATTCACCATGTTTTTTATTCTCATTTATTCTTCTTCTTTTCTTCTATTTTTTATCTTCTTTAATATTTTTTCCGCAGTAACCGATTACCACTATCAAAACATTTTTTTTAATGTGATAGTAATCGTATGCCATTTTCAATTTTTTTTAATGATGTGTTGTGATTGGTGCCACTATCAAACCCAATTTTATTTTTTAAGTGGTGTGGTGGTAACTGGTTACAACTATAAAAATAATTTTGATTTTTTTTAGTAGTGTACCATTATCAAAATTCAAACTGAATTGTAATTGGTTACTTAGTGAGATTTGGAAAAAAAAACTTATATGAAAAAAACAAATGAAATTGATCATGAAAGTAACTAGTTACAACAATATCTGAAAGAAGAAAAAAAACCAGTTACGATGGTAACCAATTACTTAGCAAGACTTGGAAAAAAAATGGAATCCAAACAAAAAATATAAATTGATCATAATCGTAATTGGTTATAGTTAGGTTTGAAAAAAAAATCAGTCACCATGTTACATGGTTACTTAATCAGGTGTGAAAATAAAATCAAATCTAAAAAAAATCTAAATTGATCGTTATTGTAACTGGTTACAGCTAGGTCTAAAAAAAATCATATATGAATAAAAAGAATCAGTTGTCACGGTATCTAGTTACTTAAACAGATCTGAAAAAAAATGAAAAACCTGAACAAATCGTGATGGTAACTGGTTACAGTTATAGGGCTGGAAGAAGAAAAAAAAATCAGATATGAAGTGCAAAATCAAATGTGAAAAAAAAATATAACAAAAAGAATAACATTAAAACAAGAAGAAGAAGAAGAAAAAGAAGAAGAAGAAGGAGGAGGAGGAGGAGGAGGAGGAGGGGGAGGAGAAGAAGAAGAAGAAGACAAAAAAGGAGAAGAGGAAGACGATCGATCAGTTGGTGGTGGTGTATGCAACGATCAGACCTTCCAGGTTGAATATTCTTGAACGTGAACTTCTATTATGTGGTTCTTGGTGCCATTCGATTTTTTTTTAGATACAACTCTTTTTGCATGAATTTTTGAAGTTTTTTTTATGGTAATTAGTTTTGTTAAATTATGGACATCCATATTTCAATTTTTGTCCTTTATCAGTGACCATATTTTGGGCAATTACCTTTTTACCCATAAATATAGAAAGTATCTTTGCATTTCTCATATTTATGTAAAGTTCAAAATAAATAAACATCAAATTTCATTACCTATAATGTGCAATTTGCCAAAATTCACACAATAGAGTTCCTTAATATATCCCAGCTATTAGGAAGTTAATTCATAGCTAATAAATAAAAAACAACTAGCATCAATTCAGTTACTGTTCCAAATACATTTAAAGGAAATAATTAAATACTAAGGGGAAAAGAGAAAGGAAATGTAGAATCTTGGAATTTAAATCTAGATGCATGCTCCCTATTATTTTTTCAAAATCTTAATAGAAGCATAAAATAGCATGATATACATATGAACATCAGATTTGTAAATTATAAACAAACACAAAAATGTAGAAATTTATAAATACGCAGCGGAACAATGACTCGTTCCTTTAGATTCTTTAACATTTGATTCCTCGTGGTAGAAAGTATTGTCAAGAATCTAAACCACATAGATTGTGGAAAAATCATCCAAGCCTATCTCTAAATCAACTCTAACAAAGAATGGGCAAATTCTCAATACATGAGATAGAATTAAAGATAGTAGAACAAGAGAATAAGCGGCTGAGAAAGGATTAGACTGTTTAGGTTTTCACTTACCTAATGAATCAACTAAGATTAACTACTGAAAACCCTAGACATCACATTCATTATATAGGCAACTTAATGACCTTTATTTAAATTTAAATTAATTAAAATAATAAACAAAAAATCAAATCATTGAGCTACCACAAATGAACTTTGGCTCAATTTATTTGTTTTGAATTTAAATACCAATTGGGCCTAAATTCAAAAACATTTTTATTTATTTATTTATCTTTTAATCAATTAATTAAATCTCTATTTAAATTAACTAATTATAATTTGAAACTTTATTTAATATTATTTATTTATATTGACATCAATTTATCAATATTAATAAATTTGCCCAAATATTCTCTTTTATTCCTAAATTCTTATTACATGTAAATATCACTAAATTGACCTAGTCAATTTGATATTTCTAATTGATAATTAAATCAATTGTTTGATAAGAGACGACATGGGGACCATGGATCCATGAACCCAACCTACAATAAGTTCTAATGAGTTTATTTATTACAATAAATTATCTCGCAACTTGTTAATTCCTCATGACTCCACTATAGATTCAGAATTGGACTCTTGAATTCATAGAACATATTTTCCAAACCACAAATACGTTATTCATTGTTATAACCATTATAATTAATCAATCCGCTATCGATGACTTACTAACGAGTCGGGTGAAAATTATCATTTTACCCCTCATTTGTATTTTATCCTTAACTCCCACTAAGTCCCTTGTAAATGATAAATTTGTGGACTTAATCACAAATATATGAGTGCTCAATAATTTACCCTTTTGGACTAAACTATTAAGGAAATCATATTTTCACCTCTCATATGGAGAGTATAGATTTCATATCTATGAATAATACTCTCACTCAATTACACTATTAAATCTCCAAGATGTAAGTATGGGCTAGACCGTAGGGTAAGCTGGTAACGAACAAGTCAAAAAATTTAAATAATATAACTAACATAATATTATCACTCAAAATTAAGATCAACTTGACATATGTTCAACGTTGTGACATTGATTAGATTCGATAACAACAATACTTATTTATCTATCAATAATCAATATCGGTCCTAGTCCCTATATACATCTGATCTTATCTACTTGGTCAATGCCTAGGATAAGACATCACACCCCGAATGTGTAAGTAGATCATATCGTAGATTACCATATTAATGGAAATCAAATGCACTAACTATTATATTATTTTAAATAATATAATGTTAGATTAAATAATGTGACATAATATGATTTGTCACACCTTGTAACATAATATTGAGAGTCACAAAATTGGGCACATGTATGTGCCCAAATGTGACATATTTTGGAGTTACAAAAATAGTTACAAATTTGTAACTCCCAAATATTACCCAATAATATGTAGATTTGATATTACACTTTTGATTTGAATTTCTCAAAGTCATAGGAGATATGATTGTTAGAGATGTGATTTTAACTCTCATAATGTGAATGGAAGTTACAAAATCCAGTGTGAATGAATTTGGAATGTTTTGGAAAATTTGAAAAATTTGTAGTTGAAAAAACATCTTGGGTCGCGGCCATTGTTTTTCAAGTCACGACCCAAGAGGCAAAAAAATGTTGTGGGCTGCGACCAATGTTTTTCAAGCCGCAGCCAGAGTGGCTTACAACATTTTCCAAACTTCGGTTTTATCCAATTTTGAACGTTTCCAACAGCAAAGTAACTCCCAAATCTCTATTTTAATTCCATAAACATCCAATTAATTATTGGTAACAATCATGAGGGTTGGTAGAATTTGAAATTCAAAGAGTGTTTCAAAACTCTATATATAGGAGCCTAATGCTCACTTGTATGACACACCATTTTCTATCCACAAAGCACTTGGCTGAAAAATACACCATAGAGCCTTGATAATTCCAGAGATCTATTTCCTTGAGAGATCCCTTAGTGCTTAGAGAATAGGGGGAAATAAGCTTTTGGACAAAGGTCTTGAACCTTGTTCAAGTTGGTGATCCCCACTACTCTACACTTTGGTTGTGTGAGAGTTTGTGTTCTTTTTATTGTTCTTTTCATTCTTTTGATCTTGTTTTTCTTATTTACTTGTATTATTATTGTTTTGTTTGTGATCTTCCTCTTCTAAATCTTTCTATTTATTTGTATTTTGAGCAATAGAGTTGTAACACTTGTTTAAGTATTACCTTGTGTATTGTATTTTTTGCATAGAGTTATATTTTGGTTTTACCATTTCCATTGAGCAATATAATATATTCTCTAATACTAACTTAATCTTAAGACTCGTTCTTTTGAACATATAATTTGTAACGTCCCAAATTTGACTAATAAGGCTTAATGCCTGGATTAGCGTGCGAGGAAGGCCTAATTGGATTTAAATGTGAATTATGTGAATTAATTGAATATATGTGTGTTAAATACGCTTGTGGGCCCATTTTCGTTGAAAATGATATTTTTCGTAATTTTGACCCGTTAAGGGTATAATTGTAATTATATTTGTTATGTGAGTGAGACCACACTATTATGTGGATATATTTACAATATTCGCCTTGAGTTGATCCTTATGAGTAATTTAGTGGAAAATTCATAACAAGGCCTAATACCCGCCTCGGGGAAGCCTAGGGGTATTTTGGTAATTTGATGAATTACCTGGAATTATTGGAGTATGAGTTATAGCCGGGCGGAGGGATATTTTTATTTGGGGGATTAGGAGACTTAATTTGGATTATAGGTATAATTTGAGGTTTAGTGGGAAATGGTGTCAAATGACTAAAATGCCCTTGGGGGCTTTGTGATGGACCCAAAACGGGTATGTTTTAAATATTTATAAATCGCAAATGCACGAATCGTTCATAAAGAATAGTGATCGTGTAATCAAGGATGTTGAACCCGAAAAGAAAACTATTTTAAACCAAAATTAACAAATTTTAACATAGCTCCAAAGATTGATGAGAGTTTTGTACAATGAAAATAAAATAAAAGACAATAATAAAGAAATTTAAGACAATAAATTAAAAGTAGAAATCAAGATAGTAAAAGAAGATCATTAAGGTATTAGAATCCACAAAATATAATTTCAATAATATTTAAAAGTATATTGATTCCCAAGTTTTAGTAATAGTAGAAATTAATCAAACCATCAATTATTCAAATTAGATATTCTATTTAAGCACAAGTTTTTATAAACATATAGGATCTATCTTCACTTTTAAAAATTATAATTTCAAAGCATTTAGTGTAAATCAATCTAATGAAATAACAAATAAATCAATGAACATTATTTATAAGGCAAAACATAATATTTTTGTTCTAAGCATTGGATGTGTACAATTTAATGACACATCTTACACAAAGAATATTATGTTTTTGCACTAATGAAGAACAAAGTGTAAATATGTTCTAACAATCTAAAATACAATATATTTAAGATGAAAGAAAATACTTGAAGAAGAGAATCCATAAATTTTATTGCACAAAATGGGAAATCAACATACAAAATAAACACTATCTAGTTACATATTATTTCATCATCACCTTAATAATCTTAAAAAGATTAGAAACTCATAACTAGAATAGAAAATACAAACAAAAAAATTACAAACATAACTTAGGAAAATTTGGAGGAAAACCCCAAAATTGTTCCTCTAAAAATACATAGAAAATTAACCAAAAAGAAGAAGAAGATGAAGAGAATAGAGAGGTTTGAAAGTGTAGAACTTGTGTAGTGTGACCTCTCCCAAAATTAACACTCCCAAATCCCTTATTTATAGCCAAAAAAATGTATTAAAATAATCAATTTAAATTGATTAAATTAATTAAATTAATAATAATATGGCAAATAGGGATAAATTATAGAGTGTAATGATGATTTTGTGGTGAAAAATGTAAGAAAGTGGGGTAAAAAAATGGCATTTTTAGACAAGGGGACAAAGTGACAATTTGTGGGCTCAAGGAATTGGAGTCATGCATGGGTGGCTAGGCAAAGTGGCTGTTGGAGGTAGCTGGGCAGTGGCCTGGCTGATGCTTGGGAAGGCTGAATGGACCATGAAGCTGCTTCGGCTGGAAGACATGTTGGTTGGGTGAAGCAAGCGTTTGGTGGCAAGCTGTTGGGTGCATCAAGAGGCAACTCGGCCAAATGGGGCCAGACCTGTGAGGTGCTGCTGGAGTGAAGAGCTGGCTGCTAGGAGAGGCGGGCCTGGGAGCTGGGGCAAAAGGCTGGTGGGTCGGCTGGAGAGTTGGCTGAGCAGATTGGGCCAGCTGAGAGAGGAGCTTGGGCCGCCTGGATTGGGCTTATGGCATTTTAAAAATGTCATTTTTTTTTCAGCTTCCCTTTCCTTTCTTCCTATTTAAGCACAAAAATGCAACATTGTTTCCTACAAAATAATCATAAACTACATTAAAATTAAATATTTTCACTAATAAAATATACCATATAACTTCCATGAAAATATTAATTAAAATTTAATTTACATAACATTTAATTTCAATAAAATCATATTTTTAGCATTCAAACTAACATCACTAATTTTAAATAATTAAATTACAACATAAAACAATAAAATATCTAAAAAAAAAACATATAAAAATCTAGAAAATTACAATAAAACTAATAAATGCAAAATTAATTAAAAACTTAATAAATTACTTAAAAACTCAAGAATTAAGCAACAATTAGTACATAAAAAGTGGTAAAATAACTCTATTTTGTAGAGTTATCACTTTGAGGATAGGCTTAGTAGACAGGGGTATTTCAGTCTTTTACGAGGGGCATAGTTTAAGACTGTATGCCTTAAATATCCACAGGTTATTAGCGAGCTGGAAAATGGCATAATTCTATCAGCCACGTGGAAGCCACCTACCCGGAGCTGTTGTTACAAGGCTCTACCTCTTTAGTTCGAGATAACCAAAGGTTTAGTGCGATTACTAAGGCATCGGGTCAGCAGTGTGGACACCATGAGCTGAGACTATATCGAGCTCGAGGTACGAGCTTGAGTTGACACCTCTGACCTTTTATAAAGTCAACCACGCAATGTAAACGTGCATATATCAGACATCATGTGTCTACTCCATTGCTGAATTCTCGGACACGCAGCATAAACGTGCGTGTTCAGGCACCCACGACTGGGTTGGGCTATGCGACCCATTATCTCCCTTACCAATTGATTAGACCACACTTCATTGTCAGGTTTTATGAATTAATCATGAATGTCACAGAAGTGACATGATGGGTAAGAAGGTCACGGGATGACCTCCTTTGCCAACACCCAGGTGCCCTCTCCCTATAAATATGGAGACCCTGGGAGTTGCAAAGGGTTGGCTTCTTATTTGTAAAGAAATACCCTGTTATGAATATCAAAGATATATCAATAATATTGGCTGGTGGACTAGAAGGATTTTAACCTTTGAACCACCTAAAAAAGTATTCGAGTTATAATATTCCTTTGAGATCATTCATCTATTACGGTTCATCATTTAGCACTAATCCCTCTCCTTATTTATATAATTATCTGTTGTCAAAGAACCGCGTCAATAGTTTGGTGCTTTCATTGAGAGCTGTTAGATTGGTGCTATCGCAAATACCCAACCATGGTAGTTACTCGCTCAAGACATGGTAACGAGGCGGACCAACGTGATGGGCAGGAGGCCCATCATGCTGCCATGTCCGATGATCAGAACCCTGAGGTTCAGCAGCGGTCGGGCAAGCAGCCACTGGGCCAAGACGACACTGGAAGTTCAGCTCCCCAGCTGCCCAATCCGTACCCGGATTTCTACACGGCGGTAGAAATGGAGAATGCACAGTTAAGGAGTTAGCTGGCGAAAGCGAACCAGCAGATTCAAGAGGTTTTGGCCCGATTACCCCCTCTTACAACCGACGCTAACGTCAAAAAGAGGCATGGTGAGACTCATAAGTCCCGCCGGGGTAATCGGTCCAGGCCCAGTCGGTCGGTTAGACCCCCAACATCAAACTCTACTCCCATGTCGCATCACCGGGAAACCACATTTGAGGAACTTCCTAGGGCCGAGCAGTAGTTCAGCCGATCGGTCTGGACCTCAACTAGCTCACTTTCACCCTCGAGCGCGCCCGGGAGGGCTCGAGGGAGCTCGCGAAGGAGATCTGGAGAGGGCACGCGACGACAGCCTGCCCCGGCCAGCCATCCTGCACCCCGCTCCGACCGCCAAGCACAGGACGCGGAGGATGGTAGAGCGGGGCGGCCGTGACCTAGCTTAATCCACCCTAACGGGAATAGGATCGTGTCCCCGGTCAGGCATCCTCCTTCATCGATAAGATACTCGTCTCCTCCCCGTCCAGTCCGAGACATTTCGGCTCATGGGAGTAGCAGGAGAAATCCTCCTTCCGCCGGACCTTCCCATCGTAGCCGGGCGCCCAGAGAAGTCCCGGATCCTCGTCCCCAGCGGTGGGCTTCGAGCTTCTCAAATGGAAGCTACTGGACCGGGAATCGTCAAAGTGACATCTCCAGCGAAAACCTGCGCCATCGCTTGAGCTCGGCGCAAAGCCCTCAGGCTGCCCCGAGGGGCGACCTCCTAGATCGCCTAAACTCTCAGAGAGGAGACCTAGATAGAAATGGCAGTCGTGCTCGCCAAGGGGAAGGCCTGTCTGAAGTACATGACAGCGGGAATGTCCCATATAACCTATCTCAAGAAAGGAGGGACAATAACCTGCCTAATGCGTACCATGGAACCAGAGTTGTTGAACAGCTCTGAAACAACCAAGGAAGTTAGGACAAAACCCTTGAGCGTCTGGCTCAGATGGAGGAGCTGATAAAGAAGCTCTTATCAGAATAATAAAAGGATGAGTATGATTCAGGGGACGAACTCGAGCTCTTCACCCCCAGCATAGCGGCTACGACATATCCACCTGGTTTCCGTATGCCTCACTTGTCCAAGTTCAATGGAGACGGGGACCCGTCAGATCATCTGGGTATGTTTAACACCTTGATGATGGCCCACAACATTGGTCCCGAGCTGAGATGTCTAATATTTCCTTCCACCTTGACTAGGTTGGCCAGGCAATGGTTCAAACAGAGTAAAAAGAAATCCATCAGCTCATGGAAAACCTTTTCTGCCGACTTTAAGAGGGCATTCCGAGCTTCTCAAGCTGCCCGCGCCAAAGCCGATACCCTGGCAAACATGAGACAGCAGCCCGACGAGCCTCTGAAGGCTTACCTGAGCAGATTCGCGAACATCGCTGCTCGAGCCAGGGACGCAGACGACAGCTCCAAGCTCATGGCCTTGAGGACTGGGATCCTCGTCGGGGGCGGACTCTGGGAAGAGATACAAAGAAAGGGAGTCAGCACCGTAAACGAATTCCTAAATAGGGCCCAGGGGTGGATAAACCTGGAGGAGGCGTGAGCATCAGCCGCGGGAACCAGCCAGACCCCTGAACAGCCCGCTGGAGTGGGAACGGATGTCATGACAGCGACACAAACCGTTACACAGAATAACCAGTTTGGTGGAGGCAAGAGAAAAGGGAGCAGCGAGGGAGGCCAGCATGGCTCGAAGAAGAACAAGTCCGTAGAAAAATTTAAGCCGGTCTACGCGACTTATACCGAGCTCACACACACTAGGGAGAGCATTTTCCTAGCAAACTTTGCTCGCCTCCCCTGGAAGAAGCCGGTACCGTTGAAGCACCAGAAGGGTAAGCGAGACCCCTCCAAGTTTTGCCGGTTCCACAATGACATTGGTCACAACACCGATGATTGTAGGCACCTGAAGGATGAGATCGAGACTCTCATCAGAGTCGGACCTTTGGCTCAGTATGCGCGGAATAGAGTTCCCGCCGGCCATCCAACTCTGGAGGCCCCGATAAGTCAGCCCGGGTCTCAGGTAGATCAAGACGTCCCTCCTCCTGTGATAGGAGGAGAGATCTCCACTATCTCCGGTGGCCCCCATCTGGCTGGCACGAGCAGAGGTGCCCAAAAGAGATACGTCAACAAACTTAAGGCTCATAATGGAGTGGAGTTCGTCCCTGAGCAGCATCTCCCCAAACAGCAACGATTGGAGAGGCAACCAATCATATTTACCGAGGGAGATGCCAGTCACGTCCAGTTCCCTCATAACGACCCTCTGGTCGTAGCCGTTCAGCTCGCTAACCGGAGGGTTAGGAGGGCACTGGTCGATAATGGGAGCTTGGTGAACCTACTATTCCGGTCTACGCTGGAAAAGATGGGTTTATCTGTCACCGAGCTGAAATCCACCTCCATGATGATATACGGATTCTCTGGAGAAGGGTCGGCGACAATAGGCACGATCGAGCTGGTGATCACCTTAGGAGAGGGACCTCGGACAGTCTCGAAACTCCTCGAGTTTGTGGTCATCGATTGTCCCGCCGCGTACAATGCTATCTTGGGTCGACCTACATTGATAGCGTTCGAAGCCATAACCTCCATCCGCCACCTCGCGCTAAAATTCCCCTCTTCCTCTGGGATATGCACAGTCCGTGGCGATCAACTTGCTGCCAGGGAATGCTACAACATTTCTATGAAGGGAAAATTAAAACCCGGGCAGTTAAAGATGACCGTCCAAGGTGGGAATGAGGAATATCAGGAACTTGCGCCTAGTCCTGAGATTGAAAAACCTCAGAGTGCCAAAGGGGAGAATATTGTCTTAAATGAAGATATCGACCCCAGAATAGGCGAGGATAAATCTGAGCTCCAAGCCATCGAAGAGCTCGAGGAGGTAAATATCGATCCACAAGATCCCTCGCGGGTGGTAAAGCTCGGGAAAAATCTATGTAGCGAAAGGAAGGCGGAGCTTATTAAGTTTCTGCAGGAGAACCTGGACGTGTTCGTATGGTCTCATGAAGACATGGTGGGGATCAGTCCGAGCGTCATCATGCACACCCTCCACTTGGATAAAAGTGTGCTTGCGAAATCCCAGAAACAAAGGCGCCTAGGGACAACCCGAGCTGAAGCCCTAGAAGAGGAAGTAGCCCGGCTATTAAAGTGCGGCTTTATCCGTGAGGCAAAGTTCCCAATCTGGTTCGCCAATCCTGTATTGGTCCCGAAGCCCAACGGGAAATGGCGGACCTGCATCGACTTCTCTGATCTGAACAAAGCCTGCCCCAAAGATTGCTTCCCCTTGCCAAGGATCGACCAATTGGTAGACGCCACAGTGGGGCACGAGCTCATGTCCTTTATGGATGCATACTTAGGCTATAATCAGATCGCCATGAACCCAGCAGACCAGGAACACATTAGCTTCATGACCCCAACTAACGTTTATTGTTACAGGGTCATGCCCTTTGGGTTGAAGAACGCCGGAGCTACGTACCAGAGGTTGGTAAATAGGATGTTTGCCAACCAGATCGGGAAGAACATTGAAGTGTATGTTGACGACATGCTGGTCAAGTCGAAAACTACAGATAACCATGCTTCCGATCTGGAAGAATGCTTTAAGATATTGAGAGAATACAACATGAGGCTTAACCCCCAAAAATGTACTTTCGGGGTCGCGTCAAGAAAGTTCCTGGGTTTCATTGTCAATACTAGGGGAATAGAAGCAAACCCCAATAAGATCAGGTCGCTACTCGAGATGCCCTCACCTCGGTCACGGAAGGATGTTCAAAGTCTGACAGGAAGGGTGGCAGCCCTTAATCGGTTTATTTCTAAATCTACCGACAAGTGTCTGCCGTTCTACAACCTGCTCCGGGGGAATAAGAAATTCGAGTGGACCGAGGAATGTGAACGTGCCTTCCTCGACCTGAAAGCACATCTAGCCGAGCTGCCCGTATTATCCAAACCAATGGCAGGAAAGCCTCTTTTCCTTTACTTAGCTGTCACGGAAGATGCAGCTAGTGCCGTATTAGTCCGAGAAGAGGACCGATCTCAAAAACCAGTCTATTACATCAGCAAGAGGCTTCTCGGGGCGGAATCCCGATATCCGTTGATGGAGAAGATGGATTTTTGTCTCATTACGGCTTCCCGAAAGCTCAGGCTGTATTTCCAGTCCCACTCAATACATGTCATAACCGATCAGCCTATAAGGCAAGTTTTGCAAAAACCTAAAGCATCAGGACGTCTGTTGAAATGGGCTATTGAACTCAGCCAATTTGAGATTTTATACATACCGCGTACTGCAATAAAAAGCCAGGCCCTGGCTGATTTTGTGGCAGAGTGCACGGGATTCCGAGAAGATCCTGTAGAAGAGTCAGCCCAGGCCTCCTTAGTCCAGGACTCATGGAAGGTCTTCATAGATGGTTCATCTAACGAAAATGGCTCTGGGGATGGAATCATATTGATATCCCCGGAAGGGCATCGATTCCACTCGATGTTGCGATTTGGATTCAAAGCGTCCAACAACGAGGCTGAATACGAAGCTTTACTGGCTGGGCTAAGGGTGGCCCAGGAGCTGAAGGGCAGCTCCGTCCAATGTTACAGCGATTCCCAGCTCGTGGTAAACCAAGTGTTAGGGGAATACCAAGCACGGGGAACCAAGATGTATGCTTACCTGGCCAAAGTAAAGAAAGAACTGTCTGCATTCGAGCGTGGCTCAATCGAGCAAATACCTTGGGAGCAGAATGCCAACGCGGGCGCCCTCGCAAAGCTCGCTACCTCCGGGAGGCGGAAACTTTGGGGTTAGTGCCGGAGTTCTTGGAGAAGCCAAGCATAGAGGAAGTCGGGGCGGAGGTCAAGATGATCGACGCTAGAGTGACCTGGGTGACCCCCATCCTCAAATATCTCACAGCAGGAAAGTTACCCGAAGAGTGAAATGACGCAAGGCGGGTACTTTACCAGGCTCCAAGGTATACAGTGATAGATGGGATATTATACAGGTGTGGGCACTCTTTACCTCTCCTACGGTGTGTTCTGCCAGGCGAGGTGAAGACCATTTTGCAGGAGGTGCACGAGGGTTTTTGCGGAGATCACACTGGGGGCAAAGCCTGGCCCTGAAGGTATTAAGGCAAGGATATTATTGGCCCACTCTGTCAAAGGACGATCTCCTAAGTCAAAAAATGCGACAAGTGCCAGTGATTTACCGCAGTTGCCCGAGCTCCCCCGGTCGAGTTGAAGATGATCTCGTCCCCGTGGCCATTCGCGATCTGGGGGATTGACTTGGTTGGTGCCCTCCCTACTGGAAAGGGAGGAGTTCGTTACGCGGTGGTAGCTATCGACTACTTCACCAAGTTGGCAGAAGCAGAGCCCCTGGCAACAATCACTTCAAAAAGAGTCCTCAACTTCGTGGTCAAGAGCATTATCTGCTGATTCGGGCTGCCAAAGATGATCGTGTTAGATAATGGAACGTGGTTCGATAGCGACCTCTTCACCGAATTTTGTGAGAGGTACAATATTGTTAAGAGCTTCTCCTCCGTGGCCTACCCCCAGGCCAATGGGCAGGTCGAAGCCGTCAATAAGACGCTAAAGGCAAGCCTTAAGAAAAGACTGGACGAAGCCAAGGGAGTCTGGCCTGAACAGCTCCCCCAGGTACTGTGGGCATACCGGACCTCGCATCGAACGCCGACGGGTCATACTCCTTTCTCCCTGGCTTTCGGGAGTGAGGCAGTCCTTCCTGTCGAAGTAAAGGTAGCCTCACATAGAGTCCAGGCATTTGACCAAGACCGCAATGACGAATTTCTCTGCGCGTCCCTCAACCTGATTGACGAAAGACGAGAAGATTCACAGCTACACCTCGCAAATTATCAACAAAAGATCACTCGTTATTTCAACTCAAAGGTCAGGAAATGCGCCTTTAGAGTTGGCGAACTAGTCCTCAGAAGAGTCTTCCTAGCCAGTAAGGATCCCAAGGACGGAGTATTGGGACCAAACTGGGAAGGGCCCTACCAAATAACCGAGGTCATAAAAGAAGGAACCTACAAGTTAGCTTGGCTTAATGGAGAAGCAGTCCCACGAACTTGGAACGCTATCCATTTGAAGAAATATTACCAATAATATCGTTGTAAGGCTTAATCAGAAAAGCCATCTTTTGTTTATTAAGTAATGAGAATTAAATCTTTTTACATTATTGTATATATTTGTGGATGTAACGTCAAGTAACCATGAAAGACCCTTTCCTAATTACTTGGGGGGCATATGTCCTGGATATAACCAGGTCGTTCGAAAAACTTAGAAGTTAGTTCAAATTGATTGATCGATGTTTTTCTTAAAAAGCACGAGATATCGATAAAGAATTGACGCGAACAAAGTTTTCATTTTAATATCTTGGATATAACCAAGTCCAAAAACTTAGAAGTTAGTTCAAATTGATTGATCGATGTTTTTCTTAAAAAGCACGAGATATCGATAAAGAATTGACGCGAGCTAAGTTTTCAAATTAATATCTTGGATATAACTAAGTCCTAAAACTTAGAAGTTAGTTTAAATTGATTGATCGATGTTTTTCTTAAAAAGCACGAGATATCGATAAAGAATTGACGCGAACTAAGTTTTCAAATTAATATCTTGGATATAACCAAGTCCTAAAACTTAGAAGTTAGTTCAAATTGATTGATCGATGTTTTTCTTAAAAAGCACGAGATATCGATAAAGGATTGACGCGAACTAAGTTTTTAAATTAATATCCTGGATACAACCAGGTCCTAAAACTTAGAAGTCGGTTCAAGTTGATTAACATGTTTTTTCCTAGAAAAGCATAAGATGTCAATCACAACACCAACAGAAACTAAGTTATCACCAAATGCATAGAAGAGAAGTAACCATAAGGTCGAGGCAAAAATATGTAAATAAATTGAAATAAAGTTGGGGATACCAATTGTTTCAAGGATAAAATCCTCATAATATAAAGTTACAAAAAGAAAGTAAATGATAAAAGGAAAGGAGAAAAATCCTAAGCCCCGCCAGGCCGCTCTGATGAAGTCACCCCCTCAGCATCCTGCTCGGCCGCGGTGGAAGTCTCCCCGGTCTCAGAGGGCGCCTCTTGTTGAAGGCGAGCTTTGAACTTCTCCAAGAAGGACTCCCACACGTCCGGCCCCAGAAAGGAGAAGTCACCATCCGGGTTGAAGACCCAGCAGTGGTACAGCATGGCCTCCATGGAGGAGCTGGAAGTTGCCCTCTCCGCCGCCAGAGCAGCCTTGGCCTCTTCGACCTCGACCTTCGTAGCGTCTAGGGCAGCCCGGGCAGCCTTAGCCTCCTCGAGCTCGATCTTCACAGCATCTAGGGCGACCCTGGTGGCCTCAGCCTCCTGCAGCTTGGTCCAGGATGCCTCCAGCTCGGTCTGCGCAGCAACCGAAGCGGCCTGCGTGACCCTCTCATTTTCTCGGGTAGTTGCTAGGGCCACCTTGGCGTCCCACTCATGTTGTTGAGCTGACGTAAGGGCGACCTGAGCAGCCTGGTGCTCGTCCCTGATCTCCTCGATCCTAGCCCTGGACCGAGATATGCTCCGGTGGAGGGCCAAAGCCGCCTGCAAGACCAAAAGATAATAAGCCAAGTGCCTTAGGAAAAACAAGAAAATAGGAAGAACCAGTGGCAAAACCAACTTACCGTGAGGGTAATCCCTAATGAAGACTCCATCACATTCTCGGGGCTCCTTGTCTCGATCTCCCGCAATCCCTCGGGGTGGCATTGTAGCAGTGGTCCACCATGTAGGTCGTGGTTTCATAGACCGTCCCCCTAAAGAACTCGGGGACTTTCTCCAAGGCCTGGGGGTTGACCGAGACGCGCACACTAGGGGTCGGAGCTGACAAGGTCCCAGTGGGTGCCTCCTGTTCCCGAGTCGAGGCAGGAGGTCGTGGGGGAGGTGGAACCATCGTCTTCTCCGTTGCAGGAGGGGGTGGAGGCACTTTCTCTAGAGCAGCAGGGGCTTGGTTTTTCCCCTTGGCAGGAGATTTGGAGGTAGTCCCGACAGCTTTCTTCGCCATCCGGAGCCTCTTCACCATGGGCCCGGAAGGTCCGGAGGAAGGGTTTCCTCCAGGGAACATAGCTCGAAGATCATTGCCCCCGGCTGTGACATCTCCTTGTCTGAAACAAAGACAACAAGGCATTAATATACAAGTAAAAATATTTGTGCAAAACCAAAAAAAAAGAAAGAGAAAGCAGTGCTTAAGTATATATTGAGAAAGGTTCTACCCTCCGAGCTAGAGGAGGAATCTATTGTCACGACCTCCGGCCCCGGAGCTTCTATGGGGGAATCTAAGATAATAACTTCACGGGCTAGAGGAGGCTCTGGGTCCGGATCCACCTCGGGACTGGACTCTTCTACGTACTGCCTAAGACCCAGAGCTACTACACCCTCCAGGAAGGAGGGCCACGACCTAATATTGGTCCCGTACTCCTCAAAAAAGGCCGACCTAAAGGCCATGGTATTAACACGAATTGGTCAACACACTGGAGTAGGGTGGTGTTGAGATCTGGGTCGTTTTGGTGGTGGTGAACGAGTTGGCTGGGGTTAAAGCTAGCAAGTCGTAGGTCTGCGACGACCCTGTCTAAGTCCCTAAATAAGTAAGGGTTACCTTGGCCGGAGGGGCCGGCTGCTGCCCCGGACTGGGTCCTCTCTGCATTGGCTTCCTGGGCGACCTCCAGAGCCCGCTTCCGACGCACGAGGGGCACCTCGTCCTCCTCGTCCTCATCCTCATCCGCGGCCTCCTCCTCGGGGATGGGCGCCATCTCGCGAGCAGCAGGGATGGTCTGCAGTCTCCTCAAGGCCAGAGTTTGGCCTGGGGAAATTAACTTACACGCCAGCATTGTCTCGTCAGACACGAGCTGGCGATAATCTTTTTTACTTGGGGGGTACCCCGCCAAGGTTTTGTATTGACCCCCAAGGGTCACTGACTTGGCCGTCATCGCGAAAATAGCTGCATGATAGTTTCTAAGTCAGGAACGAATAAAAAGAGGCTAATCAGCAACCAACTTACGAGCTGAAGATAGAAGGGACTTACGAGGACGGTTGAAATAATGGAATTCGCAGTTGCGAAACCCCTTTGACATGAAGAATTGATCCTTGAAGTCATTGGGGTGGCTGGGTAACTCGATGATCACAGCCGAATTGGGAAAACGGGTTAGGTACTAGAACCCGTCACCTCGCCCCCGCTGCTCCGGGCTGGCTTTGAGGCAAAAGTAGTAAAGGATGTCCGCTGGCGTGGGGACCTCCCATTCCTGCTTCAGGAATAAATACTTCAACCCTGCTAACAGACGGTAGGAGTTAGGGGGGAGCTGGAAGGGGGCCAGCTTCACGTAATTTAAAAAATTCGCGAAGTACTGGTCTAGCGGAAGGAAGGCCCCAGCCTTAAGATGCTCATGGCTCCAGGTGGCGTACTCCTCGTCGAGCGGCGCGCAGCTCCGCTTGCCCTCAAGGGGAGGTTGGGCGTCCAGGGCGCCCCTCCCTATCTCAATATTATGGGAAAGCATAATTTTGTTGACTTTCCCTTGGGTGGTGACCTTCAAGGCGATCCTCTCAGCCTCGAAAAAGGCGATGGGCCCCACCTCGACCTCCTTCTCCATGGTGGGGCCAAAGTTGGGGATCGGAGAGTCCATGACCACCTCTTTCCCTTTGCTGGCTTGCTGGGAAGACGAGCTGCCAACACTCTTCTTGGATGCGCTCTTCTTGGGTGCCATCTGGTCGCCTAACAAACAAAGAAGAAAATTTAGAAAAGGCGACCTAAGCATAAGAAAGAATCTAGCGCGAAGGGTTTCCTTTACACGAGCTGAGGTAATCTCAGCCCGCGGCGAGTGAGACCACGCGGTTCTATGAACACGCGCCTGTGCTCCCAACGGGTCCCCGATTACTCGGAATCCATTTGTCAGGAGGGTCAGGATAAAAGTTTGCCTTGGAAGGAAAGTTTCGGTAGGCAAAATCGCCTGTGAAGCGTGTCCCCTAAGCTACCCGATTTTTGCACCTGAGAAACTGGTTGTTCAAAACAAAAATAAAAAATTTACCCAGAAAATCACCCCAGAGTTGTATTCTATGAGTCATGCTCCTAAGCAGTTTTTCCTATGGTCGATACCCCTAGGATAAAAACCTACGCATAAAATATCAGTAAAGAAAAACAAAAGACAAACAACCTACTGCATGCGACTAAAGAGAAAGTTTACCTAAGCAAGAGAAAGGGAAAACATTTAAAGCATGCAACAAATGGAGGACTTACAGAAATTTTGTGCTGTGTGAAGACTGAAAGGATCGTCTGGGTCGAAGTCCTGTTGGAATCGCTGGTACCGGAATCACGAAAGAGCCCTTGTATCTGAACCTCAAGAATGTCGGGAATAGTGACCGGAAGAAAGAAATGGTTTTGAGATTGAGAAGAAAGAAGAAGAGGAGAAATTTTTTGAATAAAAGGGTGGCTCATGCGAAGGGTGGCCAGCCTTAAATATACGTAAAAGGCCAAAGGATGAGGGCCGTTCGATTGTCTTGATGTAGGATACGAGGATCACTACTCGAAAGACAAAACGGCGGCCGAAGATAGGCTAGGCCATTTAATGCGGTTATCGGAAGACGGACCGTCACCAACCACGATGCTCCACGTATTCGATATCAGCGTAATGGGCGGGATAAGAAGAGTCCACAAAGAAGTCTAAAAGCCCCATTGTGGCCCCGGGTGACGTCATGTGCCACGAGTAGGGGCTTGGGGGGCAAATGTACGCCCTAAATATCCACGGGTTATTAGCGAGCTGGAAAAGGGCATAATTCTATCAGCCACGTGGAAGCCACCTACCCGGAGCTGTTGTTACAAGGCTCTACCTCTTTAGTTCGAGATAACCAAAGGTTTAGTGTGATTACTAAGGCATCGGGTCAGCAGTGTGGACACCACGAGCTGAGACTATATCGAGCTCAAGGTACGAGCTTAAGTTGACACCTCTGACCTTTTATAAAGTCAACCACGCAATGTAAACGTGTATATATCAGAAATCACGTGTTTACTCCATTCCTGAATTCTCAGACACGCAGCATAAACGTGCGTGTTTAGGCACCCACGACTGGGTTGGGCCATGCGGCCCATTATCTCCCTTACCTATTGATTAGACCACACTTCATTGTCAGGTTTTAGGAATTAATCATGAATGTCACAGAAGTGACATGATGGGTAAGAAGGTCACGGGATGACCTCCTTTGCCAACACCGAGGTGCCCTCTCCCTATAAATATGGAGACCCTGGGAGTTGCAAAGGGTTGGCTTCTTATTTGTAAAGAAATACCCTGTTATGAATATCAGAGATATATCAATAATATTGGCTGGTGGACTAGAATGATTTTAACCTTTGAACCACCTAAAAAAGTATTCGAGTTATAATCTTCCTTTGAGATCATTCATCTATTACGGTTCATCATTTAGCACTAATCCCTCTCCTTATTTATATAATTATTTGTTGCCAAAGAACCGCGTCAACAAAGACTTTGTCAATCAGAGGAAACCCCATTCTCGCATTTCTCTCTTTCTCTCCCTCTCACTCTGCTTTGTTCTAAGAAAAATGAATTTTGAAGCCTTGGAATAATTTCAAACTTGGAACAATCTTGGGTGTATTTAGAGGCTTGTTGTCGAGGATTAGGAATTGCTAAGCTAGGGAAATTCATTTGGGGAGCTCAAAATCTAAGAGGTAAGTTTAGTTCTCTTAGCTTCTAAGTTTTTCTTTTTGTTGTTTATGAGAAATCATTGGATTTTGGGTTTGGGTATGTTTTGGTGGTTTTTGGGTGGTTGTATGTTGTTTATCTGAGTTGCTGGTATTATTTTTGCAACGCCCTAGTTAGCCAATAATGTTACACTGTGTATTTTAAATAGTGCTAAACTCGCTAAACGAGTCATTTGACCATAAACGTGCAACTAAATGTGATTAACAGTCCATGGTTAAACATTTACAAAGTTATTTACATTTCCAAAAAGGTCATTACAACTCAAAAGTTACAACCCGCGCGACCTAAGTGGTAAAAATAAGGTTTAACCCTAGTTCCTCTGAGAAACCTTGGTCGTGGTGGTCAAGCGGCTGCATATGTACATGTCGCCACCTAAACCCTCAAACTCATGGCTGGTCCAGCTTTCATTTCCCCTTACCTGTACCACATAGCACCCGTGAGCCAAGACCCAATAAGAAAACTTAAACAAGCTCATAAGCAGTTAGTAATACATCATCAAACCATAATAAGCATGCCTAGTAGTAATAACCCTACTCATGCATGCATACCATTCATATAAATGATTACAACGTCATATGGGACCAAATGCCCTAAATAAATGATAAAATGAATCATATCGGGGCCCATTGCCCAAGTACGTGACTAATAAATCACACTGGGGCTCAGCGCCCTAGGATCTAGGACTAATAAGTAACCCCAAGGCCCATTCCCTATCCTTTGTATAGCCAGCCTTGGAGCTAGCCCAACGTACCTATAGCTTAAGTTTTCCACGACCATTGGGTCAACAAACGTATAAATCTCCCCTGATTAGGTCTAACCATATCGACCAGCACTCAGTGCGCTATAGTTGCCCTTGACTCATAAGTCAATGTTTTTCGACCAGCGCTCAGCGCTATTGCTATTCTTGACTCATAAGCCAAGCCTTTTCCAATTATACAATGCTAGCATGCATTCATCCCATAACAAATATCCATATACAGAGCACTCAACATGCTTAATCAATAATTCACATGCATAATCATAATCATGCGCATTTACAAGGGTCATAGCCCTAATCAAATTTGTATTCAACATTCGAGCCAAGTCCTAATCATGTACATCACATATTGGGTGTAATTTTCTTACCTCAGATCTGGGTGTAATGTAAAATAAGAGCGACCCTTGAGCATGATCCTGATCTCGAGTCCCTAGCGATAACCTAGTCATAACCAAGTATAGAATCCCTTCAATAACGAGTAAACACAGGGTTCCAGACTAACTCCTAGCCTTCGAGACATCAAATCCTACTAAACCGCGTAGTAGGATTGATCCTAAGCCCTTAGGCTTGAGTTCACGCACTCAAAACCTCCCCAAGACAAAAATCCCTTAAGCACCGCGACCCCCAAACATTTGAGTCACGATCCGCTCAAGTCAGAGGCCCAAGCTGCCTTCCTGCTTACACTAGCGTCGCGGCGTGCCCTACCAGGTGTCACGGGCTGACATTATGATAGCAGAAATGCTCATGCGACACCTTGACTCCTCTGAGCCAAGGTCAGCTTTCCAACCATTCGAATAACAATGGGCACATTTTTCGCGCAACCATGTACCTCTGCACACTTCCGTCTCTCGAACAACTCCCACTGAGTCATGCTCTCAAGCATTTATGAGTGCAACCATGCATCAAGGCTATCTATCCAAGACACTCACGCTGTCCATAGGTTCTCACTATGGCAAGGCAAATCCCAACATCGATGCTCACCCAGACATTCGCAAGCCAAGGTAGCATGTGTGGCCAAGAGCCAGCACCAAGCTGACGTGCCAACAACTCTCATAATGCCCCATTCGATACTATCCGAATATCTCACGTCACAGACCAAGGACTCCAATACGTCCATGGTCCAATCCTCAAGGCACCATGCCTTCACGCATGTTAGCAGGCCCTCGAGACTAGTTGCCAGACTAGTAGCACACACTGGACCTCTGTCCTACTCAAGCATAGTGCACCCTCCAATGCTTGCATGCTAACAAGTCCCACGAATGACTTCTCGTGCCATCTCGTGTCGAGACTCGTGGCCATGGCGCACCATGACGTCTCTCAGAGGTTTAGGCCACATTCCATGCAAGCGGCATCCCGGCAAGCCAAGGGAACCGTACCCATAAACCCCTGGCAGCACACTTCGACGCACTACCGGGGCGACCCGGTAATGTCCACGAGTACTCCTACTCATAGAGACATATGAGTCCCCTCGTGGTCCTCATATGCCAGCCTTAGTAGTCCTCCCAACTAGTAGTAGCTCAATTGACGCACCTGCGCCAGGGGGTGGTGGAGAGCTGACACCAGGTGCTCCCCCTACAAAGAACCTTTTGAGCTTTTAGCTTTCTGCCGTGAACATCTATGATTTTTTCTTGGAAGACATATTTGGCTCTCAGCTCGCCAATTCTCCGAATCTCCCAAATCTGATCGCACCATTGCGTTCATTGACCCTTTAATATGGAGGCTACCAAGTCTCGTCCATTTCCGGGCAATATTGAAGATATTTACGAAAATGTCACTGTCGTACAAACTAGGCATCAACATGCTCACCACCTTGCACCCTCGCATGGGCATCTGACTGAGCACCATCCTAGCTTGTAACATGCCCTCAAGGTCGACATGTTACACCAGGTGCCGCGGCTCAAAAGCCCCACAACCACCTGCTTCTCCTTCGCCCAATTTGAGTGGCGGCGTCCCAAGAACAAGGTCGCGACTCGACCTGCAAACTCAGTTTTTTCTTCATTTTTCTCATTCCAAATCCCTCCATAAACTTATCCAAATATAGGCAAATCCCATAAACAAAGTTCCCAAACAACTCAGCAGCCCAAAAACATTAGAGCCCAAGTTACAATCCAATAAAAAATTCATCAAAACTATAAAATCCAATATTTGTTAATATTATACTTATTTAAATATGATTACTATATATAAAAAAAAATTAAAATTGGTATTTATGTATAACTGTTAGTAAATATTTGATTATTGTTGTAAAAAAAATTAATTTGGTATTTAACTTCAATTATTAGCAAAAATTTAATATTATTGCTGTTAAAAAAATTATTTGATATTTAAGTGCAAATATTATAAAATTTTTAACATTTTTGTAGCAAATATCTCTAAATAAAATAATTTATATTGCACGGTATAAGAATATATTTATTTATAGATAGAGAAAAAAAGAGTACATAATGTAAATTTCTCAAAAATGTAATACTCAAGCTATTTTATCACATGGAAGGGGCTTGGCAACCCTAATTAGTACAAAACAAGATCATGTCGAACTCCACACAAAGATATAGTTGTTCACGAGGATTAGACACAATTTACACTTCTACATTTACTCTATCAAAACAAGTAATTTTTTTTTAAAATAAAATAATAATTAAATAAATATCATTTTGCCCATTTGTTTGGATAGGGCCTACCAATGCAATAGAAGTATTAGGTATTCACAACTAATTAGAAGGTTTAGTGTTAATATTTCCTTTTTTTAATGAAGTTTTTAGTTAGGATAAGAAACAAGAAAAGGAATCTTGGGAGGAGACTTAGAATGAACAATCATCATTCCCATAAATCAAGAAATTATTTTTTAATTTAATTTGTTTTTAATATTGTTTGGTCTTCTATGGGACCCACTTTATCCCACCAATCACGGCACTAATTAACACTATTAAATATGTGAAAAAATAAATAAATGATTAAAAAAAAGCTACACAATTCAAAAAGCTTTCTGAGCTGAAATTCTGAACCCACAAACGCAAAACACTACAAAAAGTTGGGTTTCACAATTCAAAGGGAAGGCACCAACCAACTCAACCACAACAAAGGGTCCATTCCATAGTTTCGATCAAACTCCTTTATCGTTTACTGATTGGTGGGTCACCTTCACCACACCTCACAGCCGTGAACAGTATCATTCTCTCCTTTCTAATCATCTTATTGTTATTATTATTTCTATTCTATATGATCATATCCAAGTAAACCCATTTTTGTGGAGTCTGCAAAATCAACGGTCAGATTTTAGATTAGCAAAAAAAAAAAAAAAGCCACTAAAATTGGATTTGCTTGCACGTTTAATAACCATGTCTCTTGAATATGATTTGTTTTAATGATTTCATTTATATTTTTTTTTAGGTTTTGTTTGGACTGTGAATGATTCTATTTTTTCATTTGGATTGAATTAATGAATTAAGAATTTTTTTTCTAAAAAATTAAAACTTAAATGTAGTATATTTTTTAAAAATTTATAACAATTATAAATATCTACAAATAAAAAGAAAATATTAAAAAACATCTATAATCAAATTTGTTGGAAACATTTTCCTTTATATTTTCACTCATCAAAATTTTTATTCACTAAAATCTAAGGTTGAAACAAAAGCTTAGGGGTTGATTTTATTTATATTTGAACCTTCAATCATGTTATATAAGTTTTCTTATGAATCTTGGTAGAATTTTTAGTATTTATTTTCTTTGTAAATTTTTTAATCATATTTAGCTAAGAATATGATTAAAGTGAGAAAGATATGCTATTTACAATAAGAATAAGTAATATTTGGGGTTCCTAATATTATGTAGCTTAGATTTTAATTTAAATTTAAGAAATGATAGACCACTCATTTTTTATTTATTACAATATGTTAATCATCTATTTTTTTGTCAACTCTATATTAAACCTAAAATAAAATTATACTTACACATCAAAGAAAAAAAGAAGCAAAAATGTTAGATAAGAGTCAATAATGGTATAAGAAAAAGATATATAGAGTTAAAAAAAAGTCTAGACTAGTAGTTTATTATATTATAGTTGGTTAGTTATATTTTTTGTTATTTTTTTATACAATTTTTATTAGTTTTGTTAAGACTATATTAGTCTAAGAAAGTAAATGCATAGGCAAATTATTATTATACTGAAATAGAATTTTGAGAGGGAGTTACTCCCACCATGAGTTTTGCTTTTTCTTTCCACCCATTGTTGCATCAATATGCACTTTTATATCTAGTTTTAAAAAAACAAACACCATTTCTTATAAAAGGAACCATTCATATTTAATTCTACCTTATTAGTAGTTAACATAATTAATAATATAATTTGAGTAATAATATATTCACATAAAATATGATAAAATATATTACACTGTATTATGATAGTTTTCAACCAATCACATTTATTGAAGATGAGACTTATTATAATAAAAATACTTACTATAGCACTTAATATTTTGAATGCACTTATCATTAATCATACAACTTATAACTTACAACTAAATATGACATTCCTACTCTATATGATCTTGTAGTATTAATGTAAATTAATTACATTATAAATATTAGTAGTAGTGAGTTTATTTTGCTCAATCAATAAGAAAAGACTCATAACACCTTATTATATTGAGAATTACTAAGAGGCACCATTAGTACCCAACACCACAAAGAGTTAGTATAATTGGTATAATCCAATATCAAATCCTACTTATTTGAATTTAATAAATATTATGTGGTATTCTTAATCAATCATAGAGTGTTAACTCATATGTTGTTTGACAACTTAAGGTGTCAATTACTAACATTCTATGATATTTATGATATTAAGTAATTTAAATTTGTGGTCCTATGCAGAATTAAATTGATTTCATTGCATCTCACCCTATGGAGTAGGCTTTAAAGAGTGGAAGAACACAAAGTACCACAATTGTACCAGCCTCGCGTGCCTTCCAAGGTCTTGAACAAAAAATCTCACCATTTTTATTTTATTTTTTTCATTTTAAAGAAAGAAAGAAAAAAAATGCCCTTTTCCCATAGTTGTCCAAATTTGATAGATTTGGAGTCATTAAAGCCAATGGTTGTGGCTATGATGAAACATTCATACACAACATTACATACCCATCTCTGTCCCAAAAATAACAAGTGACAAAATGTGAGTTCCAATTGGCATGACAACTTAGTCATGTTCAAATATAGTATAAAAATTATAAGTGTACACCCCCAAGTAATTAATGTAAATTAATTTGTGAATGAATTATTAAAACATTATCCTGAAAAAGCCAAAAAAAATGTCAAAAATATCTGAGCAAACTGTTTAACCCAAGTGGAGAGCCACTTAATGAGACCACTCAAAGACAAATAATCATCTTCTGTCTCCAAGTGGAGAGAGAAAAAGAAACATAAATTGACCCAATCAAAATAACCAAAGAACTCTCTCTCTGTTTGTGTTTAAACTTTAAACAACACTTAAAACTAAATTAAAATAATTATAATTAAAAAAAGTGGGTTTTCCATGGGGACCCTGTTTTAGAAGAAAATAAGGAAATGGGTCCCAACTAAAATGGTAATGATGGTAGGAAACTCACACTTTGGGGCAGAGAGTGATCACCATATTTTTTTTCTTTTTCAAATAATTTGTTAATTTTTTTCATTGTTTTTAAGCTGCCAAAAGTGCAGACTTTTTACTATATAAATACACAATGCCCAGGATTCCCTTGGCTATGAACCTATGGTTGTTCTTGTTCCTACTTTCTCTTTCTTTGTGAGCTTTAAACTTTTGTTCAGGTCCTTATACGTATATTCCAAACTATAGACTGCTTACTAGGGTTGTTGCTGTTTTTGTTTTGTTTTTTTTTGGGTTCTCATTGTTCAGTCAAAATCTCATACCAAACAAACAATATTGGTCGCTATCAAAGTAGTGGCCTATTTAAGGTATTTGCCTCCCTTTCAGCCATTTGGGTTTCAAATTTATGCTCAGAAACTGGAATTGTGATGTGGGTTATGGCGTTCCGGGCTTTCTTTTCGGTTGCATAACGAGAATTTGTGAGAGAAAATACCAGGTTCGGAAAATTTTGCTTCTTTTTGCTTATACCCAGTTGTGAATTTTGTTAGCTCTGTTTGGTTGCTGAGAAACCTTGGGTTGTGGTTAAAGAGTGGGGAAAATGGTATTGATTAAAAGGAATGGCTTCCCAGCTGAGGCAATGTGACTAATTTTTGCTTTGTTTTAGTTGAAGTGAAGTGAGAGAGCATATCTTTTCTCCTTTTGAGAAAACGAACAAGCATATAGGACATAAGAATGGCTTTTCCATTCACCTCAATTGTCTTTTTGGGAAGAAAAGAAATTCCCACCTGTGTTTTATCCAGGCAAATCCAAAAGGAAGAGTGAAATTTTACAGCTTTTGGTGTTTTTTTAAGGATTAGGTGTTATTTACTTTATGTGGGTTTCTTTCAATTTTTATACAATTTCAGTGTATTAGTGAAGATTCAGACAAAATACTCTTTTTATGCAGTGGTTACAGAAGTATGGAATAACAATGTTTTTATTATTATTTTCTTTTAATAATTGATATGTTGATTTCCTTCTGAGATGGTTGCAGAAACGTGGCCAGCACTACCTGTTTTATGTTGCTTATTTCTTGTATATCTTCATAAAATAGTGTTGAAAGCTCCCAAAATAGCGGTTTTTGGAATTTTATTATTAGCTTTTAGTGGTCACACAAACCACGCAGACAAGCATGGTGGCTGTTCTGTTCAGATTATGTTTCTCACATAATTATAAATATATTCTCATTAGTCTCTGGATTTGAGTTTCAATTAGGGAAAACAGGCCTTCAAATTTTGAGGTTAATGCTAGGTTCTGCCATTTTCCCACCTTTGATTCCTCTCATCTTCTTCTTTGATGAGTATTAAGTTGACCATCTGTACTTTTTCAGGATAAATTATTCTCTTAGCAATCATGGGCACCATGGCAACATCTACTCTGCCCATTCCTCGAGAAGCATCAAATTTTGATGAGGTTTCTATGCACCAAAGCTTGCTATTTTCAGACAGTCTTCAGGTACTACTCCTGCGCCTCTTCTTAAATTTGACGTGTTATGGCTCAACTCAAACTGCTAACAATCAAGTTTTCATGTTAGTTCATGTCTTCCCTTTATCCTAAAGTTCGATTCTTTATTGTCATTTTGTTATTTTCAGGATTTGAAGAATTTGAGATCACAGTTATACTCAGCTGCTGAGTATTTTGAACTTTCTTATACAAATGATGACCAAAAACAGATGTGAGTATATTTGTTCATTGAACTGTTTTGTTTTCAGAAGTTTTTCCTTCTTCCCTGGTTATTTAAGTTACAGATTGTAAAAAAAAAATTGCCTTTATTTTGTGCAGAGTGGTAGAAACTTTAAAAGATTATGCCATTAAAGCACTAGTAAATACAGTGGATCATTTGGGTTCAGTGAGTTATAAGGTTAATGATCTCTTAGATGAAAAGGTGGATGAAGTTTCTGGAACAGAACTTCGAGTATCCTGCATTGAACAGGTGAGCTCTGATCAGTTAGCTTTACACCTAAAGTTTGATCCATATTTAATTCTGAAAACTATGTAGCATTAGTCTATTAGTATGCGATTCGTCTTAAACAAAAATCTGAATACTTTAGAGGCACTAATAAGTTTGTATTTTCATGTTTATTTAGAGGCTAAGAACGTGCCAAGAATTTATTGATCATGAGGGTCTCACTCAACAATCGCTGGTGATAAACACTCCAAAGTACCACAAGCGGTACATTTTGCCAGGCAAATACTTCTCTCTTTTCTGTTCTTTATTAGTACTATTTCTGCACCATTTTGGTATTTCTTCTGAATCTTTTTATTTCATGTTTCCTTATTGGTGTTCAGTTGGTGAGACCATGCATGGTGCCAATCACGCTAAATCGAAATACCAAGGATGCAGCCTGGACGATGAAGATGACTGGCATCAATTTAGAAACGGTAGTGCGTTTTCTATCTCTACTTTGTTTCATTGCATGTAAGTTGGGTGCAAATTTAATGTTGTTCGGTCCTTTTTGTAATCCGATTGTGTTTATGAAGCTGTTCGAGCTACAATTAGAGAAACTCCAACAAGCACAGTCAGGTAAAATTGAATTTTGTTTAAACTGATCGCTCAGCTTATTTAAATTTACTTCACTATGACCATTGTTGTGATGATACTGTCTTATTTCATGCAGTAAAGGGCGCTCCCCGTCTCCTGCTCTACAAACTTCTCAGAGACCTCCAGTCTTTTCTTTTACTTCTACCATGCCCAAGAAAGATTTAGGTCTGTGTTCTATTTAAATCAATTTTTCTTAATTCTCTTTTTCTAAACCTACTCTGTTGATAATCTGATAGTGATTTTTGCTTGTAACTCAGATAAGCGAACAGTTTCTCCTCACCGGTTTCCCCTTCTACGTTCTGGATCACTCTCTAGTAGGTCTGTAACACCAAATTCAAGTCGACCTATAACTCCCAACTCAAGCCGGCCAACTACTCCGAATTCTTCGAATGCAAGAAGACGGGTAAGATTGAATTCTACGCTAATTTTCTTTTGAACATCTCTTCCACCCTGCATATTACTCATAAACTGAACTGTTAAGTTTTTCTTACTTGTGTTTAGTACCCTTCGGAGCCTCGTAAATCCGCTTCAATGAGATTACATGCTGACAAGGAAAATGGCAAAGATATTGAACTAAATCCCAGTAAAAGTAAACGCCTTCTGAAGGCGTTGCTTAGCCGGCGCAAGTCGAAGAAAGACGACACGCTATACACTTACTTAGATGAATACTGAGAAAATAGAGTGGTGAAAGAAAATGAAGCCAAAGCAAAGCAGGGAATGACTGCAGAGCTTTGCCCTTCCATACACATCTAGTACTCTTTTTTTTTACCCGAGTGATAAAATTATAGTATATTGTAAGTTTTTTCCTAGATTTGGCATATCATGTATCATTTTATAATTATTTTCAGTAATATGCTTTCATTTGTTGAATCTCTGTATGGTTTAATTCCATGTATGGTCAAAAGAAGCATTTATAAATGTAAGGCAAAGAATCTTCAATTTAATGAATGCAATCGTTAATTTGTTATCTTTGGATTCTTTACCCAAGATGGAAAAACCAACTCACTTAAAAGTATAGTCAAATCTCAAATTTCACTCAGTCAATTCACCAACTAAAAGCTATTTGACATTTTCTACTAAATCCCAACTGCCAATTCTTGAAAATTGCATGTAAAAAGTGGTAACTTCATTGTTCATTTATACCAAATCTATCCTTAAAATCTCTCTAAGGAACAATTATTACAAGACTAGTTTAGGTTTCTTTCGCTTTCTTGTTCTTGAAGATATTTGATCTTAACTGTTAACTGCTTTATAAGCATTGCAGTACCACGCGTCTATCATTTAGTGCTTGAATTGGGGAAAACAATTATCAAATTTATGTCTAGTGAATAAGTACTTTTTGTCTCCACAAACCTAATCTATTTATTAGGTAGATTTTTCATGTTTATAAGAAGACTTGTTCCAAAAGCTGGTCATCATGATAAGAGAGAGTAGCATAATAGAGTATCAAATTATCCCAAAACAAAAAATATATATGATATAGTGAAATCATGCTTTGTAAAATAGAACATTCAGAAACACCAATTTTTCATTCAGTTTACAGCTCATTCAATGCAAGATTCACCCTCCTAACTAGAAGAAAATAATACATTGTTGTTCACAATCTTTGTCACAATTCCATTCCTTTTCCGAATTCTTCGATAGTTTTTGTAGCAAGGGTAAGGATATCAACAAAAGCGCTATAGGATGCTCGAAGAAATCTTGCTTCAACTGCCTCAAAATGCCTGTATCATACAAAATACTGAAGATGTGAGCCACTTTTCTGGGCAGGGACAAGAGTAAGAGGCAGGCTCGATGAAATATCAAAACACCATCAAAGTGAACGATTATGAATCGTCACATTCAAATCTTAAATTTGGTGACAAATACTTAAAATTATACAAGCAAACACGCAAGATTATCGCTACAACTTTAACTAAACGAAACATTCTATACCGCTCCCTGAAAATTAAACTGAAGCAGACACCTCATGTAATAGTTAAAAATGGTTTGTAACTCTTTTTCTTTTCAAAGTTTCTACAAATGTTACTTACACTGAAAGCTTTCCGTCAGACAAGGACATCTGCCTTTTCACTTTGTCTGGCTGCAACTGCAATCAGCCAAAGATTTCTATAAGAGTAAGTTACTGTCTAAAGATGAAATGGGCACCATAGTGAATTACCTCCTTATCAACTGCTAATGCAGCATAGACTATCGAAGCATTCTCCTCCGACCCGTAATCTACTTCTAGGTCACTGCAAATAAAGTTTTATTTCATAACAGATGGCAAAACTTTATGCAAATATTCAGTCAGAATAAAATTTTTAGTAATATGAACCACTCACTTTATACAATATGAAATAACAAATAGTCTTTAAAAATTCAAATTAATACAAAATTCACATTCAAATAACTAACCAAATAAATTCCCATGAATTTGGAGTGGGGATAGCCATTGTACACCAATTCTAAACAAAATAAAAAATAAAGCTGTTAATTATTTGAAATACACTAATAATAATATAACCAACCCAACAACTCTGAATAATGATTTTAGGAAAGGAATAAGCTGGAAGAAAATGATATGTAGAAGACGTGGGACATAAAGTTGTCTCCATTTTCCTTCAAATGTTAAAAGACTGAATAAATATTATTACATTCAAATAATCTCCGTGAGAAAGGACTTAATTATTGAAAATGGACTTAAATTAACATGGGTATTTAAGGAACAGCAAAGTCTTAGCTTATCCAACTAATGAGTCATGACCACTCAACCCAATCTTCTGTTTCCAGTAACATTGGACAATGAACATGAACAGCTATAACTAAGTTGATTCATCAGCTGCTCCTTACTATAACCAATTCTTCACAGACATTTCATCAAATACTATATGTATCTACATAATAACTACAACAAATTCACACGATAAAATAGAAAAAAATATATAGAGGTGAGATACTTACCGCGGTAGCTGATGGTCGCAGATTATGGGAACCGCGAGTTGGTGACTGAGGTGGACGGTGAGTTTGGGCGTAGTAGCAACGATGAAGAAGGAAGTGAGCGAAGGCAAGCTTGGGCGAGTACAGAGAAAAGGAAATGTTTTTAGGGTTTTGGATTAAAAAAAAATGTGTTCTAAAGCTAGACTTTGAAATTGCTCCAAAATAAATAAATCAATAAATTTATAATTTATTTTTAATGAAAAATTCTATAAGTACATTTTTTTTTTTTGACAAATTCTATATGTAAAATATATATTTTTGACATTAAGAGAAAGATGATTCGAATTTGGTACCTTCTGTACTAATTTATGATTCGAATTTGAGACTTTTTTTGTAAGATGTATTACATTAATTTATGCCTATGATCATTATATTTCAAAATATAAAAATAAAATACTATTTTTTTTTTCATTAGTCATTGTGTAATTAATATTTTTTTACTAAATTATGTAATTAATGTCAAATTAATAATTCCTTAACAAAATATTGAATTAATAATATTTGAAGAAAATTTTCAATTTTTTGTAATCCCCAATGGTGCACCCTATTCTATGTTCAACACTTATATACTTATTGTTATATTTCGAGAATAGAAATCTTGATCTCGAAACTCAGGCTCGTATGGTGTAAGCTTGAAATAAGCACAGTCATCATGTGATTGACAAGTCAGAGACAGTTTCACTATAAGTGACAACCTCGTAAGCTCGAGCATTATGTAGCCTCAAAGGTGCTTCGAGCTTTTAAGTTAGGCTCGTAATGGTTCAACACTTGTATAAACTTCTTGATTCATTTCCTGCCCTCAGACAAGATGGTTCGAGCTCAAGAGCTGTAAGCTCGAAGGGGGTGACTTCGTCAATGGTTACTTGTTGGGAGCATAGGCGAACCAAGACAACGAGCTCGTAATAGGCAAACGGTCTCGAAGGCACATGGATATAGTGTTTAAGCTCGTCAGTTGTGTGTGAATGTATTTATTGTTATAAATTTCCTATGATTAAGAGATCTGATGTAATTTGTTATTAAATTCCTGATATTGTGGGATATTACCGCGTACGTAGTAACTAATGCATTTAATGACATTATTTTATTTGATTTATAGAATATCTTCCCGAAATATGTGGGAAACAATTCAGAAAAAACCCTCTATAAATAGAGTGGGATAATTCATTTGTAAATGACTGAAATTATGAGATCTTGAGGAAAAACTCTAGGCAACTATTCTCTGAAAAGTTTCCAGAAAGCTCCCAAGTGCTAATAACACAGACTCGTAGACTAGGCAGATTTAACTGCTGAACCACGTAAAAATCTCTTGTATTCATTTCATTTCATTTCCTCTGATATTTTCTTGTTTAATTGCTCTCCTTTTCAAGTTGACGAAAAACGACGTCAACAGTTTGGTGCTTTCATTGAGAGCCGTTAAACAGTGCGTTAATTTGTTTAGTCAGAAAGCCTCTCGAATTAGCAATGGCTGCAAGCGATCCTAATATTCTGGAGGAGGAAATCTTAGATGAAGATGAGTACCCCCGGCGCCCTGGAAAGTAGCCTATGGTGAATTCTGATCCCGATGAGAGGAGTGGTTCATCTGACTCTCGGGGACCACCTACTCCCAGGGCCGACGAGGATATGTACTACAATCCTGAGAGATATGTTCCGATCGTGGAACTCGAGATTTGCCAACTACGCAAGCAGTTGGCAGAAGCTAAAAAATGCAACGAAGAGCTAGCCAGAATAGCTACTGAAGCATAGACGGCTTAGGCCCCACCTCCGCTAGATGCCCAAGCTCCGCCTCCGCGGGTTGTTTGTGTCCCACCTCGTAGGCCTCGAGGGCGACCGCGTAAAAATGCAGCTACCAGAAGAGCGGAGCACCCTCCGCCACCAGCAGAGTAGCCTGTCCAACCAAGACCCCAGAGAGGTAGCCGGGCTGAAGGTGCTGCCAACCCAACTGTAGATGCAGCAGCAGGAATAGGGAATAACCGAGCCCCCTCAGAGGCTTGGACCCGAAATTCGGGTGCCACGCAGAATGTGCCAGAGCCTGATCGGGAAAATTCAGGACCTTCTAGGCCCCGTAATGGACGGCAGCCACCCTCTCCAATAAGACACCCACCATCGCCAATAAAGCACCCCTCACCAGTTCGGAGGGATGCACAACTGGTCCATCATGATAGGGAAAGGCGAGCTGGGCGAAGACATGGGAATGAAGAAACTGCTAGGGAGCGTAGGGGTCCCCATCCCACAAGAAGCCAAGTGTCTCGATCTCAAACTATCGAGACAAGGAGATCAGCAGGAAACCCATCTCGTAATAATCATGCAACGAGCCATGTTAGCGAAAGCTCGGGTGACACTAGATCTGTGAGTATATATAACCCGAAGCCTAGGAACACTGGAAATCGAGGAGAACACCCAGATTTACGGGAGCATTTAAACTATAATCGGGGACGTGATAATCCCCTGAATCCAGATCTGAGAGATCATCTCAACGGACGCAAACATCCTGCACCGAGGCGGGGAACTGGAGTTGTAATCAACGATAACCAGTTCCCCCCGATTCAAGCCAGACCTCCCATAGATCCAGTCCAAGAAAGGATTGAGCAGTTGGAAAGAGCATTCAGGCTCTTGCAGAACGAACGCAGCGGGGAACGTGACGAAGAGTTTGATGAAGAACTCGAGCCCTTTGCCCCGCATATCTCTAACACCCCGTTTCCTCAAGGATTTAGAATTCCCCATGTCCCGCCATTTGATGGAAATTCAGATCCATACAGTCTCTTAGGCATGAGCCAGTAACGTGGGCTACGAGCTCAGGTGTATGCTGTTCCCAGCCTCTCTCACGGGACCAGCAAAAAATTGGTTTGAAAAATACAAAAGACATTCGATTGCTTCTTGGGATCAATTATCTAGAGATTTCAAGAAGCAATTCAAAGCCATGGTCGGAATTAGGCCCGAGGCGTCTGCCTTGACCAATGTCCGACCGCAGCCGAATGAAACAATGAAAAGTTACCTCACAAGGTTTAATTTGGAAGTCGCCCGAGCTCGTGATGTCAACGACAATGGCCATTTAATGGCTGTCCGAGCCGGAGTAATGCCTGGAAGTCCTCTCTGGGAGGATATGCAGAGGAAGCCTGTAAGGTCCTTAACCGAGTTCAATCGACGAGCTCAGAGGTTTGTTAATGTAGAAGAGGCGAGGTCAGCATTAAATATGAACTCTCAGCCCATAACTACAACAACAAACACAAACTCTGCCTCAACCTCGGTGAATCATACGACCTCAAAACCCCCTGGGGACAACCCTTCTAAAAGGAAGAAGAATGAAGGGAATAACCCCGAGGCGGAAGGGGGAAAGAAGAAGAATGGGGAAAGATATTTCTCCGTATACAAAGTGTATACCGAGCTCAATGAGTCTCAGGAGAATGTCTACTTGGATAATGAAAAATAGGTCTCTTTCAAACGGTCGGACCCCACGAGGAACCAAAAAGTGAAAATAGACTCTAGCAAGTACAGCAGATTCCATAGAGATATCGGACATACAACCGATGAGTGCCGGCAATTAAAAGATGAGATCGAAGGCCTGATCTCGAGAGGATATTTCAGGCAATATGTTAGGAATCAAAACCCCAATCAGGCTTCCACCAGCTAGAAGGCAGTAGCAGCTCCACCTGCCCAGAATAACAACTCCCGAGCAAGGGAGGACGAACGACCCCCTCCGATTGATGGAGAAGATGTCATAACCATTTTGGGGGGACCACATATTGCAGGATCGGGCAAGAACTCCCATAAAAGATATGTGAATGAATTGAAAACTGGTGACGGGTCTCCCTACGAACCCGAACCCAGAGCTCCAAAACAGCAAAGGGTTGAATCTTAACGCATAACTTTTACTGAGGACGATGTGTCTCATGTACAGTTTCCTCATAATGACCTGCTGGTCATCACCCTTCAGCTCGCGAACAAGAGGGTACACCGAGTCCTGGTTGATAACGGGAGCTCAGTAAATATCCTTTACAAGGCCACCTTAGAAAATATGGGAGTCACGCTTCGCGACCTAAAGGCCTGTGCAACGATGTTGTACGACTTTACAGGAGAAGGGATTGCCTGTATGGGATCCATCGAACTCCCCGTAACCTTGGGAGACTTCCTGGTCTCGACAACCAAGATGATGGAATTCGTAGTAGTGGATCTGCCATCGGCCTATAACGTACTGCTCGGGAGACCCGATCTAATAGAGCTGGGGGCAGTTTCGTCTGTAAGGCATCTGGCCATCAAGTTCCCGACTTCTAGTGGCATCAGGACTCTGAAAGGGGACCAGCTCACAGGGAGGGAATGCTATAGCATTTCGGTTAGAGGAAAGAAACAGACAAGTGCACAAACACTTGTCATGATTCAGAATAAGGATGGGACAGTCTTCGAGATAGACGAAGAAATTGATCCGAGAATAGAAGAAAGGGCTGATCTAGAGCCGTTAGAGGAGCTCAAAGAGGTTGACCCCCCAAAATCTGTGAAGGTGGGGAAAAACCTTCTGGAAGAAAAGAAATAGCAATTAATTTTCTTTTTGAAAAAGAACCAGGATGTTTTCACGTGGTCACATTCGGACATGGTAGGGATAAGTTCGAATGTGATGAGCCACGCTCTTAATATTGACAAGAGCTTCCCCCCGAAGCAGCAAAAACGAAGACTCCTGGACGACGACGGGAAGAAGGCCCTGAAGGAAGAGGTCGACAGGTTGAAGGCAAATTGATTCATACGAGATGCCTTCTACCCGAATTGGGTCGCTAACTCGGTACTAGTTCCGAAACCTAATAGAACATGGTGAACCTGTATTGATTACTCAGACCTCAATAAAGGATGTCCTAAGGACTGCTTTCCCCTACCTCGTATCGACTAACTCGTAGATGCCACAACTGGGCATGGACTTATGTCGTTCATGGACGCTTATTCTGGATATAATCAAATTGCCATGCATGCCTCAGACCAAGAGCATACGCGTTTTGTGATAGATAAAGAACTGTACTGCTACAATGTCATGCCGTTCGGGCTCAAGAATGCTGGAGCCACATATCGACGGCTCGTAAACATGATGTTCTCTGAATAGATAGGTAATAACATGGAAGTTTATGGTGATGATATGTTAGTTAAATCTAAACATAACAATAACCATGTGGATGACCTTGAAGAATGCTTTGCCGTGCTACGGAAGTACAACATGAAGCTCAAACCCCATAAATGCTCTTTTGGAGTATCTTCGGGGAAGTTCCTAGGTTTCATTGTGAATGCTCAAGGAATAGAGGCTAATCCTGACAAGATCCAAGCGTTAATTGACATGCCCTCACCTCGAAAGCGTAAAGATATCCAGAGTTTGACTGGACGGATGGCGGCATTAAGTAGGTTTATCTCGAAATCTACAGACTGTTGTCTTCCATTTATCAACCTTTTGAGAGGGGGCAAATAATTTGAGTGGACAGAGGAATGCGAGCTAGCATTTTAGGAGCTCAAGAAGCACCTCGCGGAGCCTCCTATCTTGTCGAAACCTATCACAGGAGAAATTTTGTACCTATATCTCGCTACAACCGAGTATGCCATTAGCGCCGTGCTCGTTCGAGAAGAAGGTGCAAAAGCCAGTATACTATGTCAGCAAAAGGTTACTGGGGGCAGAATCAAGATACCCCTTAATGGAGAAGTTGGCTCTCAGCCTAATTCACTCATCTCGAAAGCTCCGACCTTACTTCCAAGCGCACCCCATCCATGTGCTGACCGACCAACCACTACGATAAGTCTTATCCAAGCCAGAAGCCTCAGGCCGATTACTAAAATGGGTTGTTGAGCTCGGGCAATTCGAGATCACTTATCATCCGAGGAAAACCATAAGAGGACAGGCCTTGGCAGACTTCATAGTGGAATGCATTGGAATGACTGACGACGAAGTTATAACCCCAGCTCGCGAGATGTGGAAACTTTATGTCGATGGGTCTTCCAACGAAAATGGGTCGGGGGCAGGAATCATACTGATCACCCCAACTGGGAGTCGATTTCACTCCGCTTTGAGATTTGACTTCGAAGCGTCCAACAACGAGGGTGAATACGAAGTTATACTGGCAGGACTTCGAATAGCCAAGGAACTTAAGGCTAAGGCGATACATTGCTACAGCGACTCCCAGTTGGTGGTGAACCAAATTTTAGGGGAATACCCGGCTCGTGGGACAAGAATGGCTGCATATTTAGAAAAAGCAAAAGAAGCTCTCGAACATTTCAAGTTTTACACAATATAGCAGGTTCCCTGAGAACAAAATTCGAATACAGACACCTTAGCCAGGCTCGCCATATCCACCGAGGTCGGGGAACTGAACGTTGTACCAATCAAGCATCTATCGACGCCTAGTATAAGCGAGCCTGAACAGGAAGATGTCTTCATGATTAACTCTGAGCCAACTTGGATGACCCCAATAGTTGAGTACCTTGAAACCGACATTCTCCCACCAGTACGGAACAAGGCTCAAAAAATAATGTATCAGATTCCCAGATACACTATTGTGGAAGGAAGGCTATATCGAAGAGGATACTCTATGCCACTACTCCGATGTGTGACTCCACCCGAGGCTAAAAAGATCCTAGAAGAGATACATGAAGGATTCTGTGGGGACCACACTAGGGGGCATAGCCTATCTAAGAAAATTATACGCCAAGGATTCTTCTGGCCCACTATCAAAGCAGACTCATTTGATTACGTCAAGAGATGCGATAAGTGTCAACGGTTTGCCACAATCCCACGAGCTCCACCTTCCGAGCTAACTATGATGACATCCCCATGGCCATTTGCGGTCTGGGGAATTGACCTCATAGGCTCGTTGCCAACTGGAAAAGGCGGAGTTAAGTACACAGTAGTCGCGGTAGATTACTTTACGAAGTGGACCGAGGTCGAACCTCTGGCAATAATTACCTCAAAGAAAGTCTTGGACTTTGTGGTAAAAAATATAATCTGCCGATATAGAATGCCAAGGAAGATAGTATCGTATAATGGTACTCAATTCGATAGTGAATTGTTTATCAACTTTTGTGAGAAAGATGGGATAATAAAGAGCTTCTTCTCTGTGGCCCATCCCCAAGCGAATGGCCAAGTCGAGGCTGTGAGTAAAACCCTGAAGAGTTCTATGAAGAAGAAATTGGAAGAAACTAAGGGAAAATGGCCCGAAGAATTACCCAAGTCTTGTAGGCATATTGGACCACAACTCATACATCAACAGGACATACCCCTTTTTCTCTGGCATATGGATGCGAGGCTATGCTACCAATCGAGGTCGAAATAACCATCATTCATAGCCACGCTTATGATGAAGCCTCGAACCAATCCCAGCTCGAAGTAAGTCTAGACCTGATTGAAGAAAGACGGGACAAGGCTCAACTAAAAAATGAAGCATATCAGTAGCGAGCTACTCGATATTTCAATAAAAAGATTCGAGACAAAAAATTCAGTTTGGGAGACTTGGTGCTAAGGCGTGTGTTCTTAGCTACGCGGGACCCGGCTGCTGGCGTGCTCGGGCCTAATTGGGAAGGACCTTATCAGATCGAATCAGTTATCCGACCTGGCGTCTGCAAATTGGCAAGATTGAGCGGGGATTTGGTACCACGAGCATGGAATGACGAACATCTACGACCTTACTATCAATAATGTAGGAATGATGTCACTTGTAACTGTTCTTGTTTTTCTTTACTATGCTTCTGTTAATAAATTGTTCAATTCCGAATAAAGTTCATTTTCATTTCAATATGTTGTATTTTTTGCAACCTCTATTAATTTAATAACCTATGGTCATACTCATAGGATATTAAGGGGGCATTAGTGGTATATATATCGTAAGCTTGAAAAAAATAAAAAAATAGCATACACGAAAAGAATAAAAGTGTTTGGACATAACCAAATACACGAGCTAAGATAGTTTGGACATAACCAAATTATTAAAGAATAAAAGTGTTGGGACATAACCAAATATGCAAGCTAAGATAGTTTGGACATAATTTGGACGTGACTAAATTATTAAAAAATAGAAGTATTTGGATATAACCAAATGCGCGAGGCAAGGTAATTTGGATAAAACCAAATGTGCAATCTAGACATAACTAGATAAAAAATATGTGTGTGGATTACGAACAAAACACATGACCTAAATAGGTTTGGAACAAACTAGCTAAAATTAACAGAAAGTTGGAATATAAATAAACCTGCTTCAAGTTAAGTCGAGATCGAGGCTGGAATATCTTGCAAGAATGTAGTTTTGACCTCATAACTTTGGGGAGCTACCCGAGGACGAGGAAAAGTAACTAGAAAAGCAGGATATAACTAAAATAACTATATTACACGCCGTATAAGTACTTTCGAGCGCATGGTAAAAGTAAGTTCCGACCTTGACAAGTAACGAGATCGGACACGGATACATTGAGTAAACTGTGCATGAATGCATTTAAGCTCGAGCTTAAATCCACCACATGTTTGTATGAATAAACAGACATAAGGACACTTTTAATATAAATTGCTTGAAATATTTAAACTTGAGAAATGTAAAGCAAAAATATTAAAGTAAAGTTAAATACAGTACTATAAATATCATAAGAAAATAGCTCTTTTACGAGCTATAAATTGTCTTAGCCCCAAGGGCATAGAAAAATAAAGATAAAAACTATTACAAAGGTTTCAAAGGGACGCAGCCCCAGATCGAGATTTAGGAGGAGGGAACGCCCTCCTTAGCCTTCTCTGCCTCCCGAGCAGCCTCCTTCGTATCAAGCCGAGCTTGCCATTTGGCCATGAGCTCTTCCTCAAAAGAGCCTAGGAAGCTGGTATCGAGATCGGCGTTACTGGCCCAGATCCTGTACATGGCAAGGTCAACCGCCTGATCCTTCTTCTCCTTGAACTCTTCGAGAAGACGAGCCTTTTCGCCCTCCATTATCTCGAAGGTGGCCTTCTTCTCCTCCTCATGCTTGACATTGATCTTCTCAAGCTCCTTGAGCCTGGCATTCAACTTCTCGAGCTCGGCTATCCTGGCCTTCATTTGCTCGGCTTCAGCCTCCATCTTTGCTTTTGCGGCCTTGAACTCGTCAGCAAGCTTGATTTGAAGATCCTTCGACTTTTGGGCATAGGACATGCTCAAATGGACCTCGTTGTTCAACTTGTAATTAAGCTGAGCAAAGGTAGTAAGAGACTGACACACAAACAAATCAAGTTAGAACATACACTAAGCACAATTACAACAAATAATAAGGTGAGAGAGGTTACCGCAGCAGCGAGCTCGACACTCTTGTCGTAAAGAGTGTTGCAGTCCCGAGCATTATTCAAAAATTTCCACTGGGGAGCCTCAAAGTCGCTAATGCTCTGGCTTACCCGAGACAGAACGTCCGAGCCAAGTGTTGCCCCATGGGTCCCGGCAACATTGTCGACTACATACTCATCAACATGAGTAGAAATCGACAACAAGCGTGTTTTGGAGGCTGTGGGCTTCTTCGGAAGTGGGCTGAGCGTTGAGCGGACCATGATGGCAAGAGGCACAGGGGGGACACCTGTGGTGGAAGCTTCGACCTGGGAGGCAGGATCCACGGCCGGGCTCGTAGCAATGGGAGCTGGGGGAGGAGGGGTCTTCTCAATTCTCTTAGAGACCTTGGCAGGCCGATCAAACTTCTGCGTGCTCTTGGGCGCTTACTCCTCTTAGCCCCCTCGCCACTGGCGAGCACGCTGTCAAGATCGGAGTCCATAGTACCTGCACAATCACACCACATTATAAAAAATTCCAAGACACAAAAAGTTAGCATAACGAAGACAGTCAAGGAATAAAAGGACAAGTAATGAGGAACCTAACTGGAACTCTCCCCCGAGCTCGTGCTCGACGACTACGTAATTCCCCCATCTTTGGAAGAGGCAAGGGGAGTCCCTTCCCTATATGTGGAAGTCAACCTCAAAAGGTCCCTATAATCATTTGTCCTGTATTGGTCAGCTACTCCATCCCAGACCTCGTTCAGACTATACATAGTATCGTACTTCCCTAGCCAACTATCAAACCTATGAACCCTCTCATCTGCCCAGGACCATACATAAAAGTGGTTCCTATCATCTTCACACAAGATTAAAGTGTCAGGCTTATGCTTAAGTAGCGAAGGAGACCATAAGTCCACGCTAAGGATGACCGTGCCTCTGTCGCTCGAGCTTGAAGCCTCGTCATTGGCCTCGTTCCTTGAGCGCGAACTCCTACGATGTCGAGCTGGGGATCGTGTCTTAGAGCTTCGCCTCGGAGGAAGGCTGCCGGTTGGGAGAGGCACAAACTCCCACTTGGTGTATTTCTTGTTGGACTAGTCGTTTGTGGATTGATCCTTCTCTAGGAGACCACAAGCTCGAAGCCTATCTTCATGAAGAAGATAGGAAAGGGAACGCCTAGCATAAGGGAGTTGAAGCAAGGTCTCCTTGTGCTCCTTCGTCTCATTGGTGGGAGTAGGTCAATGATAATTAGCTGAAGAAGTGAACATATTATGAGTGGTTCAAGCCTAAGCAAAAATTTTGAGCGCAAAAAGAAAAAAAATCGTATACTTACGGATTCGTCTGAACGAATAATATCTGGAGGGAGCCAGGCCATCTGTCCAAAAGAAAGCCAGCTTGAAGTTGGGGTGATGGTTCAGTAGATCCTCGAAGATTTTATTCTCCTTGGGATAGCTCGAGAGATAGTATAAGCCGTCTCCTCCACGAGCTCGGGAGGGATTTCTTTTCAAGCAAAAGAGATACAGAATCTCCTTCGGTGAAGGTCCTTCCCACTTTAGCTCGTGGTAAAGCGACCTCAGGGCTGACAAAACCCTGTATGAGTTGGTGTTGAGTTGGAAGGGAGCGAGCCCGATAAAATCCAAAAAGTCCTTGAAAAAGGACCTCAAGGGCAATAAGACCCCTGTCCTTATGTGCTCATGGCTCCAAGCCGCATATCTTAACTTACTGTCGGGATTACCATCTCCCAGGGCTCGACAGCTTCGTTCATGGGAGGTTGGAGCTCGACACCTCAGCGAGCCTGATAGTCCAATTCCGTGAAGGGCCAAGATGTCAGAGATCTGCCCTAGTGAAGAAATCTAGCTCCAATAATGCTCGGCCTCAAAAAATTCTCCCCTCAAGGTGGGAATGGTGGTTGGCTGCGAAGTAGAAGGGGGATTTGATGGTTCTTCCATCAGTGAAAATTGAAGATCACCCGGTTTGAATGCGATCGTCACCTTAAGAGTGGGATCAAGGGGGATTGGTCTAGGCTCAGGGTCTGGATCTGGGTAGATGGCGACCCTAAGTCTCTTCCTTTTTCTTTCTTCGACCTCGTCGATTTGACGACGAAAGTGAGCTCAGGTGTCTTCTTGCTCACGCCTTAGTTCGTGCTCCCAAATCAAGCGCTGATTCCGAGTAAAAGGTGACTCCGGGCTCGGAGTTGCCGGTGAGTAAGGAATCGCGAGTTTTGACCCCCACCGTTTTTCCAAATTCTGCGACATCTAGCAAGAAAGAAAAAGGGTGAGGGTCAGACGAACAAGAATATTAATAATATAAATCAAGATAGTCTGAGTTCGAATACTCGAGACTATGGAACGAGCTCGGTCAACAGATCGAGATTAGGCTTGGAGCGTGTATTCCACAAAAAGGGGAAAATTGGATTTTTTTTTTGGAATCCCAGATTTTCAGGGAAAAAGTTGGCGGTTACCCAAAAAGTGAAATTTTTGGGAAACATGCAATTTGAAAACCCTAATCATGTACCCAGTTTCTTGGTCTACATGATATGATAGTTGAAATCAAGATAACCCAATAAAATGCAAAAATCTGGGTTTGAAAAATCTTAACAATAAAAGAGCCTAAAAACTACACGGTATTGATTGATGCATTCTAGTATAAAACTAGTAAATATACCTAAATGCTATTGCAACAATAAACATGCATGGAAAAAACAAAGTATGTACACAAACATATGGGGATCAAGAATAAAAACTTACACAATGTGGATGGTGGAAATAGAGAAATGGATGACCGAAGGAGAGGTTGCAGAAACGATCTTACGGAGTCGAATAGACTGACGGTGATTTGTTTCCTCGGCTTAGAGAACATACAACAGTAGAATGGGTTTTTAAGTTCTGGGTTTTTGTTCTTCTCTTTTCTTTGGAAGCTTGAAAGTGTAAAAGTGAAATGAAGAAGACGATGGCGTATATATAGGTCCCCAAAGGATACCAAACGAAAAAACGATTTGGACCCTTGGCCAATTTTGATATCTGATCAAATGGTCAAGGACAAATGAGAGAGTGGCGCAAGTTGGCAAGCAGATGGATGTGCGTGTGGTATAAAAGGCACTAAAGTACTCTAATTAGTCAATACCTGGCTGACATGTGTCCACACTCGAGTGCAATTGGTGGTACAGTTTCCAAGAATGACAGTTCAAAAGTTTCCTTCTCATAGGATTCGACCTGACACTTTTGAGGGGGAAAAATGTTACACCCAGATTTCGAGATAAGAAGTTATGACCCCAAAAACTGGGCTCGTCAGGTGTGAGCTCGAAATGTATGAAGACATCATATGGTCCAACCTTTAAACCTCTCTGAAGTAAAACAACGACCTCGAGGATGTGTAACCTCGAATATTCTCTGAGCTCGCGATGGGCAATGGCATGACACTTAAATATATTTTTCATCAATTGCCTTCAAACTGGATAGCTCGAGCTCGGGGTGCAAGCTCGGGTGTGACAGCCTCGCCAGCACCTACCTATCCCGAGCATAGCGTGAAGTTAGGTGATAAGCTCGTGATTGACCCATAAGTCTTGACAGACTCAATGCCAATTGCTGATCTCGAAGATCTGATGAATCACCTGGGATAACCCATTATGTGTGAACATGTTTATTGTTGTGCAATCCCAATATTTAAGGGATATCATTTAATCTGTTATCCGTTCCCAATCTTCATGGGACGTTTCTGTGTATATAGGAGATAATGCATTTAATATCATTATTTCAATTAATTTACAGAATATCTTCCTGAAATATGTGGGAATGAATTCTGCAACCTTCTCTATAAATAGAGAAGGAATCACCACTTGTAAAGGACCGATTTTTGGTTTTCTGGAGAGAAAACTCTGGGTAATTCATCTCTGAAAAATTTCCAGAAAACTCCCAAGTCTTAATAACATAGACTGGTGGACTAGGCAGAATTAACTGCTGAACCATGTAAAAATCCTCTTGTTTTTCTTCATTATTCATTTGCTTCATTGTTTTATTGTTTAATTGTTCTACAATTTAAGTTGACAAAAAACAACGTCAACAATATTAAAAATATCAAATGTAAATAGCTCTCTTACGAGCTGTAAATTGTTTTTTCCCCAAGGGCATGAAAAAGAAAGGCTCTAAACTATTACAATTTTTTTTAAAGGGACGCAACCCATGATCGAGATCTAGGAAGCAGAAGCATCCTCCTTAGCCTTCTTGGCATCCTCCTGAGCAGTTTCCTCCGCCTCTAACCGAGCTTGCCATTTGGCCAAAAGCTCGTCTTCAAAGGTGCCCAAGAAGCTCGTGTCAAGGTCGGCGTTGCTAGCCCAAATCCTGTACATGTCCATGTCAACTGCCCAATCCTTTCTTTGCTTAAACTCTTCGAGAAGACGAGCCTTTTCACCCTCTATTATCTTGAATGTGACCTTTCTCTTCTCCTCAAGCTTGGCATTCAGCTTCTCAAGCTCCTCAGCCTTGGAGCTCTTCCCTTTGAGCTCGACGTTCAGCTTCTCGAGCTCCTCGACCCTGGAGTTTTTCTCTTTAAGCTCAGCCTCCAGCTTTGACTTTGCAACCTTAAACTTGTCAGCGAGTTGAGCTGGAGATCCTTCGACTCCTGAGCATAGGACATGCTCACGCGAACCTCATTGTTCAACTTATAATTTAGCTGAGCAACTGCAACGAGAGCTTAACACACAAACAAATCAAGTTAGAACATGCTCCGAGTACAATTACAAGAAATAATGAAGTAAGAGAAATTACAGAGGAAATGAGCTTGGTACTCTTGTCATAAAGGACATTGGAGTCTCGAGCGTTGACCAGAAACTGCCATTGAGAAGCCCCAAGACTGCTGAAGCTTTGGCCTACTCGAGACAGGACGTCCGAGCCGAGAGTGGCTCCGTGAGTCTCGGCAGCATTGTCGATAACATACTCATCAAAATGAGTAGAAATCGACAGCAGGCATCCCTAAGTGGGAATTGGTTTTTTTGGAACTGGGGCGATCGTTGGAAGGATCTGGACTGCAGGAGGCAGAGAAGGAGCATCTGCTGCCGGAATGTCAACCTGGGGAGTGGAGGTTGCCACTGGGCTCGCAACAAGAGGAGCTAGAGATGGGGTCACCTTGGTCCTTTTAGGGACTTTGGCGAGCCGACCAGTTTTTTGTGAGGCCCTCGGGCGTTTGCTATGCTTGGCCCCCGCACCACTGTTAAGCATATTCTCGAGGTCGGAATCCATAGTGCCTGCATATTCAAATCACATTAGAAAACGAGCTTAAAAATGCTAAAGTAGTGTAAGATAGACAGTTAAAGGAATCAAAGACAAGTGACAAGAAAACTAACTGGAACTCCCCCCCGAGCTCATGCTCGGCGACCAGGTAATTCCCCTATCTTCAGAGGAGGCTGGGGGAGTCCCTTCCCTATACGTGGAAGTCAACCTCTAAAAGTCCCTATAGTCATTTGTCACGTATTGGACGGCTATCCCATCCCAAACTTCATTCAAACTATACATTGTTTGGTATTTCCCCAGCCAACTATCGAACCTATGGACCCTATCATCTACCCAAGACCATACATAAAAGTTATCCCTATCATCCGGGAGTAAGATCAGGGTGTCGGGTCTATACTTAAGAAGGGAAGAAGACCACAAGGCCGAGCTAAGAATGACCTTACCTCTGTCACTCGAGCTCGAGGCCTTGTTGTTGACATCATTCCCCGAACAAGGACTCCTACGACGGCGAGCTGGAGATCGTGCTTTTGAACTTCGCCTTGGAGGAAGCTTATCAATAGGGGGTGGCACATGCTCCCACTTGGTGTACTTCTGGTAGGCGGTATCGTCTGTTGACTGGTCCTGCTCCAAAAGACCGCAGGCTCGAAGCTTATCTTCGTGAAGAAGATAAGACATGGATCGCCTATCGTATGGAAGTTGGAGCAGGGTTTCTTTGTGCTCCTTCATTGCGTCCGTAGGAGTAGGATGGTGATAGTTGGTTAAAGAGTCGAATACATTCTAATTAGTTCTCACCCAAGAGAAAATGGAGCATGAAAGGAAAGGGAATCTTATACTTACGGATTCGTCTGAATGAATAATACTTTGAGGTAGTCAGGCCGTCTATCCAAATGAACGCCAACTTGAAGTTAGGAGGATGGTTGGGCATGTCCTCGAAGATCTTCTTCTCCTTGTGATAGCTCGACAAATAGTAGAAACTATTTCCTCCCCGAGATCGGGATGGGTTGCTTTTCAAACAAAAGAGATACAGGATCTCTCTTGGCAAAGGTCCTTCCCACCTCAGTTCGTGGTATAGCGACCTTAGGGCTGACAAGACCCTGTAGGAGTTGGTCTGGAGCTGGAAGGGTGCAAGCCCAACAAAATCCAAAAAGTCCTTATAAAAGGACTTCAAGGGCAACGGGACCCCTGCCTTCATATGCTCGTGGCTCCAAGTCGCAAGCTTCAACTTATTGTCGGGACGACCGTCTCCCAGGGCGTAGCAGCTTCGTTCATTTGTGGTAGGAGCTCGACACGTCAGCGAACCTGACAATCCTAGGTCGTGACGAGCTAGGATGTTGGTTATTTTTCCTAACGAAGAAACCAAGCTCCAATAATGCTCGGCCTCGAAGAACTCCCCTATCGAGGTGGGAATGGTAGTCGGTTGTGAGGTGGATGGGCAATTTGATGATTCTTCCATCAGTGAGAATTTGAGATCTCCCGGCTTGAAGGCAACCGTTACTTTAATTTTGGGATCGAGAGGGATAGGTTTGAACTCGGGGTCTGGATCTGGATAAATCGTGACCCAAACTTTCTTCCTTTTTCCTTATTCGACCTCGTCGATCTGACATCGGAAATGGGCTCGAATATCTTCTTGTTCGCACCTCACTTTGTACTCGCGAATCAGCCGATGGTATTGAGTGAAGGGAGATTCTGGACTTGGAGTTGTTGGAGAGTAAGGGATTGCGAGCACTGACCCCCACCGTTTATCAGGATTTTGCAACATCTAGCAAGGAAGAAAAGGGTGAGGGCCAGGCATACAAGAGATCAGAATAAGATTTTAGGTGATTCGAGCTCGAAGGTTCGAAATCACGGAGTAAACTCGGTCGAGACCGCGGTCTCGAAAGGACGGGTCGAATTCGAGGAAGAACCCCGAACTATTATAAGATTCGGGCTTTGAGCGTGTATCTGACGCGAAAGTGGGAAAGTATGGGTTCATTTTAAGAAGCCCGAATTTTCAGGGGAAAAGTTGACGGTTACCCCAAAAGGTGATAATTTTGGGATTTGTGCAATTTAAAACCCTAATTCAGAACCCCATTTCTTGGTCTACACGATACATTACCCGTAGTCTAAAAGAAAAAAAATCCTACATTTGCATTTTTTGCACAAAATTTAGGTTTGAAAACCGAGATTTCAAAGATTTATGTAATATCAGATACACAATTTTGCAGAAACTAGTAAACACATTCTTGTTAGGAAAAATAGTTTTGCCTCAATGGAAATGGTAAGATAATTACAACTCTAAACAAAATATTACAAATAAATAATTATTGATTAAATAAAGTTACAACTCTATGACTGAAAATACAAATAAATAAAAGAAGAAATAAAAGAAGAGAAATAGAGAAATACAACTCTATGCAAAATAATACAAATAAAGTAAAGTGTTTGAAACAAAAAGGAAAGAAGATTACAACTCAAAACAAGAAATACAAATAAACAAAAGAGAAGAATATGAAGGTGTAGAGAAATCAAATAGAAAGAAAGAACAAGAAAACAAAATAGAAACAACTCTCACTCACACTACCAAAGTGAAGAGTGTTGGGGATCAACAACTTGAACAAGGTTTAAAACATTTGTCCAAAAGCTTATTTCCCCCTAACTCAAACACTAAGGGATCTCTCACAGATTTTTGGAAATGTTTTTTGGAATAATCAAGCCTCAAGGTGTTTCTAGCCAAGTGCTCTAATGGATAGAAATGTTGTATCTTACAAGTGAGTAGTAGGCTCCTATTTATAGAAAATAGATTCGTAGAAAATAAACTTTGGGGGGCAAATGTTATCCAATAAATTAGCATTTGTGACGTGGCAAATAATCTCTTGACACGTGGCTGATACCTGGAAGGCGTCTGCTAGAGTATCGACCAAGACGCACAGCAGAAGCAGGACAAGCCTGTCTTACCTACGACCAGTCTGGTCGGTGGTTCCGCAGCCAAGGCAAAAATTATGGGAAGATCTTTGTGAATCCCGAATTTATCTCATGCAATCTTCTGAATATCCTATTATTTAGGGGGTAATATCTGTAACAATCTTTTGTAACCCTCCATGAGCCTATAAATAGCAAGAGATAGCTCAAGGGAAGGGACCTTTTTTTTTTTTGGAGCTTCGGAATCATAGAGATTATAGAATTTCTCCTAGTAAACTTGTATTGTTTGTCAGAAGTGTTGAAACTCATTGAACCCAAGTTCTCTGATCATACTTTTGATTCTATATCAATATCATTCTAAGTGGACGTAGGTCAATTCCAGATCCTAGGGCCGAACCACTATAAATCACTGTGTTTTCTTTACTTTCGTCATTACGTTATTCTCTATACATTCGTCTATATCATTCATATTTTGACTCCGTGTCAGTTGGCTAAATCGTGGGTCAACATTCTGGTGCTTTCATTGAGAGATTGATTTGTTGCTATTAAGAAAACCAATGGCGAAAGCAGGAAGGAAAACTGGGCAGGCAACTGCCGCTGCACCGTCGAACCCACCACCTCCTCCTCCCCCTGCAAGCATGGCGGAAGATGAGCCGCAACTAGATTTTGAAGAGGAGGAAATGGATGATGCGACGCTGAAGAGCACCCTGGGCGCGTTGCAAGAAGAATTGGCTAGTCTGAGGGCCAATCAAGAGACTGCCGCAAAAGTTATGGCGCGACAGCAGCAGGAGCTTGATCGTCAGCGGGCGGAGTTGAACGAGAGACAAGCAGAGGTGGATCGCCGCCAGACCGAGGCCATGGCAGCCCTTGAAGCAGCCTTGCTGTTAGCTAGAAATCAGGCCGCACCTGCCTCGCGGCCTAACCAACCTAAAAATGGGCCACCTCAGAAGGGTCCCAATCCTAGCCCACCAGTTCAGCCTTCAAGTCCGCAAAGGCCTGAGCAGCCTCAGACGCCCCATGACGATGTCCCGTTGGATCCCGAGGCAAATCCGCCATCCCAAGCTGCTCGGGGTAATTCCCCGCAGCAAAGGCAGAATAGGACCGAGCGTCAGCCTCGTAGTCCTAGGCGCCATGAGAATGACAGGCCAAACCAAGCGAACAGAGGTCACTACCCTCCTGGTAACAGAAGGGACTCGGAACTAGGCTCTGCAATCCGTGGACCCCCACGGCATAACGATGCACGGGGACACCGCGACCAGCGCAAGCCACCCTCTAACGCTCGGGGCGTTTCTGCCAGAGATGGTAACAGAGGGAACAGTCAGTCTCACCACAGCCAGTCAAGGTTCAGAGATGGTCATGGGTACAATGAGGCCGACTCGGGCAAGGGAAATGCTGGTGGGAGGAATGGAGAAAGAGGTAAAGGCAGGATCCAAATACCTCAAGGTGACCAGCCAAATAGACAAGATGCTGGGGGGCAGCCCAGAAAAAATAATGTCTTCAACTGGCTCGGAGGTAGCGAGCAACGAAGAAGAGAAGAGGACCTGAGAGATGTACTCAACGATCGTCGAGAAAGGCACGGCGAGAGCATCCCTCCAGCCACAGAGGCCACCACAATTCCTGCCGCAGTGCAAGCCCAGATAGACGCACTCAATTAGGCTGTGCAGCAGCTGGTCTGAGGAAGGACTTCTTACATCGACCATGACAGGAGGAAAGGTACTCCTTTCGTCCAGAGGATAGCTAACACCGAAACTCCCAGCAAGTTCAAAATGCCTATGCTCCCGAACTTTGATGGATATGGGGACCCAGTCTCGCATGTGAATAAATTTGAGATTCAGATGGACATTCAGAAAGTGTCCGAAGACGCTCGGTGCAGGATCTTCCCTGCAACACTTTCTGAAGCAGCACAGGAGTGGTTCTTTAAGTTCCCACCTGCAAGCATAGTTTCCTGGGAAATGTTCGTAAGGGAGTTCTACGGACAGTTCTATGCGAGTCGTGTGCACCCAACCGAAGCAAACCAGCTGGTCGAAATCCGCCAGTAGGATGGAGAATCACTGAAGGATTACATCCAGCGTTTTATGCGAGCAGCAGCTGGAGCAAAGACAGTCGGAGACGAAGGAAAAATGATGGCTATAACCGCAGGAGTGAGACACCGTTCGCCTCTATGGAAGAGTCTTCGTAAGGACGGGGTTAGAACCACCCATGAGTTCTTAGACCGAGCTGATCGTTATATCAAGCTCGAAGAGGCCATTGCTGATGATGGAAAACCCTCAAACAAGGGTAAGAAGGCCGCCGAACCCGCCAAAGTCGCCAATGGTTCCAAACCTGATGGCAACAGCAAAGGCAACGGGCACAGCAACGGTAATGGCAAGAACGGTGGGAAACGGCCGCACAATGAGCCTTCAACCTCCGATAATAAACGAGCCAAGGGTAATCGTTATGAACCTAGGTTCACTAACTACACTGCCCTCATCGAGTCTTGGGGAGAGGTTTACCAGGCCACAAGCTCTAGTGTACCTTACAAGAAACCTGGGCCCATTCGAAAAGACATTTCGAAAAGAGACACTACCAAGTTCTGTCGTTACCATAACGACTACGGACATGACACTAATGAATGCAACCAATTAAAAGACGAAATCGAGTTCCTTATTAGACAAGGAAACTTGAGAAGGTACGTACGGGCCTCGGGAACTTCCCAACGAGAGGCTCCATGTGGCAACGAGCAGACGTCCACATGCCAACGCTCGCCACCATTACAGCCTGCCCCCGTAGCTGGAACACTATTAACCATCTGTGGAGGCCCGCACCTCGCGGGAAATAGCGGAAAGGCTAGAGAACGATATGCTCGGACTCTACGTCACGACCAGGACATCGAGATGATGACTGTGGAGGACCGTGCGCCAAAAAAGGCTCGCTCAGAGGAATATGGGATAGCCTTCTCTGAGGGCGATGCCCAACACATCCAGTTCCCACATTCCGATCCGCTGGTCGTGGACATCCAGATGGCCAATATGATGGTAAAAAGAGTACTGGTCGATACAGGAAGTTCAGTGAACATCCTGTATAAGTCAACACTGGAACGCATGAAGTTGTCCGTAAAAGACCTGGAGCCCTGCAATCAAACCATATACGGCTTCTCTGGAGAAGGACTCGCCCCAGCCGGAATGATCAAACTCCCAGTAACAACGGGTACAGCGCCTGCCTCAAGGACATTACTCACCACTTTTGTAGTGGTCGATTGTCCTTCAGCATATAACGCCGTTATTGGAAGGCCCATACTGGTTGATCTATGGGCCATCATCTCCATGTGGCACCTAGTCATGAAGTTCCCAACGGACGCAGGGGTAAGATGCGTCTTAGGAAACCAAAGGGAAGCCAGGGAGTGCTATAACGCCTCGATCACAAAGGCAAAAAATGGAGCATCGAAGAGCGCTACCCCAGACCGATTGCAGATGGCAGAAGACAGACTAGCCCAATCAGGTGGTAACGTCACCAAATAGGGTATTGCCCAAAGTGAGGATATAGATTTGGATCCTCGCTTTGGGGATTTTGAAGAAAATGTTGGACCCGTCGAGGACCTGGAGGAGGTCCAACTCGATGAAAAAGACCCGACCAGAGTCGTGAGGGTTGGGAAGAATTTAGAGCCTACCGCAAAGCAAGCACTGGTGAAATTCTTGCAAGAGAACCAGGAAGTTTTCGCCTGGTCGCATAAAGACATGGTTGTGATAGATCTAGCAGTGATCAGCCGTGTCCTGAACATAAACAAAGCCTTTCCACCGGTGCAACAAAAAAGAAGGCTGCTCGATAAAGACAGATCAAAAGCCATGAAAGAAGAAGTCGAAAGACTTAAAGAGAATGGGTTCATCAGGGTGGCATTTTATCCATCATGGGTCTCCAATCCGGTGCTGGTCCCCAAGCCTAACGGCAAATGGCGGACCTGCGTGGATTTTACAGATCTCAATAAAGCCTGCCCAAAAGACTGTTTCCCACTCCCAAGGATCGACCAGTTGGTCGATGCTACTGCAGGACATGAGATCCTCTCGTTCATGGACGCATATTCAGGTTACAACCAGATCAGCATGCATCCCCCTGACGAGGAACATACCAGCTTTCGGACCGATACGGGCTTATATTGTTACAAAGTAATGCCCTTCGGGCTGAAAAACGCAGGCGCAACTTACCAACGACTGGTCAACCACATGTTCAAGGAGCTGATCGGGGTAAGCATGGAGGTATATGTGGATGACATGTTGGTAAAGTCCAAGAAGGCAGAAGGACATGTGAGGAATTTGCGAGAATGCTTTGATGTGTTGAACAAGTATCAGATGAAGTTGAATCCCCTCAAATGTTCCTTTGGAGTCGGATCAGGGAAGTTTTTGGGGTTTATAGTAAATTCAAGAGGAATTGAAGCCAACCCTGACAAGATAAAAGCCCTGATCGACATGAAGTCGCCAGAGAGAATCAAGGATGTACAAAGCCTGATCGGAAGAATCGCTTCCCTAAGTAGATTCATCTCAAAATCAACTAACAAGTGCATTCCATTCTTCAATCTACTCTGGGGGAATAAGAAGTTTGAATGGACGGAGGACTGCGAGCAAGAATTCCAGGCCTTAAAAACTCATATGTCGCAACCTCCCATCCTATCAAAACCAATCGAAGGAGAGACTTTGTATATTTATCTGGCGATTACCGAAGTTGCTGCTAGTGCGGTACTAATACAGGAGGAAGAAGGCGTACAGAAAGCTGTTTACTATGTCAGCAAAAGGCTTATCGGTGCAGAATTGAAATATCCACCAATCGAGAGGTTAGCATATTGCTTAATTCTAGCCTCCAGAAAGTTGCGTCCGTACTTCCAAGCCCATCCTATCACAGTTCTGACCGACCAGCCCCTTCGGCAAGTCCTCCAAAAACCTGAGGCGGCTGGACGACTGGTAAAATGGGCGGTCGAATTAGGACAGTTCGATGTAACTTATTTACCGCGAGCAGCAATAAAAGGGCAACTCTTGGCTGATTTTATCGCGGAATTCACCGAACTCCCCAACAGTGAGCTGTGCAAACAGCCTGAAGCGCCCATGCCTCAAGACAAGACTCCTTCGTGGAAACTATTCACGGATGGTTCATCCAATGAATCCCACGCTGGAGCGGGAGTGATATTGATAACGCCCAAAGGGCATCGATTTCACTGCGCAATCAGGTTTAACTTCGCAGCATCAAATAATGAAGCAGAATACGAAGCGCTCCTCGCTGGACTGAGAATGGCCAAGGATATGAGTATAAAAGTACTCGATATTTACAGCGACTCTCAGTTGGTCATGAATCAAGTCCTGGGAGAATATCAAGCGCGAGGATTAAAGATGATGGCCTACCTTAATAAAACGAAAGATTTGCTAGCCCAGTTTACAAAGTACACCCTCCAGCAAATTCCGCGAGACCAAAATTCGAATGCAGACGCCTTAGTTAAACTCGCAAGTGCAAAGGATGCTGACACCTTGAACATAGTCCCGGTAGAAAGGTTGAATAAGCCAAGCATTGAAGTGGCCGAAGCCAACATGGAGATTCGTGTAGAAGATACATGGATGACGCCTTACCTGGAGTATCTGACAAATGGAACATTGCCAGCAGATAGAAACAAGGCCAGAACTCTGCAAAGGCGGGCTGCTAGGTACATACTGCTCGACGGTATTATGTACCGAAGAGGATATTCAATGCCACTACTCAGGTGCATTACATCAGAAAAAGCTAAGGAACTCATGAGAGAGGTGCATGAAGGCTTCTGCGGAGATCACGCTGGGTGGTAGAGTTTGGCGAAAAAAGTTTTAAGACAAGGCTACTTCTGGCCAACAATGAACGAGGATTCAATGTAGTATGTACGAAGATGTGATAAATGTCAAAGGTTCTCCAAGATCCCACGAGCAGCTCCAAACGAGCTAAAGCAGATGCAGAGCCCGTGGCCTTTCGCAATATGGGGAATAGACTTGATTGGATCACTGCCAACAGGAAAAGGAGGAGTAAAGTACGCAGTTGTGGCAGTCGATTATTTCACAAAATGGGCCGAAGCTGAACCACTTGCAACCATCACGACCAAGAAAGTTCTTGACTTTGTCATCAAGAACATTGTATGCCGGTATGGTTTGCCCAGAAAGATAGTTTCAGACAACGGGACCCAATTTGACAGTGACCTGTTCACCGATTTCTGCGAGAGGCACGGGGTTATAAAGAGCTTTTCTTCAGTCGCACACCCCCAAGCGAATGGGCAAGTCGAAGCTGTAAACAAAACTCTCAAGGACACCCTGAAGAAAAGACTTGAAGAAGCTAAAGGAGCGTGGCCGGAACAGCTGCCTGAAGTCCTCTGGTCGTATAGAACATCTCATCGAACAGCAACAGGGCATACCCCATTTTCTCTAGCCTACGGATATGAGGCAATGTTACCTGTCGAGTTAGATCCCCCCTCACATCGGCGTTTGACTTACGACCAGGACGTAAACAGCCAGTTGATGATGGAGTCCCTAGACTCGATCGATGAGATACGAGAAAAATCTCAACTCCGAGTTGCTGCTTACCAGCAAAAAGTCGCCCGGTACTTTAACTCCAAAGTTAAAGAAAGAAAATTCAACATCGGAGATTTGGTGCTACGACGAGTTTTCTTAAATACCCGCGACCCCACTGCTGGAGTGCTCGGACCTAACTGGGAAGGGCCTTACCAGATTGAAGAAGTCCTTCACCCATGCACCTATAAACTTGCACGCTTAAACGGAGATCTCGTTCTGCGCTATTGGAATGGAGAACACCTGCACAAGTACTATCAATGAACAGCCCTTCTTAAAGGACTGGCTTGTTTAAATTTCTCTTTTTAATTTTTACAAGTTTTGCAAAGAGGGTTAGCCACGATGTATGGCTAACTGCTCGTATATGTAAGATTCTTTTTCAGAATCACTCGTAAAGACATGTTTAGTCCATTTTTAATACGAGATTATAAGGGACTGTGCTCAGCCAGTCATTCTTGCCAACCTTTGTGAATTTATATTTACAAGTATTTGTTCATTACTTGTGTTGTTTTGCTGTATTACAAGTATCAATTGTACTACGAACAGGGACGTTCGAACAGGTTATGGTCAAGGCAAGTGACCAAGGACCTAAAGCTTCTCGATCACTTGAGGGGCATATAAGGCACATCGATAGCAAAGCATACTTCTCAAGGTATGTAAACACATGAACAAAATAAGTGAAAGCATGCTACAGTACTTAGAGTATTTTTCAAAATTTATGTTTTGTTAAATCATGCCAAAGTACTATGCTAAGTCCGGTCATACGGACAAATGTTATAATAAATAATTATAGCACCAAGAGTTAAGCTTTTACACTGCAAGCATCACAGCTTGGATGTAATTGTTCAAGTAAAAAGATTTACTGCCCGTGCAGCAAAGTTTAAAAAAGAAACTACTGTCTTTATACCATGACCCTTGGGTCGTATATCCAAAAAAGAAGAAAAAAACAAATAAGAATTCAAGAGGCATTCGGGGCTGGAGGGTCCTGAGCAGCATCCTGGTCAGTCACGTCCTCAACAGCATCTTCTTCTTCCAAACCAGCAACGCTTGGAGTGGTAGGGGTCGCGGCTCTTGCTTCCTCCTCGGCCAGTTGGGCAGCACATCGGGCCAGCTCCGCAGCTCTGACTTCCTCTGAAAGGTAGCTAAAGTCAGCACCCTGATTGTGTTTCCAGAAATTGTAGAAACATCGGAGTGTTGTCCTCTTATTCTTTTCCAGATTCTTGGAGTTGTCAAGCTCCAAATGCTTCACTTTGCCCTCGAGGGAGAGAATAGCCTTATCCTTGGTCTTGAGTACCTCCCCCAGATGCTTGATTTCGCGGAGATGGGTTTTGTTGAACTCCCGGTACTCTTGCCTCAACTTGACCGCTGCTTCCTTCGCAGCTTTAGCCTCGGACAGCTTAGTCACAGCTACATCCCTCTCTCGGATCACCGCCTCCAACTCCTTAGCATGCTTAGCCTCAGCAGCCGAAAGCTCCTCGGCCGCTTTCACCTGGAACCTCTCGATGGCTTTTGCCTCGGCCTCCTCGAGGTAAGCCTGGGCTCGGGTACGGGCAGTAATGGCAGAAAGTAAGGCTTGTGCACAAAGAAAAAGGAGTCAGAACTTATCACGAGGACTAAAAAACTAAAGACTCAAAGAATAAAGAAGCACTTACGCTGGAGATTTCGTTCAAAGCCCTGTTCATGATCTGGTCAACTGGCAGCTATTCAGCTTGAACCATTGCGGCCCTAACACGCTCGCCTTTACCAATGCGATCGAGGCGGTCCCGGGCGGATCGGATGGCATGGCTCATAAGTCTGGCCCCATGAGCCTCTTCACGAGAAAGATGCTCCCTGGAAGGCGCAGCTGGAGGATTCGGCCGAACAGGAGTAGTTTGTTGTTCAGAAGGAGCTGGAGGAGGAGTAGGAGTTCGCCTAGTTGGCGCAGGACTTTGCCCAGTTGGTGTGCCCTGAGGAAGGTCTTCTGGTCGACTTTTCTTGGCTGGAGGGCCCCGACTGGATTCACCAGTTCTCTTTTTTGGCTTCCGTGTGAGTTGGGGGGTTTCTTCTTCTTCCTCGGCCTGATACATGTCGAAGATGTTGGGAGTCGACATATCTGCATGATAGTAAACACAAGAGGTTAAATAGGAAAGAGAAAGGTGAAAGTAAGTAATACAACAGAAAGAAGATAACAAAGTAAATACCCGAGCTACAACTATTGGTCGCTACACTATTGACTCTATTAATCATATACTCATTTTCTGGCATGAAGAAGTCTGGCCCTAGATTTGGAGCATATGTAAAGTTACCATCCCCATCAAACATATGACAGGGAATTGGCAAGCCATTTAAAAGCGAAATAACGTTACCATTGTCATCAGAAGACTCTCCCAAGTCAACAACAGGCTTTGTGGCCTTTTCTTTCCCTTTGCCTCGGGGAGCAGAAGGCCCTTCGGCAGAAGGGCAACCCGTGGGTTCCCTGATCGTAACTCCTGTTGGCCTCCTCCTAGGAGGAGGCACAGGAGGTTGCTGCTCGGGAACCCCCTCGGCGGTGGCATCGCCCACCACGGACCCTCTATTTTCATGGCGAGGAGCCAGGAGGCCAGACGACCTCAAGTTCTTTTTGAGTGTCAGGGCCTTGACACATTTTGCTGCATCAGACATCCTGGCCAGAGTGTTAGACCTCGACACCATGCTTGGTCTTGGGGTCGGACGTAACCAAGGGCCTGAAAAACAGATCAAGTTTGAGAGAAAATGAAAGGAAATACTCTGTGTTAAAATGTCGACCAAGACAAAGACAAGTTTATACCTCCTCTCGCAAAGGCCAGGTTGTCACTGGATATGTCCGGAGTAAAGAAGTACTCCTTGTTGTAATGCCCCACGTTTGATATATGGGTTGTACCACTCAAGAACGTTTGGCCGGTTTCCTGGTGGCAGAAGTGGAAAAAGCCCGTCCCGTTGTGCTGAGGGTTGGACTTAAGGTCAAAAAGATAGTTGACCTCGTGGGGTGAAGGTTCTGGCCATTTGTTAAGTTTGTACAGAACATAGAGTGTGCCCAGCATCCTATATCCGTTGGGAGTTATTTGAAAGGGAGCGACGCCGAAATAATTGGCCACCCCCACAAAGAAAGGATGGAGAGGGAGATAAGCTCCCGCCTCAATGTGATACCGGGACCAGGCGCTGTTCGCTCCTCCTGGACGGTTAGCCCTCTGGTCCGCGGTGGGACGTGTAATGGTTACCCCCGTGAGGGGGAATTTCCTGAAGCAGTTAGCAACCATTCGGATGGTCACTGAACTGGCTGGGGGAGTATACCACTCGACATCAGGCAGATTCCGATGACGAGGGCGAGCCTTAGTTTGGATATTAGGGTCAGGAACAAGATTTTCTCGACCACTGGTCGAGGGAGCCCTAGCCTGCGAATCAGGCTGGGCAGGGGGAGTAGTGTTACTTTCAGACTCGGGTCTCTTCTTGCCAGAAGACTTGGAGCGGGCCATTGGAGGGGAAGGATGTGGTCTGGAAGAGGATCGCGAAAAAGGGTATCTGATGGATACGATCAGCTGGTTGTTCTTCTCCCTCGAGCAGCTGGGCGAGGAGGTCGTCTTCGATGGGTCTCTCACCTCCCCACAAATCTGGCATTAAAATCTGCAAACAGAAGAATGGGGAGGTGAGGTTATAGAACTTTAGAAGGTTTTTTAGAATAACGCTGGTCGGGTATAAAAGTTAAGCCTTTATACAACAGCATTCTAACAAGAAACTAAATCTTTCTATGCGAACAGTTCGAAAAACGGATTAAAGGGTGAAAGTAAAAAGTTTTCCTGAAAAGCTTTTTCAACTCCCCTTAGGGCGGGAAAAATTATTTTTTTCAACTAGCTTGAAAATCGAAATGTTACTTCGGTTTTACGTCCTAAAAAGCATGATCCTGGGTTTCAAACTAACTCGTAAACCTACTCTGCCTACAAAACATTCTATCTACAAGCACCTAAAACCAGAGGCCGAGAGACTTAAACAGTACACCATAAAAAGCATGCACCACGAGAAATTAGAAGAAAGGGGTTTCAGGAACTTACCAAGAATAGTGGTCGTGAAGGCAGAAGAGAGGTCTTCGGAGATTAAGGAGCCCACCGTCTGAGTCGTGAAAGGCGCAAGAGAACGTTCGCCGAAGAAGTTTAAAGCTCTGGTTTTTAGGGTTTTTGGCAGAATAATGGCGTGTGTGAAAAGAAAAGGGGTGGCTCTAATGGTCTTATATAAGTTTGTCTCTGATACTAGAAAGGTGTAATCATTATTTTTCCTTTTTTGAAGTATGGGGGAACGTGATGGCCGTCAAAATCGTTTCTGGGGAACTGAAAAGACATGATTGGACAGGATTAGGTTGCTTCTTTCAAGAACACACGAAGGGTTCTGACACGTCAGGAGGGGTTACCGAAGAGTCGTTCGTTCAAAGTTTATTTACTGTTCGTAGAAAATAAACTTTGGGGGGAAAATGTTATCCAATAAATTAGCATTTGTGACGTGGCAAATAATCTCTTGACACGTGGCTGATACCTGGAAGGCGTCTGCTAGAGTATCGACCAGGATGCACATCAGAAGCAGGACAAGCCTGTCTTACCTACGACCAGTCTGGTCGGTGGTTCCGCAGCCAAGGCAAAAATTATGGGAAGATCTTTGTGAATCCCGAATTTATCTCATGCAATCTTCTGAATATCCTATTATTTAGGGGGTAATATCTGTAACAATCTTTTGTAACCCTCCATGAGCCTATAAATAGCAAGAGATAGCTCAAGGGAAGGGACCTTTTTTTTTTTTTTGGAGCTTCGGAATCATAGAGATTATAGAATTTCTCCTAGTAAACTTGTATTGTTTGTCAGAAGTGTTGAAACTCATTGAACCCAAGTTCTCTGATCATACTTTTGATTCTATATCAATATCATTCTAAGTGGACGTAGGTCATTTCCAGATCCTAGGGCCGAACCACTATAAATCACTGTGTTTTCTTTACTTTCGTCATTACGTTATTCTCTATACATTCGTCTATATCATTCATATTTTGACTCCGTGTCAGTTGGCTAAATCGTGGGTCAACATTTGGCTGTTGGAAACGTTCAAAATTGGATAAAATTGAAAATTGGAATATGTTGTCTGCCACTTGGGTCGCAGCTTGACAAACAGGCGCCGCGGCCCTCAGAGTGTTTCTGCCACTTGGGCCGCGGCCTGACAAACAGGCACCACGGCCCTAGACCTTTTCCAGCAACCAATTTTCAATTTTTTCAAAACGTTCCAAATTTATTCCCACTTGATTTTGTAACTTCCATACACAATATGGGAGTTAAAATCACATCTCAATCAGCCATTTCTCATATGGCTTTAATAAATTCATCTCAATATTGTGTAACAACAAATCTACACAATAATGGGTGATATTTGGAAGTTACAAATTTGTAACACCAAATATGTTACATATTTGGATATATCTCATATATCTAAATATTGTAACTCTCTATTATATGTTACAATATGTGACACTCTTTGTCACATTTATTTAATCTAAAATATTATATTATAAAATAATATAACAATTCCTAGTAAATACATTCACACAGTAGATAAATACATAAAATACATAAATAACAGAGCAGGGTGAAGAATGGGAACTTACACACAAATGTCCGTGGGTACAAAGAAATCGCCGACTAGAGTGTTGGTAGCAGGGAGGAACTCACCGAATCAAAGATATTGAAGGTAGACTGTTTCCGTGGTTTGGAAAATATGCAAGAACATAACAGACTTTAAGTTCTATTTTTTCTTCTTTTTTCTCTGAAAACTCAAGACGCGAAAATGAGATGAAGAAGGTGATACAGGCATATTTATAGGCCCCAGGGAATGTCAAAGGTCGAATTGATCTGGACCATTGGCTGGATTCGGTATCTGATCAAACAGTCGAGTACAGACGTGGTGATGGCGTTATAAAGTTGGCAGGCAAACAGACGTGGGTATAGTGAAAAAGTACTCGAGTACTCTGATTGAGCAACCCGTGATTGACCCGTGTCCACACTCGAGTATATTAAGTGGCTCAGTTTTCGAAAGGGGCAGTTCAAAAGTTTCCTTCTCATGGGATTCGAACTGAAACTTTTGAGGGGGCAAAATGTTACACCCAGATTTCAAGAATGGAAATCTTGATCTCGAAAGTCAAGCTCGTATGGTGTAAGCTCGAAATAAGCACAGTCATCATGTGATTGACAAGTCAGAGACATTTTCGCTATAAGTGACAACCTCGTAAGCTCGAGCATTATGTAGCCTCAAAGGTGCTCCAAGCTTATAAGTTAGGCTCGCAATGGTTCAACACTTGTATAAACTTCTTGATTCATTTCCTGCCATCAGACAAGATGGTTCGAGCTCGAGAGCTGTAAGCTCGAAGGGGGTGGCTTCTTCAATGGTTATTTTTCGAGAGCATAGGCGAACCAAGACAACGAGCTCGTAATAGGCAAACGGTCTCGAAGGCACATGGATATAGTGTTTAAGCTCGTCAGTTGTGTGTGAATGTATTTATTGTTATAAATTTCCTATGATTAAGAGATCTGATGTAATTTGTTATTAAATTCCTGATATTGTGGGATATTACCGCGTACGTAGTAACTAATGCATTTAATGTCATTATTTGATTTAATTTATAGAATATCTTCCCAAAATATGTGGGAAGTAATTCAGAAAACCCCTCTATAAATAGAGTAGGATAATTCATTTGTAAAGCACCAAAATTCTGAGATCATGTGGAAAAACTCTAGGCAACTATTCTTTGAAAGTTTCCAGAAAACTCTCAAGTACTAATAACATAGACTCGTGGACTAGGCAGATTTAACTGCTGAACCACATAAAAATCTCTTATATTCATTTCATTTCATTTCCTCTGATATTTTCTAGTTTAATTTCTCTCATTTTCAAGTTGACGAAAAACGGCGTCAACACTTATAATTCTAATTTTTGTGGCCAAGATCTGCCATTGAAACCCTCCATACAGGGGCTAAAAATTTGATATATATTTATTTATTTAGGGAGGCCAAATTTATAAATTTTTAAGAAACCGTGAAAATTTTAAAAATAATATAAATATATTTTTAAAATAAAATATAATTGAGGAGGGCCAAGGACCCTGGCAATATAAGTACCTCCTTCCTCACTTTTATGGGCAATGCAATTTGGAAGTAGGAATGAACATTTTCTCCATTAGGACGGGGCCCTACGGGGACCCGCCCCTAATGGGGCGGGGAATCCCCATCTAAATGGGGAATAGGACGTGGATAATTTTTAATCCCCAAATGTTAAATGGGGCAGGGGCAAGGATTACACTCTCCACCCCGACGATGCCCCGATTAAATTATTATATATTTTTGTAAAATTTTATATGTATTATATATATTTCTGTATGTGTTATTGTAGTATATTAGTAACTTTTTTTAATATTTTAAATTTTATTTTGGATCATGTTTAGTAATTTAAATTATAAATATTGTGTAATATTTTAATTTACATATAATTTACTATTTTTATTTTAAAATTTTAATCTAAAATTGATTTTTTAAATAAATGTGTTCCCCATGGGGATTCCCCACCCCAATAGGGGATTCCCTACCCGTCCCCGACGGAGAATAAGCGAGGATGGGGCTTGGACGAGGATTAAAATTATAAATCGGGACAGGGACGGGGGGAGCACTCCCCGCTAATTCCCCCACCCGTGTGCAACACTATTTGGAACCTTGAGTATTTATTGTAGTACCAACAAACACACGTGCCAAAACTTGCCCAAATCATTACCCACGTATACCCAAGTTCCAATTCGACCCCAAACTCCAAACAAACAACATAACAACACAAACACTAGAAACAAACTCAAACACCCATCCTAGCTCAAAATCACCTAATGGTTTAAAATTCCATAGAAACTTAAACCACACCAGAAACTCATTTAAAAAATCAATAGAATCCTTACCTTAAGGAAGAATTCGACCCTGAGCGGCTTTCAAATTCAGCCCCAAGCTTAAACCCTCAGATTCCTAAGCTTAATCCTCTCAAAACTTCATCCCAAAATCCACCAAGCAAAACACAAATTCAGCTCACAAACCTATCACTTCCCAGCAGAATTCAACAGAGAAAAATTGAGTTAAAAAGCTTACCCTTGAACCTACTAAGCCTCTGAACTAATGCCCAGAATTCTAAGTCGCTAGCCTCCCAAATTCCAGTGTTGAACCCTTGAATTTCTGGCCTAAAGTCCTTCAAAATCAAGTACCATGGAAAGAGAGAGAGTGAGCTGAATGGGAGAGAGAGCTGAGAGTTCTTTCCTTCTATTTTTGTCTAAGTCTTTCTAGAGTCCCAACTCCCAAACTATGTATATCCACTTGCCAAAAGGTCAAGATTGCCCCTTAAGTTAATCTAAGTCCTCAAATACCACCAAGGGTAATTTAGTCATTTGCCAAATCTTGCTAATTCCCCAAGTGTTCCTATAAATCCCCGTTTAATCCCAACATGTCCAAATAATTACCAAACTAATACCTGTCACTCAATAAATCCCGAACACATAAAACATTCCCAAAATACCCTTACGCTCCTCCCAAGCTGGGTATTTGACCCCTTTGTGACTTTCTAGCTAAACTGCTCCCGCCGTCTCAGATCGTACATCACAAATATATCACCACTCACTCGTGGTATCGATCACAATATACACAAATATTGCATTTATGCCCTCAACGAGCTAAAATTATAAATATGCCCCTAATAGCCAAATGGGGCCCACATGCATATTTAATTCACCTAAACATGCATTTCTAATCATATAATCATCAAATTCATATATTAACATAATTGAATCAATTATTGCCTTCCAGACACGCTAATCAAGGCCCTAAGCCTTATTAGCAAATTTGGGACGCTACATGGTAATTGGGAGTTTTTTATTCTGATGGAAGTTCATGTTAAGAACAGACTATTTGAGGATCAAATTAAGGTAAATTAAAGTCTATAGCTAGTCATTATTCTGATTGAAGGGACTTGTTCATTTTGCACTAGTATTGGATGGTAAAACGACAACTTGGAAATCAATGTTCAAGGATGTGAGAACCAAATTCTTATTTAAGAATATCATATGGTTGCTCAATTAAGCCTTGATACGGTGACCAACAAAATCACTAGAGTTCAATGGATTAAATCCATTTTGTGGAAAGGCATCAAGATAGTGATTATTGAAATTCTAAAAAATAGTCAATTCGAAACATTATCGTTAGTCAATATTATGTGATAGACCAGTAGGAGTAATGACATGTTTATATCCTTATAAGATATATTAGATTGCTCTTTTTTTATGATACTAATCTATTAAAGAGAAAAATAAATCGTTACTTGATAATCTCTGCCAAATGAAGAATCCTTGAGAAACCTCACATAATCTAAGTATTTAAAATCTTCATGGTGAGATCAGCGGCAAGGCTGAATTGTCTCATAGTTTGTGTTGACTAACTTTTGTTGAGATTAATGTTTCAATTTCATTGAGAATTTTAGAATAGTCTAAAATGTGATGTATTATAAAAGGTCTAAAGTCCATACATATGTTGACAAATAACGAGATATCAAAATTGAGATTGTCACATGCATGCTTATTGAAGGCAACCTCAAGTTACTCAAGTGTGCGCATTCCTCTTTCGATAATTGTTGTAAGGATGCTGGGTAAGTGCTTGAGTTTCCATCCTTATGGTACCAATGATGTGTTAGCAATCAACAAACCAACATCACAACATATAATAGTTGGTTTTAGTGATATCAATTAGACATGTTGCATGAGTGATAAAGTCCATATTTAAGCATTCATAATGGTAGGAGGATCTATTTTGTGATTAAGTGTCATACGAACACATACAACATCCTCTCTCATACATGAAGGTATAATGATAAGAGGAGTTATTTTGTGGTCAAGTGTTGTATGGACACTTACAACATCCTCACTTATAGAGGTAAAGTGTATGTCATATTACGAGGACATAGATTATACAATATGACTGCGATATTTCATTTCAGTATTACGAGTCATTGACTTTAGTGTGAATTTACTGACCTATATGTTGAATAAAATATTACAGTCATATCTTTCTCTCGGAACTTGGGGAGTCTTGTTACTCCATTAATGTTGGTGACGTTCCATCTGTGGTGAGAAAGTTTTGGAGTCCTCTATTAGCATTTAACTTGCACTTGTAGATAACATGTTCATGACTACAGTGACAAGACTTACCTAATTGTGTGTACTGAAAACACATTTTTATGTGGAATTTTAAGTGCCTAAAGTGTATTTAGTTAGTGTGAGTCATCAAAATCATGTATAACAGACATGAAAGGATTGCTATTTTTTGTTGAATACATACATATTGTGGATTACTCTTCGACATTATGTTTGCATATTTGTTTGTCTGAAAGTGACATAATGATGCGAGACAATGACTTACTCTTAATGTTGTGTTTCGAGTGAATCTACGTTGAAAGTTATCGCCATGCAGTACGAATCTCCAACATCTAGTTATGTGTTATATTTATATTCTATTGATGTAATATGATACATTGTTAATTTTTAGTCTTTTGTGTTTCTTGCATATAGACATTATTGTTCAGTAAGCATTTGTTTATGTAATTATGTAGTCCAAGTGGGAGAATGTTATAATATTTTATCTGGACTGACATAATTAAGTATTGTTTACTCAGTGTCATTATCATATTACAATAATTGTATATTTATATGCATGATATTATAATTGGGCCATAATGAAATGGACATAACATTCTAACATGCCCGGGGCCCATGGACACACTCTCAACGTCTTTCGGTTAGCCCATTGGGCCAAGACATCTAACTCTCCCTCTCTTTATGTATCTAGGCCCATTTAGGTTCATACAAAATGAGAGATATACCCTTGCATATGGTGTGGTGGTATGTGTGTCGGTTTAGAGAGAAATAGAGGAGAGTAGTGTTCATAGACACCCCTTGCTCCTCTTGTTGTTCTTGGCAGGTACTATACAGCCATGAATCACTCAATGAACAATGATGTTGGAGATAGGTTTCGAACCAAACTCCATTAAAGACGTACCTCAATTTTTGACGAGATTAGATATATTGTGATTGCTGTTGATGAGTATGATTGTTAATGTTTTCTACTCAGTGTTCTTTAATAAGTTTAACATGCCACACCAAAATCAATTACTTGTGTAGTAAAGTGGTTAAAGTTTTTACTTGGTATTTAATAAGTAATACAAAAACAAAAATTTCACCACAGATTTCTAGTAAGTACTTTCTCTCCATTTAAATTGATAAACAAGAATATTGTATAATACTAAAAAAATAATAAGAAAAATAAAAATCTTTACCATTTATTTAATTTTTATTATTTGTTACTATTTTTTTGTGGGGTTATTATTATTATTTGAAAAAGTGGCTAAATCACCAAGAACGAATAAAAATAGCATAGTGACATTAAGGGATCAATTCTATCCAAGCAACTTATGGTCCAACTAAAGGGCATGCTAACCTATCTATAATCTATTAGTAGCTTTATAAGAAAAGTGATCAGCAAAAAGAAAATGCCTTGAAATTTAGACAAAAAGCTTTACAATATAGACAAAACAAAATTAAAGATGGAGGACTTGAGCCCCAAAGTCACACTAGTAAGAATTTCCACTTATTAGACCAACAAAATACTTACAAAATAAATAAATAAACAAATAAAAGTAGATTAACACACTAATTAAACTAAAATTTAAATATAATTTGTTCATTATGTACATATGCTTGACATGCGAATAAGACACATGTACCACCAAGCCAACAACGTAAGAAAATTTCTTCCAAAAAACCGTTAGATTAGAAAAAGATTTGCTTAAAAAAGCACAAAAAAAAGCCTAATAAGGTACAATGCTAGCCAATCATGGCACTAGATAAGCAATAAAGGTGCAAACAAGTTTGAGAAGGTACTAGTTTATCTTAGGAAGAATGATAAATATAATAATTAATATTATTTTTAATAATTTATAATTTTTTTTTATATAAATATCTTTTTAAAGTAATATATATTAATTAATAGTTATAATTGTCACATCACCATAGTAATTTGTTTGCTAATAATACCAGATTTTTAAATAATTATTAATATGACACCAAAGAACCCATGTGGTACTATTTGGAATTGGAAAGATAGAACATGGATAAGAAGTATTAAATTACAATCCTGTCATTATTTTAGTAATAAAATGTGTTTATTAACTTTAGTTACAACTTTTTACTAATCAAATTAATACAGAGTAATATAGGAATGATGTGGACACAAAATATGCAACTCATTATATTCTTTAGCCAAAAAAAAATTTTAGAAAAACTTATCATATATACTTAGAGCAAGATCCATTATATCATGTTATATATTATATTAATGACATTGGTATTTGGTAAAAAAGAAAAAATGTTTATTGTGTAAAAATTCAGCACACATTTTATGTGCAGATATCATTGCATATTAAAATGAAATTTAAAGTATATTAAAATTTTGTTTATATATTATTTATTTATTTATTTATATATGAATAACAATGATGTAAATTGATGTTAATTTTTTATCGGTTACAAAAATATATTCCCAAATGTTTAGGGAAGTTACAATATGTATTCAAATTTAAAATGCATAATTTAAATAAAGATCTCATAAAAATTGGAATTCAATAGACGGTTTTAACCAATCCTAAAGAAATAGGGATTTCCAAACAGCTTCTTCATGTACATATTTAACATGTCTTCGAGCTTGATCACTACTTCAACGCGCTTTCAAGATCGCTCGTAGCTTCGAGCTCATCATTCCAGTTGTCACCACCTCCTTGCCATATGAGTCTGTCGAGCTCATCTCCTAGAGGTGTTTGCTTCCTCCGAGCCTGCAACTCATGTTCAAGTGCTGATGACGTGACTTTGGTACTTCATAACAAATGTGTACAAGTATAATGTTAATTCTTGCTTATTTAGAACTTACGCTATTACGAGCCTACATTTTAATGTTGTTTATTTATTCTCGAAATTTAAGTGTAACAAAATATTTATTAGATAAATATATATTGAGACTGATATGAGATAAATTACGCAAATATTATATCCACGCAATACAAATAACTCTTGATATTTTTTAATTTAAACAATCTTTCCTATTTTTATTTTGATGGAATAATTATAACTACTTGTAATTATAAAAGGGAAATTTGATAAATCATGCTTACATTAGCTTAATAATTAAAATTTGAACCAAAGTTAACCACCATATGATATAAATGCTCATCTTTCATTTAATACCAAAAATACCCCTCTCATAACAAAATCCCATACCTTTCCTCTCTAAAATCTTGCAAGAAAGATACACATGGGTAAGTGATTTTCTTTGATTCTTGTTGTTGTTGGTTGTTTTTATGATTTAGAATGCTGTTTAGATGTTGGATCTGTAGTTTGTTGGTATTTTTTGCTGTTTTTTGGGTGAAAATCGTGGTCTGTGAAAATCTGCATTTTTTTGGGTTCCTTGAGTTTTTTTCTAAATGCCCGATAGTGTCCGATAGAGGCCCGATGCAGGAACGATAGTTGTTGAGTTTCAAGGTTAGGGATGAGGTCCGATGGCCACCCGATGCTTGCCCGATATGTTTGGTTACCCGATGGTCATTAAGGTTCGATGTCTACCCGATGGTTGCCCGATTATTATTTTCAATCATACACCCTTTTTAAGTACGATAATGGATCGATAGTAGTCCGATATATGCCCGATAGTTGTTATAAAGTTAATGCGGACCTATTAGTACGATTGTACACGATGGTACCCGATAAGTGCCCGATGCTTGCCCGATAGTACGATGGTACACGATGGTACACGATAGTGATAAAAAAACTTAAATAAAAACCGTACCTTTCGGCTTTTCCCCTGCCCATTTCCCGTTCCCTCCCAAAACTCTTCACTCCCACAAAACCTTCGAGCAACATAACTACTCTCACCCGACGCCTCT